>NW_026691418.1:5390581-5693213 GCF_020826845.1 Diceros bicornis minor
TGGTCCTTCCCACAATATAAGACAAGTTTGTGCAGCAAGGTAATATGTACTCAGAGAACTCAGGAAGAATATTTGAGTTTCCCCTCCAAAACTGCCTAAAGAATTTAAAACAAAAGATCTGTTTCAGGAAGGAGTTATTATCATGATGGCTGTAAAGATAATGTAGGATAGAGGTTACAACAGGAAAGGCACCAAGCCCCTTTTATCAAAAACTCTATCTCTCCCTGACCATATTATCTATGGATGACCCTGAGAAGACTTGTCAGGCAAACATTTGCATTTCTATCTCCATGTGAGTTGTCTTCTTGCCCTCTGAGTTCCCAGACAACTACCCATCCCCAAAACATTCCTCGTCTTTAGCTACAATACTTAAGGGGGCAGCTTAGACAGAGGGACGAGTTGCTCATTTCTGAGTTTCTCCCATGTATACATGTTATTAAACTTGGTTTTATTTTCTCCTGTTAACCTGTCTTGTTAATTATTTGGCCAGTCATAAGAACCTTAAGAAAGGGGCAGAGGCAGATTCTCTCTCGCCCCCAAACAGTTTTTGTGCCCAAGGTGGGGCTACACTGGCTGGCAAGTTCCGTTCTCTGGCTGGAAGAACTGCCTTCTCCCTGGATTACTGCAGATGATGAGATACAGGAATGCCTGACGAAAGCTGGCAAAATGTAAGACTTCTTACCACGTCAGCCTCCTAGAATCTCTACCTGTGGAGTCCGGCGGAAGGAAGTGGTGAGAATTTTTTCTCTTTCTAGATTTAGATTGGCAAGAGAAAATATTTGGGAAACTAGTTTCTTGTGCTTTTAGTGACGCTGGTAAATTTGGTAGAGTACTCTTGGTTTTGATCTTCATCCCTTTTCCTCCCAGAGATAGTCTCTCTTTTTCTCTTTTGTCTTTGTCTTTTGTATCGTGTGTCATAAGAAGGAAATACCATAAGGTAGGATGCAGGCATAGGCCCTATAAGCCTACTGTCTGGGCCGGCCCCACAGACTGGTGAGTTTGTGGGTCTCACCAGACTGGCGTCTATTAAGACAAACTTTGCTGTGGGTTAATATGCACATGAAGTGAAGGCCATTGCCAAGGGCATCTTGGAAGCCAAAAAGGCCGCAAATTTGGTGGGCACGGGTCAAGCAGTTAAGAGCCATTAGGGCGCTCGCCACGTTCAGGAGACTCCTGTGACAGGATAATTTGGGTCACGGAACGGGGTAGATGACACAGGTCCCCTGCCAACTGCAAGAAAATGTCCATGCAATGACGAGGTACTCTGTAAAACACATAGTCCCCAACCCAGTGGCACCTCCCCCCTTAGGTATTATTCTGGCTCCAAGAGAACTAAGGCGTGGCTAAAGCTGTCATTGTGCACATAAGAAAAAAACCGGATGAGGGTTTTCCTTCTGTATTGTTCTGTGTCCTGAGACAACTTGGCTTTGTCCCAAGTGAGAATATTCTCCTTGGTCTCCACCATACAGAATGTGCATTTAATGAGGTGACCCTTGGTGGCCAGTCGAGTAGACTGGGGTTCTGAACTGTCTCTTTGTCCGGATGTGCCAAGCTCTCAGGGGAGTTTGTCATAAAGGGCCCAGTCCATAATGGCTTTTGTCGTCTTAACCTTCGTTGCTTGTTAGAGCTAGAAAAATCCCACTACAGTATTACCTGCTCGGTGTCACAGATTAGCGGGTCTGTGACTGGAGGCGTCCCACACTATTGTGGGAGACCGGAGACACCGTTTACACTACACCATCCTTACCGCCTGTGCAATGAAGGTCTTAGTTTCTCGGAATATCTTTGGGAGTGAATTCTGTGGACAATGAGGGCTACATCATCTGCGCCCTCACGAGGGACGCCTCTTGCGTCCATGGTAAAGATTTATTCTAAGTAGGAAAGTTACCTCCGGGTCTTTCCTTAAAAAGTCTTATTGGATCGAGTCACTATTGGAACAAATACACAAATGAAGATCCTACTCGTCAATGGCAAGACAACAGATTCTTTGAATTGGGAAAACTTTTAATTTGGGGGAAAAAAATGTTTTGAAAGCTCTCACACAATTGTTTAATTGGTACCTAAAAAAGGGTCAGAAAAAGGAAGGGAAAAATTTAAATAACCTTAAGACCATGACTCAGGTTACAATTGAATTGAGAACATGTAAAAGTGTAAGTGTTGATAAGATTATAAAGGTTGGAATGTTTGAGCTAATTTTATATAAAGAGGTTACATCAACTATGCCTGAGTATATGTTAAAATATCTGACTGGGAATTCTTCCCTTGTCCAAAATCAGAAGACCAAGACCTATTGATAAAAATCTTAATGATAACGATGTTTAAAAGTATGAGGTGATGAAATTTACATGAACATTTGTACAAAAAACTGATGTTATTTCTATTACAGAACTGGTTAACAAAAATAGTAATTTAAATGATGGCTAATTTTATTTAATGTCTTATGAAGTCTTATAGACAATCTAAGTAATTATTGGGAACAAGTAAATAAACAGTTGTGAAAAAGATGAATGTTGGGTGAACTTTAAACAATAATTATGTGTTATGGTGGTTACAGCTTCCAAACTCTTTTTGGTGACATAAAACTTTAGAGTTTTGCTAAATTTTGTGATAAAAATTCACTGAGTATCATCATTTCCAAATAAGATAAGATATTAGACATTGATTGTTAAACTTAAGTTTGTCTACTTTTGACTATTCCTTACAGGAAAACTAAAAGGTGTTTTGGGTCTATTGGTAAACATATATTTTATTAAAAGATTGTACTATAAAGTAACATATTTCTAGAAGTTATGAAGTGTTTATAAATTTTCCAAGCCACAAGATCCTAATGTAAAAGAAAGTTTATAATTGTTTACTTAGTTTTTACTTACAAATTGGAGTTTCTAAGAGTTAAAATTTCTAATTAGTATATGTGATTGAAGCTATTAAATATTAATAAAATTATGTCTGTGTACAAGGAAAGTAAGATGTATAAAGAAGGAACAAAGACTGGAGATATTTTATTTGATTGATTAAGAAAGATTAATTTGTCTTCAAGTACTAGGAGGGAAAAGAAAGACATGGGACAAATTCTGAATGTAAAAAGAAAGTTATAGGTTTGTGGAAGAGGAATTGTGGAAAAGGAGTTTTTGTATGGTCAAGTGGGCTAAGATTGAAATGAATTTAAGTAAATGAGTTTTAATATCAGAAGGAAGCTGGTACAAAATTATAATTTGGTTTTCTTTCTCTTAAAAGGATAATTTTCTTGAACTTGATAAAGAGGTTATAAAAGATTTTTCTTTACCTTTGGGTAAGTCTACCTAAAAAACAGAAAAAAAAAACTGTTAAAATAATTTCCTGTGTCAAAAGACTGAGGTCTCTCTATTAAGGTTTTTGGACTGTCAATGTTCTCTTTGCTTTAAGGTTTTCTATTTTTGACAAGCTCCCAAAAATTCATATAGTAAATAAAGTCTTTTTTTTTACTTTTTTTCTTTGATAATTTTCATAGGGCCCTGGAACTTCTCAAAGAAATTTATTCTCTTCCTACAAGCGGAAAGATACTAAATTTATTAGGCTTATTCAGTGTGTTAAATTACATGGAAAGCATTGTCAGACAAGTGATGATAAGTCTCCTTAGGTGCTATTATGTGGGCAAATGTTATTGACATAGGTGTTTTATAATTGTTTAACATTACAGAAATTCTGATCTGTCTTGATTATCAGTCATAATTCTGGTTATTATTATTTTAAAGTGTAGTATGTCACAAAATTAACCAAATTTCTCTGTCAATTGCCATTTTGAGGTCTTGTTGTTTACAGACTTATTTCTTTGCTCTAATGCTTTTGCAAAATGTTTCAACTTCAGAAAAATTCATGAAAAGTACTCTGACATTTACACTGGAGAACAGGGTTCTGACAAACTTTCTGATCATAAAACTGAACTGGGTAAGAAATTACAGAAATCTGATGGAAAGACTGATAACTTCATAAAGCTGTTAACAAAAAGATTGGTTTCCAGAATGGATAACACAGGACTGAATGAACTGATAAGGACAATTATAATTTTTATTATTTTTCATGTGAAGTATTGCTGAATTTTTAGTGTTTTCTTTTTTTAGATTTAAGGAAAACTTTTGCTCTTTTCTCCTGAGCTAGCTATGACTTATAACAATTTTGTAAATGATATTTTTGTAAGTAAAATTGAAATATTTATCTTTCTCTCTCTATCTGATCCCTGGAATTTGGAAATCTTAGTAAGTGAGTATTGTTGTTTTCATGGCAATATAGTTATTTGCATAAGTTCAATAAGAATCTGTTCTCCTTATAACAGGACACAACTGGAAACACTGGTTATATTACCAAGGCTGTGACCGGAACATCATATTTGTGATATAACCATACAGCTTTTGAGGAAAGAAGATTGGACTTCATGGAATAAAGCCACGTGGAAATATTGGCCTGGTACCTTATGTTCCAAGCAGCACTTACCAGGATAATTAAAGAATGTCACATATCTGGCAAGCACAAAGAACCTGGAAATATTTTTGGGGAACCTCGGAAGAGAGGAATTCACCCAAATCTGTAGGTATTACAGGCAATGTCTGATAACAAAATCCTTGGATTGGCTTTCGTGCCCTGGAGAGGCCTTTAAAGTTCAATCTGAGATTCCTTATAAAAAGTTCCAGCAAAGCAGATTTAAAAGAGCCTATGTGATCAATTGCTATTCTTGCTGTCCTTATGTAAATAATTGGGCCAACTCTATTGGAACTAGAATTATTTTGCAAACTACTTAGTTTTAATTTGTCTATCTTTGATAAAAATGAGGATGATTTTAGAAAGAAAAATTATATTTCAGTAAAAACTATAGTGTACATTTGCGAATATTAAATCCTAGTTTTGTTAATTGTCTTTTAAGGTTTTTGTTTTATATTGTTGACTTGACTGGATCCTGATTTCTTCTAGTCTCCTAAAATATCTGGCTACAGATGTCCAAAATAACGTTTTTGATTTTTTTCCATCATTTTCATTTGAAATCACTGAAAACTGAACCTGCCCTTTTTCCTGAAGCCTTACAAACTGAAGCTGATGGACTTGATATAAATTTAAGAGATTACCTGATGACATCATCAGAGACATTTTAAACTGCAAATGCTGCTTTGACGCTGACATCTAAAAATCTTATCTGGCTGTCCTCTAAACTCAGAAACTGCTTTACAACTTGCTCCAAGCATTAACCTTGTTTTTCTTTTGTTTACGTAGAAATGTTTCCACTAAATATTTGATTGCTTGCTTCCACAATATAGGTGTACCTTGAGAGCCCACGTGCATCACCACCTTCTAAAATGTACTTAATTGAACTGATCTATTATCAGGACTAAGAAATGTGCTCAGTGAGATGAAACAATCTACCAACTCAGCTTTTGGACTATGAAACTTCTTTAATTTTCAAAAGGACTGTGAAACTTCTAGGGAAGTTTCAGAGGATGGAACTGATGGTGCTCAGGGCAAGTTACCCCAGAAGGCACCACTCTGGTATGCAGATTATTTCGAGCTGAAGACAATAAGGACTCAGAGAACTCAGGAAGAATATTTGAGTTTCCCCTCCCAAACTGCCTAAAGAATTTCAAACAAAAGATCTGTTTCAGGAAGAAGTTATTATCATGATGGCTGTAAAGATAATGTAGGATAGAGGTTATAACAGGAAAGACACCAAGCCCCTTTTATCAAAAACTCTATCTCTCCCTGACCACATTATCTATAGATGACCATGCGAAGAGTTGTCAGGCAAACATTTGCATTTCTATCTCCATATTAGTTGTCTTTTTGCTCTCTGAGGTCCCAGACCATTACCCACCCCCAACACCTTCCTCGCCTTTAACTGCAATACTTAAGCGGGCAGCTTAGACAGAGGGACGAGTTGCTCATTTCTGAGTTTCTCCCATGTATATATGTTATTAAACTTGTTATTACTTTCGCCTGCTAACCTGGCTTGTTAATTATTTGGCCAACCATAAGAACCTTAAGGGAAAGGGCAGAGGGAGATTCTCCCTCTTCCCCCAACAACAAGATTATCTGATTCCCAGAAAAAGAAAACATTACTATAATATTAAGGCTACAACTGTCAAAAAGGAAGCCAAGATACACTCAAGTCAAGCTTTTGCTCAAAAGTTAATTGTCTCCTCTTTGAAACTGTATCATGTTTATTATGTAAGCATAATATAGAGCCTAGAAAATAGAAAGTGCTTATTGGTAAGTTAATATTATGATCATTTATTTTGTAAATGTTAGTGTGAGAAATGTAATTCATTTTCTAGTATATTCAGATTTTCAAGTTCTGCTAAACCTAAAGCCACATTACTGGCAAGTTGGGATACCTTTAGACATCTGAAAAATATGAATCCTAAACAGAAGCATAGAAATTCTCTATTCATCAAGTTCTAAATTCTAAAACATTCTAAGGTTTTGGAACAAATCAACGGCATTCCAAATTTACAGTAAGGCTGCATGTACCATACAGGATCCTACAGGAAGAGAAATCCAGATTTTAAATAGAGGAGGTTATGTACAAAAATAAAGTAAGTTTTCGAGTCTGAAATGGAATTTCAAGAAAGAAGAGACTCTCAGAACATGTGGTAAGTGGTAAATAACTTACCAAGTGCTCTCTAAAGGAGAACATATTGTGGACAAAAGAGCTTCACACCAGAGAGCTAAAATGGCATCTCTGGAATCCTTACGATGAAAGAGATGCTGACCTACTATTTCCTGAAACTTAAAATACACTTCGGGTCGGCCCCGTAGCTTATCGTTTAAGTGCGTACGCTCCGCTACTTGTGGCCCGGGTTCGGATCCCAGGCGCGCAACGACGCACTGCTTCCTCGGCCATGCTGAGGCCACATGCCACATACAGCAACTAGAAGGATGTGCAACTATGACACACAACTATCTACTGGGGCTTTGGGGGAAAAAAAAGAGGAGGATTGGCAGTGGATGTTAAGTCAGAGCTGGTCTTCCACAGCAAAATGAGGGGGATTAGCAGGGATGTGAGCTCAGGGCTGATCTTGCTCACAAAAAAAATAAAAATAAAATGTATCTTATCCTCCAAACAAATACCACCTCCCTGCCTTGCAGCTTACCTGAACATAGTGATGTGTTGGAATCTTTTTTCTAACTCATTGGTTCTTTTTTTTTTTTTGAAGATTTTATTCATTTATTTTTCCCCCAAAAGCCCCAGTAGATAGTTGTGTGTCTTAGCTGCACACTCTTCTAGTTGCTGTATGTGGGACTTGGCTTCAGCATGGCCGGAGAAGCGGTGCCTTGGTGCGTGCCCAGGATCTGAACCTGATCCACCAGCAGCCGAGCGTGCGCACTTAACCGCCAAGCCACGGGGCTGGCCCCTAATTTATTGGTTCTTAAACTTGATGGGCACCAGAAGCACCTGGAGGCCTTGTTGAAATCCAGATTGCCAGGCCTCTCCCCAGACTTGCCAGTTCATCAGGTCTGCAGCAGCACCTGACAATTTGCATTTCAGTCCAGTTCCCAGGTGATGCTGATGCTGCTGGTCCAAGGACACCACTTTGAGAACCACAGCCTGATTTGGACCCTATATATGGTTACCAAATCCATTATTTTATCCTTTGGCTGCTAATTTTCCTTTATCACATCAGCACCTTAACTCCGAATCTCCTCACCTAGCAATGGGAATACATGGAGAGTTTAGCAGCTTGTTCTCCTTTCCAGATCAGTTCTCCCTTTTCCTCTCAATACTACATTCTCTTGTCAGGTAACTGTTCCTTAAACATCAGTGCATCATAGATCTTCCTTGCTCAAAAACTCCTGACTCTTATGCTGAACACAAGACTTTTCAAATTCTCTACTTGGTTCATAAGGTCTTTAATAGCCTTACTTTAATAGTAAAATGCGGACACCCTGTTCCGTACCCTGCCTGCTATAAAGGAGTATGTGAGGATTACATAAGATACAGTCAGTTTTCTTTATGCACAGTGTAACATTCTATAAGGTCATTGTTTACACTAAATCGGTGAATATGACCCACTGCTCCTACGGGAAATGCAGTGTTAAGTTCCTGCAAGCCTTAGTCACATTTTCTTCAACTGATCAGTACATTACATTGTTCTCTGTGTGTTCTCTTTAAATTCACCTTATTTAATATATATTGTTGATATGTTAACGTTGAACTCACACCCACAGCACTGTAACTCGTGTCTGATAGTAGCTTGTCGAACACACATACTTTCTCCGTAAAGGCACGTCACAGCCTCTTGCCCTGGGGAACAACAGGCAGCATTGCATCACTACACATGGGGGACATATTAAATGGCAAGGTCACCAACATAATGCACAAAAAGATAAGAAATGAGGCACTAAATAGACTGCAAGAAGAACACTTGTTTACAATGTGGGCTGAAACAAGAGGGCAGAGCAGCACCTTGTTCCCCCTCAGCTGGGAACGTGCACATCGAGTGAATCAAATTTCTCACCACTTTGTACATATCTGCAAATGGACATGAAAGCCCTGAGAGTGTTGATTTGGGGGCTGCTGGTACATTTTAGCTAGTGGACAAGTGTGCAAACACGGAATCCACCAATAATGAGGATCAACTTTATCATAAAAGCATCTTTTCAAAACCAGAATATGGTTCGTATATAAGGCCAATAATGATAACATAACAGCTAACATTTAAGTGCCTACTATGTGCCAAGAGTTCTTCTAAGTACTTTACATAAGTTAATGAATGTAAATCTCACTAAAACCCTACGAGACAGGAGTTTTCAGTAGCCCCTTTTTATAGATGAGGAAACTAAGCTTCAGAGAGTAAATATTTCCACAGGTTCTCCAGTTAAAAGTGGAATAACTGGTACTGATGCCCAGACAAACTAGTCCAAAGCCCACAGCCTCAACCACTATGGTAGGAATGTGAGTGAATTTTCTACCACTCCCTAAAAAGCCCCTTCTGCTCCAACCTGTGTGGTCTCACACATCCTTATTCACTCATCAAACATTTTCTGAGTGCACCAAAGGTGTCAGGTACGGTGTTTAGATACTGGAGGGACAAATAGAATGTCGACGCAAATAATCTATAACCAACCAATAAATCAAAATTGGGGTGAGTTTATTATGAGCCAAGCTTTGAGGATCATATAGCCCAGGAGAGTCCTTTCACAAAGAAATGGAGCACTCCAAAGAAGTGGGGTGTACAGCGTGTTTATATACCATCAAAGAGCATGTAGCACATGTGATTGCAATGTCCCTTTTACAATAGCCAAAACCTTGACCTGTTGGCACGTGGATAGATGGACACTGTGGTTATCAGGTCTGCTGTCTCCATGGGCATGGATGTTGTCTAAAGTTTGGTGGTCACGGAATGAACGCAGCAATCAAATCCTAGCCTATGGAGAAATGCTTATCCTTAAGGAAACGCTAATGTGGGGGAAGTTGCATTTTCAACTTAAGGGCATTGCTTTTGTCTTTGGGACACGTTAATTGCTTAAAGTGGATATACAATGGATGAACAGAGGCTACAGACCCCTTTTGGGGAAAAGAAAAAAAAAAACAAGGTCAGACCCAATTAGTTTTACACCAAATGATTTCCTCATATGCTCCAATGTATCCTGTTGCTTGCCATTTATTTATCAAGAAGAAGGATCGTCTCAGATTTAAGGAGCTCACTGTCTATGAGACAAGAATAAAACAACAGTTATGGAAAAGGAAATAAGTACAGGGTCCCAGAGTGGGGACATCAAAATGGGTCTCTAGATGGAGACCTCTCAGGAAATGTCTCCATGAGGAAGGAACATTTGATATGAGTTTAGATCAAGAAATAGGAATTAAGTTGATTAATAAAGGTGGTAGGAGTGCAGAAGAAACACATATAAAAAGACAGATATAAAGGATGCTAAAGCTTTCAGAAAATGGGGGTATTTTTAAGGCTGGAACAAAGCGAACATGTAGGACACAGTGGGTGATGAGGCTAAAGATGAGGACAGCAAGAGAAAGCCTGCGTGTCCAACTCAGGAGTCTGAATGTTCTCTCGGTTGCTCTGAACAGTCATTGAAGGAGTTTACGCAGATATCAGATTTAAGCAATTTTGGATTCTAGAAGGTAATTCTGGAGACAATGTGAAGGAAAGATTAGAAGAAATTAAGACTGAAGGAAAGGGACCTGTTGGAAGATTAGGCAGCGATCCAGATAAGATAGGTCTTGGCCGGCCCAGTGGCGCAAGCTGTTAAACGTGTGTGGTCCACTGTGGTGGCCCAGGCTTCGCCAGTTAGGATCTCGGGTGCGCACCCACGCACTGCTTGGCAGGCCATTCTGTGGCAGCGTCCCATACAAAGTGGAGGAAGGTGGGCACGGATGTTAACCCAGGGCCAGTCTTCCTCAGCAAAAAAAGAGGAGGATTGGCAGATGTTAGCACAGGGCTGATCTCCTCACACACACACAAAAAAGATAGGCCTTGGCTCAAGCACAGAGTCTGCAGGTGGAGGAGGCCAGGAGGTGGGAAGCAGTGCTGGGCTCCTGCAGGAGGAAACTGAGCTACCTCTCAGTTACGGGAAGACTGTGCCTGTCATTGCCTGCCCACCCCCATGCCCAAATACCATGTTCCTTTCTACTTGTGTACCTTTCCTCTCTTCTCCCATCTGAAATCCTCACTCTTTCTTCCCTCCACCTGCTCAAAAGTGGTCCCTTTGTGGACTTGATCTAGTCCACCTCTCCTGAGAAGCTGTCTTTAATTACAATTTCTCGATAACGTTCTCATTTTTTTTAAGGTTCTGTAATAAAACATACACAAAATACCTTGGCAGAATCAAATTACATATTGCAAACAATTTCATGTATGTGGAGGAGCTTGGAACCTTATAATTCTTTATATTTCCTTCGATACCTACCACAAATACCTTGCACATAGAGGTCAATGGATGTCCAGTAATGTTAAATAGAGTGAAAGCACACTTTATAAGCTAAAAACTTTTGTGAGTTCAGTCATTCCTTTAGATCAGCTGCTTGAACCATTTGTTTTTCTCCACAGGTCAACAATGTTGTCCAGCATAAATGAATTTTACACCTTCTCAAACTCAATAGAGCAAAGATGGAACTTCATTCCCCTTGCAAGCCTTACTGCCCCAGAGAAAAGCAAAAACATGTGACGTCTAAATCTTTCTTCACATTCTCATCTCAAATTGTAACTGTTTCCCAGTTGCTAATTGGTTTTCATTATTAAAACTGACAAAAATGTTTCTCATTCTTTCTTTCTTTCTTTTTTTTGTTTTATGAGAAAGATCAGCCCTGAGCTAACTTACAATGCCAATCCTCCTCTTTTTGATGAGGAAGATTGGTCCTGGGCTAACAATTGTGCCCATCTTCCTCTACATTTTATGGGATGCCGCCACAACATGGCTCGACAAGTGGTGCATTGGTGTGCGCCCGGGATCCGAACCTCTGAACCCAGGGCCGCTGTAGCGGAACGTGCTCACTTAACCGCTGCACCACCGGGCTGACCCCTCTCTCTATTTCTAAAACTAAAATGTCTAAATCTTTCTCTGGGCTAGTTGGAGTTTTCATAAAATGAAAATGTACATTCCAGAAAAATCCTTAACTTTCCAGAATAATCTTTAATATGGTAAACACCTTGGCAAAAATGTCACTGATTTTCAATATCAGTGCCTCCACAAGGGTATCCTTGCATTGTCTCCCCTCCCAACCACCTCTCACTTTGGCCCTCCCCAGGCTTATGGGGTCAAACTGTTTACTGTGCACTAGGAATGGTCAGAGTCTGAGGGAGACTTCAAGGATGACTAAGCCATGGTTTCTGACCCCAACCATCACTCTCCATCTCTGCTTTAACCTCTATTTTTCTTACTCTGGTTTCTACTTTAGTTGTTTACTTGTGAATTGTTGTTTTGTGATTTATAATTATCATGTAAATTCACATTACTTTTTGCCTAGAGTTTAGAAAGAACTTACATTAAACAATGTTTTTTTTCCCAGCCCTTTGATGTGTCTAATACCTTTCAACGAAATTCAAGTGGCTTCTTGTTTTTACGTCTCCATCATTATTTAGAATTATGTTCAACCCACACTTTTGAATTGACCAATGCTGCTTTACTCTTTAAACTTTTCTATGACAAGACTGACGTGAGGAATGCCTGAAGCACCATCAGCTAGGCATCCCCACATTCCTCACATCTGTTTCCTTGAAATGTTCCTAACTAAAGATGTTTCTGAAACTAATACTGAATTGTACCAAGTGGTCATTGCATAAAAAACACTATCACAGATACCTTAAAGAGAACAAATGGAAAAGAATATTCAATTCCTCAGATAAGTTTGCAATCAAATGAGGCATTGAGGGGACCTGGGGGCACTGATCAGAGCAGGAATCTAAGAGAAGAGTTTTCAGTCCATTTCAAATGAGGTTAAAACTGGAATGAGATAGTATTTTACCAGTTATCTGAAATCATAGGCATTTTTTCTGACCTTTGAGAATTTATTTGCATATAAACTGTACCTGTGGGGTAAGAGAGTGCTGATATTGTTTAATTTCTTTTTATTATTCACCACTTTGTAATAGATGTGGCTATTCACAATTAATAAATATCATAACGTGGAGAGAACAAACTGCCTCTTGTTATCAATTCTTACACAAAGCTAGAGTTTTAAAGATCAAACTTCATTCTAGTTACCTTTCCACTAGTCTATTTATATCAGAAAGATGCTGAGTTTTAGGAAAATACTTCAAAACACAAATTTTATATGTAATTTCAAAAGCAAAATATGAGTTAAAAATTGGATGGTAACCAATTTTGCTGCTATATATTAAATTTTAACATGGGAGCAGATATTTTTAGAGAATATAATTGATATTTGCCTATTTATATATTGTAGAATGTTAAAGGATTTACAGTTTTAATAGTATTTCAAATACCAGAGAATAGAAAAACAGAATTGTTTCAATTTTATGAAATAGCTTTTTAGACATAGCAGATTTTCAGAGCATAATACTTGAAAATAAAACAATCAGTTAGTGAGGTTTAAGCCATGTGGTTTTATTTTAAACTTGCTCATTCCATAGGAGCATCAATAAAAGCCCTCCAGCAGTAGCTGACGCTCTTTCCCTCCATATGAGCACCAGCTGTATTTTCTTTAAGCATCAGACTCTCAGGCAACACCATAGCCCTCAACTCTGTTTAGTTGAGAAAAGGCTTTATGTGTCATGTGTTTTTTCTAGGGGTATGGAGCTCCCAGCCTTATTAAGTACAGGGAGAGAGTAAGAGTCTGAACACATTCAATAAACTCCAATGTGCTCAGGTGAGAAGACAGGTGCCTGAACTCACATCTGAAGAAGAACTTAGAGGATGCTTTCTGACTCTGCTTCGTGCCTCTGACTAAGCAGTCCTGGACATCCCCGTTATAACCACGGAATAACACAGGCAGTCTTGATGGACCAGAAGTCCTCTATGTCCATCATTTGTACAGAGCAAACTGGCTTAAGATCTCTCATTTCCTGCTGCAGTGGTAATTTACAGAGATACAGAACTGCCATCTAGTGACTAAGAGAGCAGCAAAGTGCTTTACATGAAAAGTGAAATTCAGAGTTTTATAAAACAGAACAGTGAAGCACTAAAGTTGGTAAAGTTGACACAATGTGGCACATGAAAGTTATAGTAAGCCTGAAAAATGTGTAGGTGAACTAATCAGTTGCTATCTATGCCTCTAAAACATGTCTTGACATCCTACTCATAAATAGTAGAGTTTAAATATAATAGAATAACTTTGGAAACAAATTTCTCATCTCATCTCATCCAATGCTGTTGGCAGGAGCCGGTATTAAATAGCCAGATGGTGAATACCCATGTTGAAGCACCATTTTTATCACAGTGGAGAGAATATGAGGCATACGCCCAACGGACTGATGTTCAGATCTTCCCTCTTACCCTTGAGCAATTTTGTAAACATGGTTTTCTTTATCAGTTAAATATGAATTATAACACTTACTTTAAAGGATTACTGTAAGAATTGCATAAGGTAATACAGTAAAGGAACTGGTGCACAGTAGATTGATTGTTAATTCTCCTTCCTTGTCTCTCTTCTAAAAACATACAGAAATAATCTAAGAAGAGAACCCGTGTATAAAGTAAACTTATGACAAAGAGTCAATGGCTCCAGAAGTAAGGGACATCATTGTTGAGTTCTTAACCTCAACTGCCTCCAAATACTGTTAACTCTCAATTAATTTTATGTGTTTTCTGTCTTCCAGACACTTCACTGGCTACAAGGAAAGGAGAAGTGTGAAATTGAAATTAATTTCACCCTTGAATGGCCTAGCTGTAACAACAGGTGTTTTAAATCACCGAGTTCTTCAGGTTTCCTGCTTATTACTATATATTTTAACATGGTTCACAGCCAGAGAAAATAAGAAAATCATTATAATTTTACACACATGAATATATGTCTTCACTATTACAGCTGGACTCTTAATATATAGAGCAATGTTGTACATGTTTTGTGCTTGTTCATAGTACAGAATACTTTTCTCCAGGTTTTCTTTGGCATTATCATAAATAATGAAGAACTCAGTAATATAAACCCAGGAGAAAAGGGTTTATAAAAATCTAACATACTATCCTAGTCGTGCCTCAAAAAAAAAAGCTATAAAAATAATGAGAGGATATTTTGAAGGCACTATATTTCTTAATTATTTCCAACTTTATTTCCCTTTACCTCTTTTTAATCTTTCTCCGTCTTATTCTCTATTGGCTAATCATCTCACAGTAATTAAATCACCCTCAGCTGAGTCCACCATGCCTCTTCAAGTGCCCTAGCCTAATGTCTGTCTCAGTTCTGACAAAAAGTAGCTGGGAAAACCTGTTTTGTGGCACTATTCTTAAGAATATCTTTACTCTTGGGCCAGCCCCGTGGCTTAGTGGTTAAGTGTGCACACTCTGCTGCTGGTGGCTCCGGTTTGGATCCCAACTGCACACTGACATGCCAGTTCTCCAGCCATGCTGACACCGCGTCCCAAATACAGCCACTAGAAGGATGTGCAACTATGACATACAACTATCTACTGGGGCTTTGCAGAAAAATAAATAAATAAATAAAATTATAAAAAAATGAATATCTTTACTCTTACAATAATAGCTATATTTTTGAAAGGCACCAGTGGATTACAAAATGAAGTACTTGACCAATGTTGTGTCCTCATTTTCCTTCCAGGGGGAACACAACTTTCTTGTGTAATGCAGGGCTGCTGTTTTATTGTTCTCTCCTTTCAAGACATTTTATTACTTGTAAAACATAATAGGATTAATAGTGGTATATGAGTAACAATATAAACTTACAAACAGCAAAAAGATACTATTTTAGTGTCATAATTTTATGTATTGTAACAAACAGTAATATTTTCATAGTGTAATATCTTGATTGATCATAAATTTTTTCCTGGCTCATTTTTATGCTAATTCATTTATTAGATTACCAAATTTATATTTTTATGATCTTTATTTTCAATCAATATAATTGAAGGGACATCAGTTGTTCTTGGTAAGCAAAAGTTCAGAAAAACATTTTGATAATGTATAAATTAGAGAAGGATCTTTCTGTTTTTTAAAAGACAAGTCAGGCCTGGCCCTGTGGCTTAGTGGTTAACTGCGCACGCTCTGCTGTTGGCAGCCCGGGGTTCTGATCCCGGGCACGCACTGATGCACCACTTCTCCGGCCATGCTGAGCCCATGTCCCACATACATCAAGGATGTGCAGCTATGACATACAGCTATCTACTGGAGCTTTGGGGGAAAAATAAATAAATAAAATTATAAAATATAAAAGAAGTCATTTAATATTTGGAAAAGTTCTCAAAAATCATCAAATTCTTTAAATTTACAGAAAGGAATACAACATTCCAGAGAGCCTAAGTACATTGTCACACACTAACCAGAAACAGACCTGGGCCTAGAACTCAGGTCTGAGTCACCTGACTTCTACTGCACCACACTCAAGGGAGCACACCCTCTTCTTACTGGTAATTTCTAATACTAATTTATTTTCAAAAACACAGTTGAGAGAAATTGTAAATAAATAAAACACGATTTTATATAAAAAAGTAGCAATTGTGACCCACAATTTCTATTCCATATGAGTTTTTCCTTTCTTGTAGCTTTCTTGTTTTTAATACTAAGTCCATTTTGGTAACAAGAAAAAAGACATAATGTTTAGTTTCTTTAGTGACATAAAAAAAGCTTCTGTGGAAATTAAAAGACACTAACTAATGTCTCCTCTACTAAAGCAACTGAAGAATATTATTTGATTTTAGGAAAGCTCTGAGAGATTTTTTTAAAAATCATATCCACGTGAATATTAGTCCAGCCAGGCACATCTGCACATGACATTTCCTAGAGTGTGCAGTTTTCTGCTGGATCCAGCTATTGTCAGCCCCAATGCTCTGGCTGAGTAGAGAATGATGCCGCTTCTGAAAAGCATGTACTCAGTTCCACTTCAAGGCTGATTGATGGAGACACTAAGAAAGGAAAAGATGAAAATATTACCCTAATCAATGATGTAAAACACGAGATATGAACAACCGTTAAAAGAATTCTCTATGAAATTGATCAATTCTACTATCACTACACCGGGCTATTTCCTATCAGTAATTTGACACATAAACAAATAGAATAGTGTATTTAATGATATCAATTCTTTTAGTTGTGTGCTTTTCCTTTTAAAACTACATATGCTTATATGTGTTTGTTTTATTTTCAGGTGGTGTCACTGTGTCAAGACCTCGCGGGCAGGTGGGGCCTTCAGTGAGGACCCCCAAGCCCTCCCCCAGGCCCGGTGGCTGTGCATGTGCCCTTGGCCTCATGGGTTAAACCCAAGGCCGCAGGGCTCCCATAGTGGCCAGAGACAGAAGGGCCCATGAGAGAGGTATGCGAGGGGCGCAGGCTGTGCCAATTTCCTCTTCTCAGGTCCCTGAGAGAGAGAGACAGAGAGAGAGAGTGAGAGAGCCAGAGAGATCCCTGACCTCTGATTGTTGCCTCCACTGCTGGTGCCTTGTCACACACCATCCCCCTTCCCCCAGCATCCCCATGCCACCCCTGGGAAGGCACCACTACTGGGAGGCCTGTTCCTGGTCACCGCCCTGCTGTCCCTTCAGGACCAGAACCCAGTGCAGGGGAGTTGGTTCAGACAAATATTTACATGTCCCTCTCCATGAGAATTGTCTTCTGCCACACTCATATCTCAAACTCCACCCCCAACATCCTCCTCTGTCTTATCTGAAGATAGTATTTAAGAGGAGCATCTCTGCCATTCTTTTGAGAGACTCCATTTCTCATGTGTCTCCCATGTATACATGTTATGAGCCCAATTTAATCAGGCATGGATTCTTTTACTTGCCTATTTGCATCAGGAACATAATTACTAGCTAGAGAATTAATTAGAGAATATTCATTGTGAATGAAAGATGTCATTTCTAATAACATAATGGAATTCCTTGAGGCTTTATTCTTGGCACATGTGTAGGATTAAGTCAGGACACACTGTGAGAGTGATAAATAAGTTCTATATATTTTTCTTCTTCAAGACCATGGATTTCAGCCACAGTTCATACCCATGTACTTTGCAACAATGAAAAACAATTAAACAATGACCTTGAATATTTTTCCCTCAGATTCATTTGTCTTTAAAGTATTAATTGAACAATTTAAATCTAGATTAGTGAAAGACTATGGAGACTTCTAGAATGTCACGTTAGGTCCTTTAGAAGTGAAGAACTGTTTTTATAAAACATTTCTATACCTTGACAATAATGTTACTCTGAATCTGTTTTAAAGAGGATAATGGCAGATTTACTTTAATTTGCACCCTTTTTAAGTACATTTATCTAATATGTCTCAGTATCTTGAAAACTTTTATTTTTAGCTCAACCTTCATTTAAATCGCCAGACCTATTTGATGAAGGCAACATGAACACTTACTTGAAAACTCCTCAGAAAATTACTAATTTAATCTGTACTTTGGACGATCCATTGTAAAACTCAAACTGGATTTGACATGCCCCTCAAAACAGCTCAAAACTCTGTGTTTGTACATTTATCTGGGACGATACTATCTGAAGGTAATTGTTCTTCCCAAATGCTTTCTTTAACTCAATCAGCAATACTTTCAAAGTTTTAATGAAAATGTGGTCAATTTGGTGAAATCCAAGTGACCTTTTTGTTTTTGCATGCCAATGAGATTAAGAAAATAAGTATTTTAATTATTGTTATTGATTTTAAAAATCAGAGATGAAGAAAACAAACTTCTTTGTCCAAAGACATTTCTGTAAATGAAATCGTCTGAATAACTGACAGCTAGCCCCCTGTTTTAACCACTAAACCATAAGAAATGTAATACCTTGGGCAAACACTTGAGTGTTGTCAGCTGCAGGCATCCCCAACACTGTTGCCCCATCAGGGCCATGGATCAGGGGAAGGAGCCAGTGGAGGGGAATCAGCTGTGCCCTCAGCATCCTTCCTTCCTTGGTCAGAACCCGGTCCCAGCTGCTCCCTGTCTCATCTTCTGGGGAAGCAGAGAATTCTCCTGGAGACACAACACATTGGGTGTTAAGGATGTCATCGTTCTTTTATAAACAGATGTTAGATTGTGTAACGGGCTTCTCAGGACAGGAGAAGCCACCTCAAGGGAAGGCAGAACTTCTCCAGGAGCTGAAGGTCATCCAGGGAGAGAAGAGTCCACGGCTGCATAGCGTCAGCCTACTCCTGTTCTCTATCTCATGGACACCTCGGTCCCCAATCCCCGACACTCCTCCCAGTGCCCCGCCAAGTGTTCCTATTATATCCTCAGAGTCCCGCGCAAGCTCAGGACAGGTGCTCAGAGTGGCAGAGGGGCCGGTGAGCTGGAGAGCCCCGGGGCGCATGCACTGGGGGCGGAGTCCCTGATGCGGATGTGGTGGCCACTGGAGTTTGTGGCGGGGGGCTCGGACAGTTTCTGGCTCCTTCCTCCAGGATTTTCAGCACGGGGAGCTCTCCTTTCTGCAGTGTGGAGGAGCACTGGGCAGGAGCGGCGCCGAGGTAGGCGGTGGGCAGCGGGCTCAGCGTGGAGAACTTCACCGCATATTGCGGGAGCTCTGTGTCTGGGGCGACGGATGGGACCAGGGGTTGAGGTTGCTGGCTGGCTGCTCCAGGCGGGGGAGCCCAACCTCTGTCCCTTGGAGGAGCAGAAGAGCGCCACTTGGCCAGCCTGTCCCTGTGCCTTGGCGGGGCCCCACCTCAGCGGGGCCTCACCTTGGCGGGGCCTCCTGCCCACCCAATCCGAGGTGCAGGGGGCGGCAGGGAGTCGCCTGCCCTGTGCGCCCGCCCTTGAGTTTGCGCCACCCGGGACCCCGTCTAGGCCAGGTCGCGACATCTCTGGGTGAACACTTTCCTTTGGAAGAGGGCCTGTGGTCAGTGCTCCTCTGTCTGACTCCGCTCAGGCTGTTGGGCTCTTCATTGCCTTCATTAAACAAATGAACGGTTCCTACATCCTTGGGACCACCTTTATGGAAAAGCCTGATCGCATTCATGGTTTCTGATAATTGACTCTATATTTGCAAGGTGAACTTTGAAGCCTGTGAATTGTTGTAAACTGCATTTAATGAAAGGAGATTTAAACAATCTTTGGTGCAAATTGTGTAGCTTCCTAATACTAACTCACCTTCTGTTAACATAGACTGATGACTGATCAATTGATGGTTGACATAATGTGTATGGAATTTTGGTTTCAGTTGAAAAGATTTTCTTGGCAGTTGGTGCTAAAATTAAAATCGGATAAAGAGGAGGATTTTGGAAGTTGTATGCAGTGTCTGTTTTGTCTCCGTACTCATTTAGAATTGTAAGAATTTAGATTTGGAAAGCCCATAGAACAAGAAGTTTGAAATTTAGATTTGACTGACAAGGGGAAAGGTCAAAAGGTCAAATACGGTAGGACTTCATTTATATAATATTCTAGAAAAGATAAACCATAGGGAAAGACAACAGATAATTAGTTGTCATTAGTTTTCATATTTAGTTAATCATTCAGTTTAATAGTTTAATCATTAGTTTTAATATTTCTTATTAAAAAATACATTTTAATGATAGCATCTTAATTATACTTTTGGATGATACCAGAAGTTAATAACCTATTAAATTCTGCAGTAGGAAGAAATGACATGTTGTTTATTGGTGTCTTTAAAGTGTAAGTATTGGTGGTAATGAAACTTTTAAATGAGCTTTTTTGGATTCTGAACTAGTGAATTTTACTAGGTCCTGTTGGACATGGCATGTTACAAGTTTCAAAAGGCTTTTTAAATTATTGTAGCAGGCTGAAGCTATTAAAATATAATGTAAGCTCTTTATAGATGAAACAGGCAAAAATACAAAAGGCCATCCATCAATTTATCTTTGTTAAAAAATCAAGTAAATCTTACCATACACATGAATGACTTTTGGGTAGACAGACCTGAACTTGACAAGATGGACTCACTGGTATGGGGAACTTCTTTTGGAATGTTAATATGGGAGACGATAAATAAATTTTACCTGAGGGTGACCCAAGTCGATATGGCAGGTTTAGTTGCTTTTACACTCTTTCTGAGTTATGATCTTGATTATAAACCTTGTCATAGACATTCCAAGAAATTTGGACCATTTTATGTATCAATATATTAAGATGTCTTATTTCTCTGATACTTTCTGATTTCAGGGTGTCTGGGAAAAACAGTTTCTCAACATAGGTACTTTGGAATATAATTCTTGATTGTTGACTTATTGAATCATAGAATTGTTGAGTTGGAAATAATTTTAGTGGTTTAGAGCCTAACCTCTTCAATTTCTAGGAAATGGAAAGTGAGGTTTCTTGAGTTAAGTCATCCACAGTCAGACTGCTACTTTAGTGGCAGAGTTGGAACTAAATGCTCAGATGCTTGTCTCCAGATTCCTAGTACACTGCTTTCTGTGCTACATACTATTAAGTAGACAAACCAATGAGTTACCTTCTCATATCATATACGTAGCCAGCAGGGTCGATTATTTCCCATGTATTTTTCTTTCTTTTCTTTTTTAAATAACTACTAACCACAATTAATTTATCCCCCTGCCATGTTTAATGACTATCCTTGTGTGTGTCTCCTCGAGCACACATGTGAACTCCCTAGAGTGGACACCTACCTGTGACTGGATTGTTGGGCAAGAGGCTGATGTGCATCTGCATCTTGACAAGCTGCAGCCAAATCATCCTGTGAAGTTTTAACAATTTCCATTCCCTCCAACAGTGTTTGAGTCAACCTTGCCTTGGGAATTGTCAGATTGGCATTGTCAGATTTTTAAATTTTTGCCAATATGATGGGTGAGAAATGAAGTATTTGTTTTTCTCTTTGTACAACTGTTTTGACAAACACATAGAGCTCTGCAACTACCAAAATTGAGATACAGAACAGTTCCAGCACCCAGAACTCCCTTGAGCTGCTCTTTTGTAGTCAACTCTTCCCCCAACCTTAACCTCTGGTGGCTAATGATCTGTTGTCTTTCTCTATGGTTTGTCTTTTCTGCAATATCATATTAATGGAATCCTACAGTATTTGGCCTTTTGAGTCTGGTTTCTTTCATTTAACATGATACATTTATTTGAGTGTTCATCCACGTTGTTGACTGTATCAGCAGTTCCTTCTGTTTTATTGCTGAATGTAGTATCCATTGTATGAATTTACCACAGTTTATCCACCCACAAGTTGAAGGACATTTGAGTTATTTTCAGTTTTCTCTTTTTTGACTATGAATAAAGCTGGTATAAATCTTTATGATTTGAGAAGGCAAACAAGTTTTTGTATGAACATGTCTTCTCCTGGGTAAGCACATAGAAGTGGAATTGCTGGGTCATATGGTATGTGCATGTTTAACTTTATTTAAAAAACTCTTTGTGGTAGCACAGTCATGGCCCACAAAGATGTCCTAATCCCTGGAACCTGGGAATACATTAGTTTACTTGGCAAAGGTGAATTAAATTTGCAGATGGAATTAAGGTTGCTGATCAACTGACTTTAAAATAGGGAGATTATCGTGGATTATCCAGGTTGGCCCAGTGCATCACAAAGGCCCTTAAAAAGGAAAAAGAAGCAGTAGAGAAGAGAAAATGATAGAACAAGGGAAGCAGGGCCAAAGTGATGCCAAGTTCTTGGTTTTGAGGGTAGAGGAGGGGGGCCATAGGCTAAGGAATGTGGTGGTCTCTAGAAGCTTGAATAGGCTAGGAAATGGATTAAGCTTTAAAGTCCCCCAAAAAGAACCTAGCTCTGCCAACACCTTGATTATAGCCCAAAGAGACTCGTGTCAGACTGCTAACCTACAGAACTGTAAAATAATAAATCTGAGTTGATTTAAGCCATGAAGTTTGTGCTAATTTGTTACAGCAGCATAACAAACTCCACTTTAAAACTGTTTTCCAAAGAGGCTGAACAACTTTGTGTTCCCACCAGCAATGTAGGAGTGTTCCAGTTACTTTCCATCCTCATTTACACTTGGTATGGACAACCTCTTAAATTCTAGTCATTCCAATAGGTACATAGCAGGATCTCAATGTGGTTTTTATGTGCATTTTTCTCATGATTAATGACCTTGATCGTCTTTTCATGTGCTTATTTGCCATCTGTGTATCTTCTTTGGTGAAGTGTCAAAATCTGTGACCATTTTAAACTTGGATTTTCTTATTGCCAAGTTTTGAGAGTTCTTTATAGTCCTGTCAGATATGTGATTTGCAAAGGTCGTCTCCCACTCTGTGGCCTTGCCTTCTCCAGCCTCTCACGAGTGTCTTTGTAACATCTGTGTAACATAACTCGAGAGATTTCACATGACCTTATCTTTCTTCAATGGGAAACGGAGTGAAGTTGGAGCACCTGAGTCCAATCAGACCTTGATCAGAGTTGGGTCTGAGTCTCAGTTTTAGTAAACCCAGGCCTTCCACTTTCCCCCTGTTCCTGTTTGTTGTGCTCCTCTCCCCTGAACAGGGGTTTGGTCCTAAGTCTGGTAGATCTCTGTTTCCTCAGGTTTGGGAGCCCACAGAAAACTTAGCTATGCCCGTCAGACATCTCAGCGTAGCTCTCCAGCCTCCTACCTTACATTGTTCACAATATGGCAAATTCCCAGAAGGTCACACTAGCAGTATGTTTGACTTAGGCCACTTCCACCACTTCTGGAGGTTTCGCTTTGCTTTGTGGAAGCTTTTGGCCTATTTCCTCAGATTCCTGTGTGGCACCAAAACGTAACACAGGTGTTGTGAGGAAGAGCAGTTGTGTGTCTGAGAGCCTTCAGGTTTCCTCTGCCACACCAAACTAGAAGTTTGGCTAGTGTCTCTTTTCCCTAGCCAAGGCTCTGACTGAGCAAGCCAGATCCTAGCCAAACACACAGAATCAGAAAATACCTGCAGAGGAAAGAAAGATAAAAATCCCTGCTCACATAAAAGAGTTTTCTTCTTTCTGGAATTTTAGTTGGTTGGTTCTGAGGTTCTCTGATGCTCTAAAAATATATTTATAATTTATCTGGCTTTGTCCAGTTTTGCAGCAAGAGTGTTTTCCTGTCCTAGTCTACTCTAAAACAGAAGTTCCCTTGTCATTAGTTTTTAACTCCATCAGTTATGCCCTGTCAATATTAGTATTGTTTGGTAAAGTCATGCTTTCAATGATTTAGTCAGATGTTTACTCTTTTGTATCCTCACGATCCATTTTTACATCTTAGCATTTCTTCTTCTACCAGTTGCTTCTTAAAGTACATTCTTTTTCACTTTTTAATTTTTTTCCTTGAGGAAGATTAGCCTTGGGCTAACATCTTTTCCTATCTTCCTCTATTTTGCATGTGCATCATCATCACGGCATGGCTGATGAGTGGTGTAGGTCCACACCTGAGATCCAAACCCATGAACCCAGGCAACCAAAGTGGTGCGTGGTGAACTTAAACCACTACACCAGGTGGCTGGCCCCCTTAAAGTACATTCCTTCGATGTTCCTTAATGAGCATTTGTTGGTGGTAATACTCTCAGTAAATGTTTGCATAAAAATATCTTTAATTCACCCCAGTTCTTGCGATATGGTTTGATTGGGTATACACTGAAAGTTATCATCTCTCTGTACCCTGAAGAATTAATACAACTCTCTCTTGCCTTCCATTGTTAAGAAACGTATCATGGGTCTAAATGTAAGTCTCCATAAGTGTTCTGTCCCTTTGCGGGGCTTTGAATATCTTCTTTTGTATTTGGTGTTCTTTGGTTTCCCTGGTTGGATCTGACTCTAGATTTATTTTTTTAATTCTGCTTGAGATGTATTCTGCTGCCTGAAGCTAGAGTAGAAGAATTTTATCAATTCTGGAAATTTCTGTTATTATGTCTGAATATTCCTTTAAATCATATATATATTTATATTTTTTAATTCAAATATATATACACATACTTATACACATTCAATATATATTCATTAAATATATATTTATATTATTTAACTCAATGTATTATATTACTCAATATAATGATTTATGTTATTCAAAAAATACATATATTATTCATATATATAGTTTCCTTTACTTGACCAAACTCAAGCCAGGCTCCTTTGAACCCTCTTCTTCACTAGGACTTGATCTTGGCCTATAATAACTACAGTCTCTCAGCACAAATGGTTTCACCCCCCACAAACACATTAAAGACTTAAACACTGACATAGTTTCTAACAGCTCAAATACACATCCCTACGATGACCCCTTCCCCCTTAACGTGCCTGCCTGAGAAAGCTCAAGGCAGCCAAAAGAATTGACTATTTGTTCTGGCCAACACTCGACCATCGGCCCCTGACATCCCTTTCTTAGAGCATTTACCCAAAAGTGCTTACAACTGTGACTCTTTCCTCTGTCCTTTAGAGTTGTAGGCGTGTCTGATATAACTCAGGAGTGCATTTCTCAAGGTCTTGAGAGCCATTCCTTGAGATGAGGACAGGGTGTCTGTCTCCCAGACGCTGTGAGAGGAGAGAAGTGAAACTTTGATTATTTCCAACTAGCAGACACAACTGGCCAGATCACACTGCACTGACCAACACTCTGTAGCTTTTCCCTCCCTGACTCTACTGAGCCCCTGTTCACCCCTCTGCCTGCTCCCTCATTCTCCCTTTCAAATGCCCAGTCACCTCTGTACAAATCAAATTGAGTTCAGCACTGTTCCCTCTTCCCTACTGCAGTGGTATATTACTGATTAAAATCTGTTCTGATCACTTTAACTAGATTCTGGCTTTGTGTATACTCTACATTTAACACACATCCTGATAATCTCATGCATATGCATATATATGCATATACAATCACAACCATGGCCCCTCCAGGACTAGTTCAGCTGACCCCATCTTATCAACAGAGTAGTTCCGCATTTTTTTTCAGGAACTGACACCCCTTGTCCAGTTCAGGCCAGTTGAGACCACCAACCCATCAACCGGGCCTGCGCAAATGCTTGATAAGTGACCTTTTGACATCGAGCTAAAAGCTCCATCTACAGATCATGGTAACACTGCCAATTTGTGAACACACATCTGATGAAGAGCCATGAAGCTTGACTTTGCTTGTGCAGATCATCAATTACCTCACTTCTCCTTACTTCCAATCAACTACCTCCACACATCAGACCACCCTGCCTTTCATCCCATAAATTGTAACCCAAGCCCTGGATCAGGGAGACAGGTCTGAGACAAAAACGTGCCCCCTGTCTCCTTGCACATCAATCTCACAAAATAAAGCTACAATTCTTTCCCCAAAAGCTAATGCCAGAATAATTGCCTTTTTTAATGTAGATTGGGCAAGAGAAACTCAATATTGTGTGGTAACATCAATACATATATATATATACTTAATGGATGTTTTATCTTCTTTCTCTTTTTCTTTGTTGAGGAGGATTCACCCTGAGCTAATATCTGTTGCCAATCTTCTTCTTTTTCAAAGGAAGATTCACCCTGAGTTAACCTCTGTGCCAACCTTCCTCTATGTTGTATGTGGGTTGCCACCACAGCCTAGCTAACTGATGAACGGTGTAGGTCCATTCCCAGGAACTGAACCTGGGCCGCTGAAGTGGAGTTCTCTGAATTTAACCACTAGGCCATGGGTCTGGTCCATCTCTAATTGTTTTGATGATGTTACTAGAGATGTAATTGAAGCTTCACTATGATCTCTGGATTCCCTTGCTGCTCCTTTAGTCCCTCACTTCACTGTATGTGTTTCTTGCTCCATCTTTCATGCTAGAGGAATTCCTCAAATATCTAGTGGTCCTTGGCTACCCATTCGTATTTCTGTGATGAGAAGGAAACAGCTGAGTATGATCTCTGTGGGCCTGATGGGGCCTGTGTCTGTCTGGACTCAGTGTTTCTTCAGGGGTGTAGAGTGTTGACATAAACAAGCAAACAATGTTGGTACCCATGCTGATCTCTAACAACACACTTATTCCACACATTCCCACAATGACAGACATCCTCTGAACACTAGGAAAGGCTGACAACACACACACACACACACACACGCACACTATTTGCAAATGACCAGCAGCATGCAGACTGTAAACTACACCTGATAATGCACACTGATAATCAGAACATACACACAAACTCACACACATACAGACCACTCACTGTCTCAGAGCCCACAGTGACTTGAACACTCTAGACACACACATACATCAACAAAACATACCTTCACATAGATGCTATAATAGCCATGAAACCTGTGACCATACAGAATTGCTGAACACACACACATCCACACAACAAGGAACGTGGCCGTGAACGTGTGGGCTTGATCAGGGTTTTTTTCACACCTCAGCATCAACATGGACACCCCGGGGCGAGAGGGAGAGGCAGAGGGAACAGGGGGAACATGGGGGGAGCAGACAGGAGGCGCTTGCGTAAAGCAAATATGATACCTGCAAAGCTGGTTGCTAAATGACATATGACTCAAGGGTATGAGGAGCCAAGAGGATCTGAAATGGTACAAAGGAGGTGACTGATACTAACCCATCACAAGATATTGAAATGTAAGGGACAGTGATATTTTAAAAGGCACCGAGGAGAGTTCATCAAAGCTTAGGTATAATTCCAGACAATGAGTGACATGGAATTCTGGCCAAAGGACAGCCATTATTGCTGTTAAAATTCCCATTTAAATGTTTCTTATAAAATTATACTCCTTGAAAAATGACAAATATTGATTGGTTTAAAACATTTAAAACATTTCAGGATAAAATTACTGTGGGTTCCACATTTATTGAGTAGCTTTCCTTGGGCAGCTATAAAAGCTGGATAAAGCACACAGAACAGCTGCTTGAAGGGTCAGAGAACATGCCGTGCAGGCAGGACTTGGGGGTCTATAATCTCTGAGATGAGGGAAGCACAAGATTGTGAGCACCAGCTCCATTCAGCTTCTCCCCTAAGGCATTTGCTATTTCAACAGTGAGAGAAGAGAGTCTGAATAGAAAGAGGAGGAAAAATGAAATGAAATTTGGTTCCAGCAAAGTCCATTAACTTCTGCTTCCAGTCAGATGTGGTAAAGGCAGAGCAACAATTAAACATTGATTTAATAAATACAGTGTGTTTGAAAACACCAAAGGGACGTGGAAGAAACAGGACTAGATGAAATAAAATTGCAAAAAGAGAAGAGTCTTTTTAGGTGAGATTGCCAGACATGCCCTCACCTGGGGGAATTTGCATAATCTGGACTGTGGTAATCAGACTTGTGTTAGCAGAAGACAATAGTAAGTATAATCTGTCATAATTGATCTATGTTAGCTTTTTAATATCACAAGCTTTGTTTCCCTGTTAAATTTTATTGCCACCACAGGAAGACTCTGTGAAGGGAAGGACATTGTATCATTTGCCACATGATCTCCAGAACATTCTTCAGTTGGGGCTGTATGACTACTATAAATATTTGTTAATTGTTGGTTTCATGAATGCTATGGACTGAATGTCTATGTAACCCAATTTCATACATTAAAATCCTAATCCCTGACACGATGGTATTTGAAAGTGGCGTCTTTGGGAGTTAATTAGGTTAGTTGAGGCCATGAGTGTGAAGCCCCCATGATGGGATTAGTGCCCTTATAAGGAGATGGAGGGCCAGAACTCTCTCTGCCAGATGAGGGTAGAGCAACAAGCTGTCTTTCTGCAAAACAGGAAGACAGGTTTCACCAAAAACAAATCATCTGGAACCTAGATCTTTAACATCCCAGTCTTGAGAACTGTAAGGAATGCATTTCTGTTGTTAAAAGTGCCCAGTCTAAGGACAGCCCAGTGGCGCAGTGGCTAAGTGTGTGTTCTCCACTTCGGCCGCCTGAGGGTTTGCAGGGTCGGATTCCGGGTGCACACTGACGCACCGCTTGTCAAACAATGTTGTGGCAACGTCCCATAAAAAAAGTAGAGGAAGATGGGCACAGATGTTAACCCAGAGCCAATCTTCCTCAGCAAAAATGAGGAGGATTGGCATCAGATCTTAGCTCAGGGCTGATCTTCCTCACACACACACACACACACACACACACACAAACCCAAAAGTGCCCAGTCTAGGGACCTGCCCCACCACCTAGTGGTTAAGTTCAGTGAGCTCCTCTCCGGTAGCCTGGGTTCGGTTCCTGGACACAGACATACACCACTCATCAGCAGCCATGCTGTGCGGGTGACCAACATACAAAATAGAAGAAGACTGGCACAAATGTTAGCTCATGGTGACTCTTCCTCAGCAAAAATATAAATAAAGAACCCAGTCTATGGTATTTTTTGTACACCACCACATACTGACTAGGACACTGAGTGTGTGAATAAGTTCATCTAGATCGATGATCCTTCTTCCACATGACACATTATTGCCAATGATTCCTAATTTAGTGTGAGTCAAATTTCGCTTAAGGATCATAAAGACGTTAGGAGCCTTCTCCGTAGTTATGCACATATTGATACACATGAAAACGTTGCATCAAGTGCTTTATCGACGCCTTAGTCTCACACGTCATCCCATTAGCCTTCCACGAACCTCAGTGTTACAGCCAGTGTTTTGGGAAATAAAGGATAGTCCCTGGAAGGAAGAGGGGCTGGTATCCATTGTGCAGCTCCTGTCCTCTGCCCAGCCAGCTCCCGCGCAGGGTCAATTTATAAGATGGGCTTTCCTCCAGGCAGCTCTGTCTTTCTCCCAGCCTGTTCTCATTTAGGATGTTCTCACCAAGAGCAATGAGTGGAAATTGGAACCAAAGAGCTACAGAAGGCATCTGCCAGGGGAAATTCTTTGTGGTTACATGATCTAGAATATGGACACCCGGCTGCTCTAAGGTTTCCTGAAAATGGAACCCTTCCCATGTCTGCAATATCCCTCTATGTCCTCTTTCCCCACCATCTCTCTGTTCTTGGTGGCAAAATTCCCTTGGCAATGACAATATAAAAATGCAAATAGGGAATGGTCCATTTCCAGTCTCAGAATTCTGTGAAATTTTACTGCCTATCCCCAGTCTCCCAGGACTAACGCCCTTTTTACTGTTTTAAGATTAGATCACATTTTAATCTCCTTGAATCAGAGTTTTCTCTCATCCTTGTTATGTATATACATTTTCTAACAAAGAATATTGAAAACATTATTTTTGGCCCTACAATATCCAGATTAATTCATAGCTATTTTCTGATGGATGCATTCCTTTTTAATTATGTTTATAACTCCATTAACTATAGAAATTGACTAAATGCTGTGTAGTAATGTACTAATACAGGAAAATGGCCCATATTTATTCATCATAAAGTTTCATGTTTCATCAAGACAAATACACGAATACTTAATTATTCAGCAAAAACTCTTACTGTGTACATGTAAGCAATTATAAATCTATTGGAGTTGGTTTACCTTGTCGATTATTCCTTGTTTCTGAATTGTCCCTTCAGCATTTCCATGAACATTTTAGAATCCTGCATCCTTATCCTACCATTTTAAATACTAGGTCATTGACAAAAGTCTACATGACTTATCCAGTTGTGTGTTAGTGGGTCCTTTGTAGGGTGTCTTTCCAGGTACGTTTTCCAATATGAACTCCAGCTGATGGCCTTGTGACACTGACGTAAATACTGGTCTCTCCATATATCATGGGGCCAGTGGTGTGTGATCCTTTACGGAGTCATATATAACCTAATACTTTTCATTCAATCAGTGTAAACAATGCTATGGAAAGCAGATTGGGGACAATTAAAAAAAGAAGATTGATTATGAACATGCTGTTAGGGAGAAAAATTGAACCTCTGGCTATAAAGGTGTATGTTTATGCAATTAATCAGCAACCCTAACAAACCCCGTTCATAGGCAGGTCTATACACATATATGTATTAGATTAAGATTATATCATCCATTAGTTTAAATGTGCTTTTGTAAAGTATGCCTTGATTCTCTTGCCCTTTCATACTGGGAGAAATACGGAATAGATAGAAAAAGACTGGCTTACTCTGGTCCTAACTCAGATCACGTAGGGCTTGAATGGTTGAACAAATGAGCCATTTACGGCGGCTATACCACTGGGATTTCCTGATCTAACATCGGTTATACACCCTATTGTGGATATGGACTCTAGAATAGGATTGTGCTGTTATCCTGAGGGTAACTTGTTCTGTTGATCAATATTTTGCATCAATAAGTGATAAAATATTTTGACTAGCTGGTCTAGATTTTAATCACTCAGAGGTTATTTTCTTCTCTGAGGTCAACCCAACCAAAATTGTTAGTCCATTTAAGTTTTGTTATCACTTGATTTGGCTTAACTTTGTTTTTTTTTTTTAATTAATTGAAGCTCCATAGAGTCTTCTTGTCTTATTTTGTCATTCCCCCCTCTTCAGACAAAGGTCAATTTCACTGCTTAAATGTAAGACAGAGTAAAACCCTCGAGTGGCCGCTCATACAAGTTCTCATTTAGACAACAAATGATGATGTTGCCTTTGGCAAGTCTGGTCACCAAAGCTTCTACACCGTTTCACTGAGAAAGCAGTGCCTGTAACACCAGAAATGCCAGAGGAGATGCTTTTTGTAAACAGGCGTGGGCTGTGTTTGCCGAGTTTTCTTTACTTTGTAAACCTTTCCTTGAATGCCTACCTGTGTTGGGTTAAGAATTAACATAATAAATAATTATTGGGTTGAATTTATTTTATTGTTAACTTTTGGTGATTATGTGTTCTGATATAAGATTATGCAAGGAGAAACAACTCTTATTCCTCATAGTAACAGTACTACTTCTATGAATTAATAGATTAATGCAGTATTAGATTAGGAGTTAGTTTCTGTGATTGAAATCAAGATAAGTATATTGTCGAACTTGAAGACTTTCTTAATTGGTGGCTGAATTTAGGCCAACTAGGGTACTGTTTGTACTCCCTCTCTAAGGAAGGTTGTAGCCTGTATCTAAAAGGCTGTAACTCTTTAGTGCTGGGTCTGGAGGAGGAAGGAGGCTGTACAAATGTGGAGCTGGCTCTGGCCCAGAGGGATGAGCAAGAGACACAGGGCACCTGCTGCCACACACAGCGGCAGCAGACATCACTCATCAGTCACGACATGCTTGGCTGCAGAGCAAAGAGAGCACCCAGTCCTCAACAAGGTGTACTCTGAAGCCACTCCCGGGCAGAGCAGAGGACTGTGATGAACCCATTTGCAGTTCCCGCTCCCCTAAGAAGTTCTCCAGGCCTCCTCTCCCCACTTACTTCAGCAGCTCCTCACTGTCCTCGGGATTCAGGCCTTCAAGGCCTGCCAGCAGGCTGCTCCAGCACTTCTCCTTCCTTATCATCGTCTCGCCTCTCTGCTCCCAATCTAGTTCCAGGGCAAGTTACTTGTGTCTCCTGAGTGCTGCTTCTTGTCCTGGAAGGCCCTTCCTTCACCCCATTCACCCTGTGCACTCCTACTTACTCTTCACGACTCGACTACAGTGATGCCTCCTCGGGAAGAACTCCCTGATGCTCCATCTTCCCAGGCATGCTCTGGGCCACCACTCTGCCTCCTGCCCACACCCATCACTGCCGGGAACCTTGCTGGGCCCCCACGTCTGGTCTCCACGTCCAGCCTAATCCCTCAGGGGTGGAGGAAATGCTTAGGCTCAGGCAGTGGAGCAGACTGCTAGACCGTGGTGACACTGCCCACCCAAGGAGAGGTCATTCTTTGATCCACTTCCAGCTTGGGCCCAATGCAGCTCAGGGGGAGCCAGGAAACAGGGAGGCTGGCTCTGGGCTCCACAGGTCACAGGGTCAGCCTAGAGAAAGGGCACAAGGAGCCACAAAAAGGGGCTCAGGACAGAACTCCAAGACAACAGTACCGTTGCCAAGGGCAGCAGGGGTCAAAGGCAGCTGCACAGGCCGCAGGAGGTGCTGGTGAGCTTTTCATCTGCTCAGAGAGGCCCAGGGCTGGATAGAAGGAACTCAGGAGGCCCGTCTGAGGTGGAGGCCACCTCGGTGGCATGTAAGCAGAATCTGAGGTTCCCACAGCAAGTGGAATCTGAAGAGGTGGCCCTCAGACCCCTGGCGGCTCTAACGTCTCCGAGTTGGAAGTCAGTCCCCTCAGTCACAGCCTCTAGCTGCCCCCTCACAGGGCTGTGCCTCTCAAACACAGCTCCCAAGGCGAGTGGAGGCTGAGGGTGAATCAAATTTCCTACCCATGAGAACCTCTGTGATCCCGGCCTCCCACAAGGGGCCAAGGATTATGAGCAAGGGACAGAGGGACTGACCCACACGACTTCCCCACGGATTCTGAACATGCTTGTGATTCACGGGGCCGATTAGTATCTGTCCTCATCTCCACTCCTTTCTCCCCAAAAGGACAGATCAGTGTTTACTATGACATCCACCGACACATCAAGGGCATCTGGGAAGAATCATGTGTACATCTGGAGAGAAAGGAACTGTGAATACTAGTAATATCTGCATCCATGTGTGCAGATACTGACATCCACATCCAGCTGTCAAATTCCTCCAGCAGCCCTGAAATACTCCGCAATCACGCTGGCAGGTTTTGGCACATGGGAGCCAAACCAACTGGTGGCGTCCCCGAATGCTACCACTGCTGGAGCCTACCTTGGGATTGGGGGGATGCAGGGTGCCATGCCCCATCTCACAAAATTCTGGCTGGTGTCCAGGAGGGTCTCACAGCTTTTGAGGATCATGCACTCCATGGCTGTTTTCCTGGATGCTCTCTGTCTCGTTTACTTCATTGTTCATTATCCTGTGGAGACAGAAAATAAGCTAGAGACAGGCTGCCCCAACCTCTCAAGGAGAAGGGAACACTGGGCCTCTGGCCAGATGTAGGAAGAAGGCCTGGCACCCAGGATGATCAGGTGGAGCCTGTGGTCATGAAGGGGGAGAGAGCATGCATATTGAATAACTGCTGTGCTCTCTATGGGCATGATCTCACATCATCCTTCCGACAGTCCAAGGAGACAGATGGCCTTATTTCAGAGAGATGGAAATGGAGACAAATAGCTAGAAAGCAAGTCTGATCTAAAAGTCTGAACCACGTCGAACAGAGTTGGCAAAACTGGGAGGAGGATGGGTGTACAGGAAACAACGTTTCTTCATTACTCTGACCCCCACACCACTGTTGGCCTTATCTCCATCCATAGAAGTCCACCCACCCATCCTGCCTCAGGCCTTTGCACTTGTTATCTCCTCCCTGCACCCAATGCACTTTATACAGTTCTTCCTTAATGTTTGTGCCCTGGAATTGCTTAGCTTTGGAGCACCTGGCAATCCTACTTGCTCATGGAAAGACTGACTGTACTAGGCTCCAGCACACCTGGGGGGGAGCAGGACACACCTTGCCCCTTAATCTGATTATAAGGACAACTATCCTATTTGTCCTGTTCTGACTGCCGCAACAGCCCTCCTCTCCAGGATGTTGAGCCATTTAACTGCTTTTGAAAAATAGCATTGGTGGAAAAAGAGGGGTGTGGGTTGCCAACTTTGCTAAGAGCTTTGGTGGGTTTTCAGGAGTCTTAGGAGTTTAGTGATTTAGGAGGGAAGAGCGTCTGGAAAAAATACCCCACCTACTCCAAGAAAAGCACAAATCCTCTTATTTGTCTGCTGATGCCTGAAATTCTACAACCACGACCAGATCACCAAGAGGGCTGGTTACTATACATGGCTTTCGAAGTTCTCTTGTAGACACTGTCCCATTTAACCCTCCCAGCAATAAGAGATGACACTGGTGGGGCTGGATCCGTGAATAATGAACTCAGCATGATGAGCAAATTACTGGGCCCTTCTGACCCTCAGTTTGCTCACCTGTAGAAGGTCGGAGAGAGGATGGAAGAGAACGCATTTCACGTGATGACTTCAGGCCCATCACATGGAAGGTGCTTGAGTAAAGGGCTTTGATGACTGTTGCTATTATCACTGGTTGCAAAGGTGTTATTATAAAACTATTATTATCCGTTGTTTTCTGGTTATCAGACTGGGGCATGGAGATGGGGTCTCTTCCTTAGGAGCCTCAGTCCCTCCCTCCAAGCAGTGCTCTTCTTAGCAGCCCAGGCACTAGCCTTCTTCTAGGATTTCAAGGATATGCTAATTCCCTGGATATGGACTCGTTTTTGGAGGTTAGTAAAGGTAAGCAGAACCATTTATTTTGAAGAGGGTGGGGATTTTTTTGAGGAGGGCTGTATTTGCTAAAAACTAGGTGGCAATTCCAGACCAGCAACACTAGTTTCACTCTTAGACAAGTGCCAGCTGCAGCTGCTCAGGACTACTGCCAGCCCCGGCTGGGGATTGTACTGAGAGCCACACTGTCCACGCAGCTGAGGAGAAGTTCCCAAGGCCACAGGCTCCAGGCGGGACTGAAAGCGACGACCTGGGTTACAGTGAGCCCAAGAGATGAGGTTCAGGAGAAAAAGCGGCACAAAGGCCAGAGGTAGGAGAGAGTCAGCCCTAAGGGCGGAGTGTTTCTCAGCACAGCTAAGGAAGATAGTTATCTGATGGCTTCCTGCCGGGCTGGGAGCCTTCCTCAGTCCCCAAAGGGAAGGAGAGAGAAGGATGAAAGGGCTGCTGTCAGGGTGACAGGAAAACCCTCTTCTGTGCTACTAGGGCTGGGTTCAGGCCAGGTGCAGATGATCAGGTGGGACAACGGAGGAGGAGTAGGCTTAAGGAAAGGGGATCAGGGTCTTGGGACAAAGGGCTTGGCACACATGTGCCTTCCTCACTACTGCCCGCACGGGAACAGGGCATCCCACAGTGACGAGGAGCCTCGCTGGAGCCCCAAGTCTTTTCCTTGGGGAAGTGTGCAGGATTTGGCTCCTTGGGGCACGAGAAGACTGGGGTCCGCACCCCACAATGGTTTTTGTTAGTCTGCAATCACGCTCTGATTACATTTGCTCCCTGAAGGAACCTCCACTCCGGGGTCTGTGCCCTGCCCTGGTCCAGCCTTGTCCTCCCTCTACCCAACTGGGATCCGTGGCCCTACTGGCTGCCTTTTGCTGGATTCAGGAAGCCATTTAGGGCACTGAGTGGTTGGCAGGGTTGGGTACTGAACCTCACATACTGCACACCGACACTCCTTTGCAGTTTGTGGCAGCCCATCACTGACTACGAGGCTGCTCATCATCTCTTGGCCTTCATAAAGTGGAGACCCCAGGGCTCAGCTCTTGGTACACATCTCGTTCCTGCCTAAACTCACTCCCCTGGTGATCTCACCAGTCTTGTGACTTTAAATACCATCTCCGAGCTGATGGTTCCTGAATGGCTCCCTCCCTGAAACCCCAGACTCAAACGCCCTCCTCCCTTCTTGTCCTCTCCACCACTGTTGTCCATCTCAAGTTCAACGTGCCCCCAGTAAAGCTCCAGTGAAGCAAGAAAGACTCCCCCTCCACACCTGCCCTTCCTGCACCTTTCTCCATCCCGGTTAGCAGCAACTCCAACCTTCTGCTTGCTCAGCCAAAAACACTGGACTCACCCTTGATCCCCGTCTTCTCTCTCCTCACATCTAATGCATCAGAAACTCCTGTTGGTTCCATCTTCAAAACACACCCAGAATCTGAACCTCCTCCTCGCCTCCACCGCCACCACCTGGTACAGGCCACTGTCAACTGCTGCCTGGGTTGTTGTAGGCGCCTCCTTCCCAGCCCCTCTGCTTCTGCCCCGGCAGAGGAAGGTTGCCCCGTACTTTGGTGACTGAAAGAGGGGCAGGGGAGGGGCCTTGACCAGAGGGCTGGGGCCTCTGACACTGGACTAGTCATGGGCTTCTCCACCCATGACACTGCCTGCTGTTGACTGCAGCCTTGGGCACATGAAGGCCCATCACCCAGGGCCCCCTCTGGGGCTCCTAAACCACAGATTGTGACACATTGACACTGGAGAACAGAGAAAGTTGGCAGAGTGCCTGTGAGTCCCTGGGCGGTTCCCCATCTTGGCACGTGGGCTCACGTGAGTGCCCAGGGCCCTTCCTCGAACCCCATCTGTGCCAAGGACGGCACAGCACCCACACCATCCCACCAAGTGCCCACTGGGCTTCAGCTGTGAACTCCTCAGATTGCTCCGGGGGCCCTGCTTGCAGGTGGGGCAAGCTGGGGGTCCCCCAACACTCACCACTGGGGATCCTAACCTGAACATGAGCTTTTACCATCTGAGGGTCAGCAAACTCCCGCTGGGGAGCATCCTCCACCCTGGCTTGTTCACTGGCGGGGGCACCCGGAAGCCGGGCTCACCCAGACAGCTCCTCCATTTTAGCCCTGACGTCGTCCAGGCTGTTGGCTCGATGTGCTCGTGAAAAGTGGGCCAGGAGCTCGTGCAGTGTCAGAATGTGCCTGGGAATCTGCAGCAGGGAGAGGTAGGGGGAGAGGGACAGAGGCAAGGATGGGGAAGGAGAGAGACAGTGATGAAGCAAGTCAGAGAGAGCAGCAACATAGAGAGGGAGAGAGAGAGACAAAGCAGACGGAGAATGGTTCTCTCAGCTCCGAGCACTCCCACGAGCAGGGCTGAGGACGGACACCCACAGCACTTCTGATATCAGACTCTAACGTGGAGCCTCTTCCAGGGTCTTGTCTGGGGCAAGATCCCAGAGATTGAGGCTCTAAGCCGACAGGAGGAAGGGCCTGGAGGTGGACTTAGGACCCGGAGCTCCCCTTCACCTTCCCACACTGCCTGCTTTGCGGAGCTGGACAGCTTGTGGTCCGCTGGGTCAGGGGCTGGCTCTAAACGCATTCTCCACGCAGCCCAGAGCTGGGGCCTGTTGGGCCTGGGCCCTCCCGGCCATGGGCCCCTGGTGCCCCCTGGTGTGGCTTCCTCCCAGCTGGGGCCCTCACTGCCATGGCCCCCGAGTGGGCTCCCCAGGCATGTGACTTCAAGGACATGGTTCAGACTTTTAGATCAGACCTGCTTTCTAGCTATTAATCTCCATTTCCGTCTCTCTGAAAGAAGGCCATCTGTCTCCTTGGACTGTCAGAAGGATGATGTGAGATCATGCCCATAGAGTGCCCAACACAGCAGGTATTCAATATGCATGCTCTCTCCCCCTTCATGACCACAGGCTCCACCTGATCATCCTGGGTACCAGGCCTTCTTCCTACATCTGGCCAGAGGTCCGGCATTCCCTTCTCCCTGAGAGGTGGGGGCAGCCTGTCTCTGGCTTATATTCTGTCCTCACAGGATAATGAACAATGAAGTAAACAAGACAGAGAGCATCCAGGAAAACATAACCATGGAGTCCATGACCCTCAAAGGCTGTGAGGCCCCCCTGGACACCAGCCAGACTTTTGTGAGATGGGGCATGGCACCCTGCCACCCCCAATCTCAAGGTAGGCCCCAGCAGTGGTGGCATTTGGGGACACCACCTGTTGGTTTGGCTCTCATGTGCCAAAACCTGCCAGCGTGATTGCGGAGTATTCCATGGCTGCTGGAGGAAGGTGACAGCTGGAGGTGGATGTCAGTATCTGCACACATGGATGCAGATATTACTGGTTTTCACAGTTCCTTTCTCTCCAGATGTACACATGATTCTTCCCAGATGCCCTTGATGTGTCTGTGGATGTCATAGTAAACACTGACCTGTCCTTTTGGGGAGAAAGGAGTGGAGATGAGGACAGATACCAATCGGCCCCTTGAATCACAAGCATGTTCAGAATCCATGGGGAAGTCGTGTGGATCAGTCCCTCTGTCCCTTGCTCATCATCCTTGGCCTGTGGGAGGCCGGGATCACAGAAGTTCTCACGGGTAGGAAATTTGATTCACCCTCAGCCTCCACTCGCCTTGGGAGCTGAGTTTGAGAGGCACAGCCCTGTGAGGGGGCAGCTAGAGGCTGTGACTGAGGGGACTGACTTCCAACTCGGAGACGTTAGAGCTGCCAGGGGTCTGAGGGTCACCTCTTCAGATTCCACTTGCTGTGGGAAACTCAGCTTCTGCTTACATGCCCTCGAGGTGGCCTCCACCTCAGATGGGCCTCCTGAGATCCTGCTATCCAGCCCTGAGACGCACTGAGCAGATGAAAATTTCGCCAACACCTCCTGCGGCCTGTGCAGCTGCCTTTGGCCTCTACTGCCCTTACCAAGGGTATTGTTGTCTTGGGGTTCTATCCTGAGCCCCTTTGTGTGGCCCCTTGTGCTCTTTCTCTAGGCTGACCCTGTGACCTGTGGAGCCCAGAGCCAGCCTCCATGTGTCCTGGCTCCTCCTGAGCTCCATTGGGCCAAAGCTGGAAGTGGTTCAAAAATGACCTCTTCTTGGGTGGGCAGTGTCACCACGGTCCAGGAGTTTGCGCCATTGCCCTGAGCCTAAGCATTTCCTCCCCTTGAGGGGCTAGGCTGGATGTGGAGACCAGACATGGGAGCCCAGCAAGGTTCCCGGCAGTGATGGACGTGGGCAGGAGGCAGAGTGGGGCCCAGAGCATGCCTGGGAAGATGGAGAATCAGGGAGTTCTTCCTGAGGAGGAATCACTGGAGTCGAGTCTTGAAGGGTAAGTAGGAGTGCACAGGGTGGATGGGGTGAAGGAAGGGTCTTCCAGGACAAGGAGCAGCACTCAGGACCCACAAGTAACTTGCCCTGGAACTAGATTGAAAGCAGAGAGGGGAGACAATGATAAGGTAGGAGAAGTGCTGGAGCAGCCTGCTGGCAGGCCTTGAAGGCCTGAGTCCTGAGGACAGTGAGGAGCTGCTGAAGTAAGTGGGGAGAGGGGGCCTGCAGCACGTCTTAGGGGAGCAGGGACTCCAAATGGGTTCATCACAGTCCCCTGCTCTGCCCGGAGTGGCTTCAGAGTACACCTTGTTGAGGACTGGGGGCTCTCTTTGCTCTGCAGCCAAGCATGTCGTGACTGATGAGTGATGTCTGCTGCCGCTGTGTGTGGCAGCAGGTGCCCTGTGTCTCTTGCTCATCCCTCTGGGCCAGAGCCAGCTCCACACTTGTCCAGCCTCCTGCCTCCTCCAGACCCAGTCCTAAAGAGGTACAGCCTTTTAGATACAGGCTACAACCTTCCTTAGAGAGGGAGTACAAACAGTACCCTAGTTGGCCTAAATTCAGCCACCAATTAAGAAAGACTTCAGGTTCGACAACATACTTATCTTGATTTCAATCACAGAAACTAACTCCTAATCTAATACTGCATTAATCTATTAATTCATAGAAGTAGTACTGTTACTATGAGGAATAAGAGTTGTTTCTCCTTGCATAATCTTATATCAGAACACATAATCACCAAAAGTTAGCAATAAAATAAATTCAACCCAATAATTATTTATTATATTAATTGTTAACCCAACACAGGTAGGCATTCAAGGAAAGCTTTAAAAGAGTAAAAGAAACTCGGCAAACAAAGCCCACACCTATTTATCTAAAACATCTCCTCTGGCATTTCTGGTGTTACAGGCACTGCTTGCCCAGTGACACGGTGTAAAAGCTGTGGTGACCAGACCTTGCAAAGGCAACATCATCATTTCTTGTCTAAATGAGTACTTGTATGAGGGGCCACTTGAGGGTTTTACTCTGTCTTACATTTAAACAGTGAAATTGACCTTTGTCTGAAGAGGCGGGAATGACAAAATAAGACGAGAAGACCCTGTGGAGATTCAATTAATTAAAAAATAACAAAGGTAAGCCAAATCAAGTGATAACAAAACTTAAATGGACTAACAATTTTGGTTGGGGTGACCTCAGAGAAGAAAATAACCTCTGAGTGATTAAAATCTAGACAAGCTAGTCAAATATTTTATCACTTATTGATCTAAAATATTGATGAACAGAACATGTTACCCTCAGGATAACAGCACAATCCTATTCTAGAGTCCATATCCTCTATAGGGTGTATGTCTGTGATGTTGGATCAGGAGATCCCAGTGGTGTAGCTTCCATTAATTGCTCATTTGTTGAACGATTCAAGCCCTTCATGATTGAGTTCAGACCAGAGTAATCCAGTCAGATTCTATCTATTCCATATTTCTCCTAGTATGAAAAGGCAAGAGAAACAAGGCATACTTTAAAAAAGCACATTCAAACTAACAGATGATATAATCTTAATCTAATATATATATGTATATAGACTTGCCTATAAACGGGGTTTGTTAAGGTGGCTCATTAATTGCATAAAAAGTAAACTATTATACCCAGAGGTTCAATTTTTCTCCCTAACAGCATGTTCATAATCAATCATCTTTTATTAATTGTCATCAATCTATTTTCCATAGCATTCCATACACTAATTGAATGAAAAGTATTAGGTTATATATGACTCTGTAAAGGACCTGTCTTGACATGAATACAGCCATGTTTGGCTGCTCCATCGACCTATAGCCACCAGCACACAAAGAAATACAAAGCTGCTTTCTGTGTGGTGGGGACTGGCCTTTTCCCGGGAACTGGCCTTTCTCCCACGGAGAGAAATGCAAGTTGTAACATTTCAAGGCTCTTGGAGCATCGCAGCGCGGGATGGACTGGCCATCTGTGCCGGGCTAAGACGATAACCAAAGAGAAAAATGCATGTACACAACTACTGGGCTGGAACATTAGCCAAGGGGCTCAATGCACGTACGTCACAGATAACAATTTTGTGCATGGGAACACTAGATGCTTGCTCTGTAAACTCTGTAACTGCTTATATAACCTGCTGGAAACTGAGACCTGGTGAGAGTTCCACCTGTGGAAGGGACACCTTGCCTAGGACGTGTGATCCTTGCCCAGCCACGTCGATTGACAGGGCTTTCCTGGCAGTGAAACGTGGATGTTGTGGGTAATTGATTTGACGTGAAGTAATTGATTTGATATGAAGTAATTGATTTGATGTGTTCTCCTTTCGGTCAACCTGATATTTCTCTTTCCGGTTGATTTGTGTCATTTCTCTTCAGCCAGTGTGGATGTTTTCCCTTTTCAGTCAGCCTGATGTTTTTCCCTCTTAATATTTGACCTATTCGGATCTGTTTGCAGACTATTGCCTTTACTATCCTCTATATAATAAAATATACCTTCAGTCCATTTGTTTGCAGTGGAAAGTGTCTTTTACATCTCTGATTGAATCCCCGAACCTCTCATAACAGACCACACATCATTGGCCCCATGATCTGTGGAGACACCAGTATTTATATCAGTGTCACAAGGCCATCAGCTGGAGTTCACATTGGAAAATATACCCAGGAAGACACCCTATGGAGGACCCATTAGCACACAACTGAACAAGTAATGTGGACTTTTGTCGATGACCATGTGAAAACGTACCTAGGAAGACACCCTACAAAGGATCCACTAACACACAACTGAACGAGTAATGTGCACTTTTGTCGATGACCTCGTTTTTAAATGGTAGGATAGGGCCGGCCTCGTAGCTGAGCTTTTAAGTGCATGCCCTCCATTGCTGGTGGCCCAGGTTTGGATTCCAGGCACGCACCGACACACCACTTCTCCGGCCATGCTGAGGCAGCTTCGCACATACAGCAACTAGAAGGATATGCAGCTATGACATACAACGATCTACTGGGGCTTTGGGGAAAAATAATTTAATAAAAATTATAACAAAAAAAATAAAATGGTAGGATAAAGATGCAGAATTCTAAAGTGTTCATGGAAATGCTAAATGCACAATTCAGAAACAAGGAATAATCGACAAGGTAAACCAACTCCAATAGATTTATAATTGCTTACATATACATAGTAAGAGTTTTTGCTGAACAATTAAGTATTCGTGTATTTGTTTTGATGAAAACATGAAACTTTATATTGAATAAAAATGGGCCATTTTCCTGTATTAGTACATTACTACTCAGCATTTAGTCAATTTCTATAGTTAATGGAGTTCTAAACATAATTACAAAGGCATGCGTCCATCAGAAAATAACTATGGGTGAATCTGGAGACTGTAGGGCCATAAATAATGTTTTCAATATTATGTATTAGAACATGTATATACATAACAAGGATGAGAGAAAACTCTGATTAAAGGAGATTAAAATGTAATCTAATCTTAAAAGAATAAAAAGAGTGTCAGTCCCGGGAGACTGGGGATAGGCAGTAAAATTTCACAGAATTCTGAGACTGGAAATGGGCCATTCCCTACTTTCATTCTTTTATTGTCATTGCCAAGGCAATTTGGCCACCAAGAATAGAGAGATGGAAGGGAAAGAAGACATGGAAGGATATTGCAGACATGGGAAAGGTTACATTTTCAGAACAACTTAGAGCAGCCAGGTGTCCATATTCTAGGTCATGTAACCACAAAGAATTTCCCCTGGCAGGTGCCTTCTGTAGCTCTTCTCTCCAAATTTCCACTCATTCCTCCTGGTGAGATCATCCTAAATGAGAACATGTTGGGAGAAAGACAGAGCTGCCTGGAGAAAAGCCTATCTTGTAAATTGACACTGCTCTAGAGCTGGCTGGGCAGAGGACAGGAGCGACACGATGGATACCGACCTTTTTCAGTCCAGGAACTTTCCTTTATTGCCATTTGGGGAATACACTGACTGCAGCACTGAGGTTCACTGAAAGTCAATGGGATCAGGTGTGAGACTAAGGTGTCAATAAAGCACTTGACGCAACATGTTTTCATGTGTATCAATATGTGCATAACTAGGGAGAAGGGCCTTAACATCTTTATGATCCTTAAGAGAAATTTGACTCACACCAATTTAGGAATCATAGGCGGTAACGTGTCATGTAGAAGAAGGATCGTCAATCAAAATGAACTTATTGACACCCTCAGTATCCTAGTCAGTATGGGATGCTGTAACAAAAATATCATAGATGGGGTACTTTATTTATTTATATTTTTGCTGTGGAAGATTCACCATGAGCTAACATCTGTGCCAGTCTTCGTTTATTTTGTATATGGGTCACCCCCACAGCTTGGCTGCTGATGAGTGGTATAGGTCTGTGTCCAGGAACCAAACTCATGATACCGAAGAGGAGCTCATTGAACTTAAACACTAGGCCATGGGGCAGGCCCCTAGACTTGGCATTTTTGGGTTTTTTTTTTTTGTGTGTGTGTGTGTGCGTGTGAGGAAGATCAGCCCTGAGGTAACATCTGATGCCAATCCTCCTCTTTTTTGGTGAGGAAGATTGGCCCTGGGCTAACATCTGTGCCCACCTTCCTCTACTTTTTATATGGGACGCTGCCACAACATGGTTTGAGAAGCGGTGCATCGGTGCATGCCCGGGATCTGAACCTGTGAACCCCGGGGCCACTGAAGCGGAACACCCACATTTAGCCACTGCACCACCTGGCCATCCCTAGCTGGGCACTCTTAACAACAAAAGTGCATTCCTCATAGTTCTGAACACCGGCTTGTTCAAGATCTAGGTTCAAACTGATTCGCTTTTGGTGAGAGCTCTCTTCCTGTTTTGCAGAAGGACAGCTTCTTGCTCTACCCTCATCTGGCAGAGAGAGCTCTGGCACTCCATCTCCTTGTAAGGGCACTAATTCCATCATGGTGGCTTCACAATCATGGCCTCATCTAAGCTAATTAACACCCAAAGGCCCCAATTCCAAATACGCTCAGGTCGGGGATTAGGATTTTACCGTATGAAATTGGATTACATAGACATTCAGTCCATAGCATTCATGAAACCAACAATTAACAAATATTTATAGAAGTCATACAGCCCAAACTGAAGAATGTTCTGGAGATCATGTGGCAAATGATACAATGTCTTTCCCTTCATAGAGTCTTCTAGTGGAGGGAGTAAAAATTAACAGCCAAACAAAACTTGTGATATTTAAAAGCTAACATAGATCAATTATGACAGACTGTACTTACAATTGTCTTCTGGTAAGACAGGTCTGATTATCAGAGTCCAGATTAAGCAAATTCCCCCGGGTGAGGGCATGTGTGGCAATCTCACCTAAAAAAGATTTTTCCTTTTTGAAATTTTCTTTCATCTAGTCCTGTTTGCTTCCACATCCCTTTGGTGTTTTCAAACACACAGTACTTATTAAATCAATGTTTAATTGTTGCTCTGCCTTTACCACACATGACTAGAAGCAGAAGTTACTGGACTTGGCTGGAACCAAATTTCAGTTCATTTTTCCTCCTCATTCTGCTCAGACTCTCTTCTCTCACTGTTGAAATAGCAAATGCCTTAGGGGAGAAGACACGTGGAGATGATGCTCACAATCTTGTGCTTCCCTAGTCTCAGAGATTGTAAACCCTCAAGTCCTGTCTGTACAGGATGTTCTATAACCCTTCAAACAGCTGTTCTGTGTGCTTTGTCCAGCTATTCTAGCTGTCCAAGAAAAGCTACACAATAAAAGTGGAACCTGAAGTAACTTTATCCTGAAATGTTTTAAATATTTTAAACCAATGGATATTTGTCATTTTTCAAGGAGTATTTCTATAATTTTATAAGAAACATTTAAATAGGAATTTTAACAGCAATAATGGCTGTTCTTTGACCAGAATTCCATGTCATTCATTGTTTGGAATTATATCTAAACTTTGATGCACTCTCTTCAGTGCTTTTTAAAATATCACTGTTCCTTAATTTTAAATATCTTGTGATGGGTTTCTATCACTCACCTCCTTTGTACCATTTCAGATCCTCTTGTGTCTTCATACCCTTGAGTCATATGTCATTTAGCAACCAGCTTTGCATGTATTATATTTGCTTTATGCAAGTGTCTCCTGACTGCTCCCCACATGTTCTCCCTGTGCCCTCTGCCTCTCCCTCTCACCCCGGGGTGTCCATGTTGATGCTGAGGTGTGAAAACCCCCCTGATCAAGCCCAGATGTGCACGGCCACGTTCCTTGTTGTGTGGATGACTGTGTGTTCAGCAATTCTGTATGGTCACAGGGTGCATGGCTATTATGGCTTCTATGTGAAGGTGTGTTTTGTTGAGGTGCTTGTTGAGAGAGTTCAAGTCACTGTGGGCTCTGAGACAGTGAGTGTTCTGTAGGTGTGTGTGTTTGTGTGTATGTTCTGAGTATTAGTGTGCATTATAATGTGTAGTTTACAGTCTGAATGCTGCTGGTCATTTGCAAATAGTGTGTATGTGTGTGTGGGAGTGTGTTGTCAGCATTTCCACGTGTTCAGAGGATGTCTGTCATTGTGGGAATGTGTAGAATAAGTGTCTTGTTAGAGATCAGTGTGGGCACCAACATAGTTTGCCTGTTACTAGTTCAACCCTCAACACCCCTGAAGAAACATTGAGTCCAGACATTCACAGGCCCCATCAGGCCCACAGAGATCTTACTCAGCTGTTTTCTTCCCATCATAGAAATATGAACAGGTAGCCAAGGACCACTTGATATTTGAGGAATTCCTCTAGCATGAAAGATGTAGCAAGAAACACATACACTGAAGTGAGGGACTAAAGGAACAGCAAGGAAATCCAGAGATCATAGTGAAACTTCAATTGCATATCTAGTAACATCTTCAAGACAATTAGACATGGGCTGGTCCCAGGGCCTATTGGTTAAGTTAAGAAAACTCCACTTCAGTGGTCCAGGTGCAGTTCCTGGGCGTGGACCTACCACTCACCAGTGGCCACGCTGTGCTGACAACCCACATACAAAATAGAGGAAGGTTGACACAGGTGTTAGCTCAGGGTGAATCTTCCTCAGCAAAAAGAAGATTGGCAACAGATGTTAGCTCAGGGTGACTCTTCTTAAGCAAAGAGAATAAAAAAAATAAAACAACCAGTAAGTGTATATACATGTATTGATGTTACTGCACAATATTGGGGTTCTCTTGCCCAACGCACATTTAAAAAGCCAATTATTCTGGCATCAGCTTTTGGGAAATGAAGTATAACTTTATTTTGTGAGATTGATCTGCGAGGAGACAGGGGGCATGTGTCTGTCTCAGATCTGTCTCCCTGATCCAGGTCTTGGGGCACAATTTATGGGATGAAGGGCAAGGTGTTCTGACGTGTGGAAGTACATGATTGGAAGTAAGGAGAAGTGAGGTAATTGATGATCTGAGCAAGCAATGTCAAGCTTCATGGCTCTTCATCAGATGTGTGTTCACAAATTGGTAGTGTTACCATGATCGGAGAATGTAGTTTTTAGCTCCTTGATGTCATAACGGACACATATAAAGCATTTGTGAACTCCCAGTTGATGAGTTGGTGGTCCCAACTGGTCTGAACTGGAAGAGGGGTCTCAGTTCCTGAAAGAAAACTCTTAACTACTCTTTTCATAAGATGGGGTCAATTGAACTGGTCCTGGAGGGCCCAGGGTTACGTTTGCATATGTGTATCTATGCATATGCATGAGATTATCTGTATGTGTGTTAAATGTGGAGGATACACAAAGCAGACTCTAGTTAAAGTGCACAGGACAGATTTTAATCAGGCATATACCACTGCAATAGGAAAGAAGGAACAGGATGAACTGAACTCAATTTGATTTGTACAGATGTGACTGGGCATTTGAAAGGGAGAATGAGGGAGCAGGCAGAGAGGTGAGCAGGGGCTCAGTACAGTCAGGGAGGGAAAAGTTACAGAATGTTGGTCAGTGCAGTGTGATCTGGCCAGTTGTGTCTGCTAGTTGGAAATAATCAAAGTTTCACTTCTCTCCTCTCACAGCATCTGGGACACAGACACCCTGTCTTCATCTCAAGGAACGGCTCTCAAGACCTTGAGAAATGCTCTCCTGAGTTATAGCAGACACACCTACAACTCTAAAGGACAGAGGAAAGATTCACAGTTGTAAGCACTTTTGGGTAAATGCTCTAAGAAAGGGATGTCAGGGGCCAATGATCGAGTGTTGGCCAGAACAAATAGTCAATTCTTTTGGCTGCCTTGAGCTTTCTCAGGGAAGCACGTTAAGGGGGCAGGAGTCATCCTAAGGATGTTGATTTGAGCTGTTAGAAACTGTGTAAGTGTTTAAGTCTTATAATATGTGTTGGGATGTGAAACCATTTGTGCTGAGAGGCTGTAGTTATTATAGGCCAAATTATTATAGGCTCAAAGGAGACTGGCTTGAGTTTGGTCAAGTACAGGAAACTATATATATAAATAATACTCGTATATTTTTCAATAATAAAAATGACTATATTGAATAATATATATTTAATTAAATAATATAAATATATATTTAATGAATATATATTGAAGGTGTATATGTATATATATTTGAATTAAATAATATAAACATATATATATGATTTAAAGAAATATTCAGACATTATAACAGAAATTTCCAGAATTGATAAAAGACTTCTACTCTAAATTCAGGCAGCTGAATACATCTCAAGCAAAATTAAAAAAAAAAATCTAGAGCCAGATTCATTCAGGGAAACGAAAGAACACTAAATACAAAAGAAGATATTCAAAGCCCCTCAGAGGAACAGAACACTTACAGAGACTTACATTTAGACCTATGATACATTACTTAACAATGGAAGGCAAGAGAGAGTTGGATTAAATCTTCAAGGTACAGAGAGAAAATAACTTTCAGCGTATACTCAATCAAACCATATCTCAATAACAAAGGTGACTTAAAGATATTTTTATGCAAACATTTACTAAGGGTATTACCACGAACAAATGCTCATTAAGGAATTTCTAAAGAATGTACTTTAAGGGGGTCAGCTACCTGGTGTAGTGGTTTAAGTTCAGCACACTCCACTTCCAAGGCCTGGGTTCGTGGGTTTGGATCCCAGGCGTGGATCTACACCACTCATCATACATTCTATGGTGATGACCCACATAAAAAATAGAGGAAGATTGGCATAGATGTTGGACCAGGGCTAATCTTCCTCAAGGAAAAGACTTAAAAAGCAAAAAAGAATGTACTTTATGAAGAAAAAAACTGGGCCGGCCCCATGGCTAAGAAATTAAGCGTGCGTGCTCTGTTACTGGTGGCACGGGTTGAGATCCTGGGTGCACACCGACGCACCCCTTCTCTGTCCGTGCTGAGGCCGTGTCCCACATACAACTAGAAGGCTGTGCAACTATGACATATAACTATCTACTGGGGCTTTGGGGGTAAAAAAAAAAAAAAGGTGGAGGATTGGCAATAGATGTTAGCTCAGAGTTGGTCTTCCTCAACAAAAAGAGGAGGATTAGCATGTATGTTAGGTCAGGGCAGATCTTCCTCACAAAAAAAAAAGAAGAAGAAACAAACTGATAGAAGAAGAAATGGTAAGAGGTAAAAATGGATCGTGAGGATAAAAAAGGGTAAACATCTGAATAAATCATTGAAAGCATGATTTTTCCAAACAATCATAATATTGACAATGTATAACTGATGGAGTTAAAAACCAATGACAAGGGAACTTCTGTTTTAGAGTAGACCAGGACAGGAAAGCACCCGCTGCAAAACTGGACAAAGCCAGATAAATTATAAATATATTTTTAGAGCATCAGAGAACTTCATAATCAACCAACTAAAATTCCAGAAAGAAGAAAAACTTTTTTACGTGAGCCCTGCAGGCGTTTTCTGATTCTGGGTGGTTGCCGAGGATCTGGCTTGCTGAGCCAGATCCTCGGTGAAGGAAAAGAGAAACTAGCCAAACTTGTAGTGATTCTGCAGGACTGGTGTGGCAGATGAAACCTGAGAGCTTTCAGACACACAAATGCTCTTTCTCACAGCACTTGTGCTAAGTTTCTGTGCCACACAGGAATCTGGGGAATTAGGCCAAAAGCTTCCACAAAACAAAATGAAACCTCCAGAAGTGGTGGAAGTGGCCTAAGTCCAACATACCGCTAGTCTGACCTTCAGGGAATTTCCCATATTGTGAAGCAATAATCAGGTAGGAGGCTGGAGATCTGTGCTGAGATGTCTGAAGGGTATAGCTGAATTGTCTATGGGCTCCCAAACTTGAGGAGACAGAAATCTACCAGACTTAGAACCAGAATCCTGTGTGAAGGAGGGGAGCACAGCAAACAGGAGCAGGGAAAGTGGAAGGGCTGGGTTTACTAAAAGTGAGACCCAGCCCCGACTCTGATCAAGGTCTGATTGGACTCAGGTGCTCCAACCTTACTCTGTTTCTCAATGAAGGAAAATAAAGTCATGTGGAACCTCTTGAGTTATGTTACACAGACCTTCCAAAGACACTGGTGAGAGGATGGAGAAGGCAAGCCACAGACTGGGAGAAGACCTTTGCAAAACACATATCTGACAGGACTATAAGGAACGCTCAAAACTCGGCAATAAGAAAATCCTAGTTTAAAATGGGCACAGGTTTGGACACTTCACCAAAGAAGATACACAGATGACAAATAAACACATGAAAAGATGCTCAACGTCATTAAACATGAAAAAAGATGCACATAAAAACCACATTGAGATCCTGCTCTGTACCTATTAGAATGACTAGAATTAAAGAGGTTGAGCATACCAAGTGTTAATGAGGATGGAAAGTAACTGGGACACTCCTACATTGCTGGTGGGAACACACAGTGGTTCAGCCTCTTTGGAAAACAGTTTTATTTGTTTATTTACTTTTATGTGAGGAAGATCAGCCCTGAGCTAACATCCATGCTAATCCTCCTCTTCTTGCTGAGGAAGACCAGCTCTGAGTTTACATCTATTGCCAATACTCCTCGGTTTTTTTTCTCTCCAAAGCCCCAGTACATAGTTGTATGTCATAGTTGCACATTCTTCTAGTTGCTGTATGTGGGACTCAGCCTCAGCATGGCTGGAGAAGCTGTGCGTCGGTGTGCACCCGTGATCCAAACCCGGGTCGCCAATAGCGGAGCGGACACACTTAACCACTAAGCCATGGGGCCTACCCCTGGAAAAACAATTTTAAAGTGGAGTTTGTTATGCTGCTCTAACAAATTAGCACAAATTTCATGGCTAAAAACAACTCAGATTTATAGTTTTACAGTTCTGTAGGTTAGCAGTCTGAGATGGGTCTCCTTGGGCTAAAATCAAGGTGTTGGCAGAACTAGGTTCTTTTGAGGGGACTATAAAGGTTAATCCATTTCCTAACCCTTTCAAGCTTCTAGGGAACACCACATTCCTTAGCCTATGGCGCCCCTCCGCCACCCTCAAAACCAAGAACTCTGCATCTCTCTGGCCCTGCTTCCCTTGTTGCATCTTTTTTCTATTCTACTGCTTCTCTTTCCCTTTTAAGGGCCTTTGTGATGCACTGAGCCCACCTTGATAATCCAGAGTAATCTCCCTATTTTAAAGTCAGTTGATCAGCAACCTTAATTCCATCTGCAAATTTAATTCACCTTTGCCATGTAATCTAAAGTATTCCCAAGTTCAGGGATTAGGACATCTTTGTGAGCCACGACTTTGCTACCACAAACAGTTTTTAAAATAAAGTTAAACATACACATACCATGTGACCCAGCAATTTCACTTCTAGGTGCTTACCCAAGAGAAGAAGACCAATGTTCACACGAAAACTTGTTTGCAAAGATTTATAATATTTTTATTCATAGTCAAAAAACACAAAACCGAAAATAACTCAAATGTCCTTCAACTGGTGGGTGGATAAACTGTGGTACATTCATACAATGGATACCACATTCAGCAATAAAAGAGAAGGAACTGCTGATACAGTCAACAACATGGATGAACACTCAAATATACATATTGTGCTAAATGTAAGAAACAAGACTCAAAACGCTGAATACTGTAGGATTCCATTTATATGATATTCTAGAAAAGACGAACCATAGGGGAAGACAACAGATCATTAGCCACCAGGGGTTAAGGGTGTGGGAAGAGTTGACTACAAAAGAGCAGCTCAAGGGAGTTCTGGGTGCTGGAACTGTTCTGTATCTCGATTTTGGTAGTTGCACAACTCTATGCATTTGTCAAAACTTACGTACAAAGAGGAAGGAAAACAAATACATCATTTCTCACCCATCAGATTGGCAAAAATTTAAAAATCTGACAATGCTGATCTGGCAATTCCCAGGGCAAGGATGACTCAGACACTGTTGGCGGGAATGGAAATTGTTAAAACTTCAGAGGGTGATTTGGCTGCAGCCCGTCAAGTTGCAGATTCACATCAGCCTCTGGCCCAGCAATCCACTCACAGGCAGGTGTCCATTCTAAGGAGTCCACGTGTGCTCGAGGAGAAACACACACAAGTATAGTCATTAAACATGGTAAGGGAATGAATTAATTGTGGTTAGTAGTTATTTAAAAAAGAAAGAAAAAAATGCATATGGGAAAGAATCAACCCTGCTGGCTACATATATGATCTGGGAAGTTAAATCCCTTCATAATTCCCAGATATGTACTTAATAGTACATATCACAGACAGCACTGTACTAAGAATCTGGAGACAAGCATCTGAGCATTTAGTTCCAACTCTGCCACTAAGTAGCAGTCAGATTATGGATGACTTAACTTGAAAAACCTCACTTTCCATTTCCTGGAAAATGAAGAGATTAGGCTCTACAACCACTAAAATTATTTCCAACTCCACAATTCTATGATTCAATAAGTCAACAATCAAAAATTATATTCCAACTTACCTATGTTGAGAAACTGTTTTTCCCAGACACCCTGAAATCAGAAACTATCAGGGAAATAGGACATCTTAAAATATTGATACATAAAATGGCCCAAATTTATTGGTACATCTATGACTAGCTGTTTAATCAAGATCGTAACTCAGAAAGAGTATATAAACAGTGAAACCCACCATATTGACTTGGGTCACCCTCAGGTAACTCATATGTCCTCTCCCATTCTAACATTCCAAAACAAATTCACCATACTAATGAGTCCATCTTGTCAAGTTCAGGTCTATCTAGCCAAAAGTCATTCATGTATATGGTAAGATTTACTTCATTTTTTTAACAAAGTTAAAATGATTAATGGCTTTTTGTATTTTTGCCTGTTTCATCTATAAAGATCTTACATTGCAATTTAATAGCTTCAGCCTGCTACAATAATTTAAAGAGCCTTTTGAAGCTTGTAATATGCCACGTCCAACAGGATCTAGTAAAAAAATCAGTAGTTCACAATCCGAAAAAGCTCATTTATGTTCATTACCAACAATACTTACACTTCAAAGACACTAATAACCAACATATCATTTGTTCCTACTGCAGAATTTAATAGGTTGTTAAATTCTCGTATCATCCAAAAGCATAATTAGGATGTTATCATTAAAATGTATTTTTTAATCAGAAATATTAAAACTAATGATTAAACTAAATGATTAACTAAATATTAAAATTAATGGCAACTAACGACCTGTTTTCTTTCCCTATGGTTTATCTTTTCTAGAATATCATATAAATGAAATCCTACTGTATTTGGCCTTTTGACTTTTCATCCTATCAGTCAAATCGAAATTTGAAAATTCCTGTTCTATGAGCTTTCCAAATCTAAATTCTTACAATTGCATATGGATATGGAGACAAAACACACACTACACTCTACTTCTAAAAACCTCCTCCTTATCCGATTTTAATTCTATCACCAACTGTCAAGAAAAGTCTTTCCGTTGATACCAAAATTCCCTACACATTGTGTCAATCATCAATTGATCAGTCATCAGTCTATGTTAACAGAATGTGAGTTATTATTAGGAAGCTACATAATTTGCACCAAAGATTGTTTAAAGCTCCTTTCATTAAATGCAGTTTACGATAATTCACAGGCTTCAAAGTTTGCCTTGCAAATATACAGTCAATTATCAGAAACTATTACTAGGATTAGGCTTTTCTATAAAAGTGGTCCCAAGGAAGTAGGAATATTTATCTGTTTAAAGAACGCAATGAGGAGCCCAATAGCCTGAGCAGAGTCAGACAGAGGAGCGCTGACCACAGGCCATCTTACGAAGGGCCGTGTTCACCGGGAGATATCCCGACCTGTCCTAGACGGGGTCCTGGGTGGCATGAACTCAAGGGCTGGTGCAGAGGGCAGGCGACTCCCTGCCGCCCCCTGCACCTCCGATGGGTGTGCAGGAGGCCCCGCTGTGGTGGGGCCCCGCCAAGGCAGAGGGACCAGCCTGCCAGGCGGCACTCCTCTGCTCTTACAAGGGACAAAGTTGGGCTGCCCCGCCTGGAGCAGCCCACCAGCAGCCCCGGACACGCCCCCGACACAGCGCTCCCGCCATCTGCAGCGGAGATCTCCACACCGAGCCTGCTGCCCACCGCCTACCTCGGCACCGCTCCTGCCCAGCGTTCCTCCACACTGCAGAAAGGAGAGCTCCCCAGCGCTGAAAATCCTGGAGGAATGATCGAGAAATCGCCAATCCCCCCACACAAACCTCCGAGGCAGCCACGTCCACACCAAGGACCCCTCCTCCAGTGCACTTGCTCCGGGGCTCTCCAACTCGCAGGCCCCTCTGCTGCTTTGAGCACACGTCCTGCGCATGCTTAGGCATCTCCGAGGATAAAATGGGAAGCGCTGGGGTGGGCCCCGGGAGGGTTTGGGGACTGAGGTGTCCCTGAGAGGGAGAGTGGAAGCGGGCTGTCCCTCTGCAGCTCTTGACTCTGCTGTCCCTGGATGACCCTCAGCTCCTGGAGAAGATCTACCTTTCCTTGAGGCGGCTCCTCCTGTCCTGAGAAGTGCGTCACATTAACTAACATTTGTTTCAAAAAGAACAATGACATCCTTAACACCTGATGTGTCGTGTCCCCAGAAGAATTCTCTGCTTCTCCAGAAAACTAGACAGCGAGCAGCTGGGACCGTGTTCTGACCCAGGAAGGAAGGATGCTGAGGTCACAGCTGTCTCCCTTCTGCCGGCTCCTTCCCCTGATTTGTGGCCCTGATGGGGCTATAACGTTGGGGACTTCTGCAGGTGAACACGCTCAAGTGTTTGCCCATGGTATTACGTTTCTTATGATTTAGTAGTTAAAACGGGAAGCTAGCTGTCAGTTTTTCCGACGATTTCACTCGCAGAAATGTCTTTGGACAAAGAAGTTTGTTTGCTTAATTTCTGATTTTTATAATCAATAACAATAATTAAAATACTTATTTTCTTAATCTCATTGGCATGCTAAAACAAACAAGTCACTTGGTTTTCACCAAATTGGCCACATTTTCATTAAAACTTTGGGAGTATCACTGTTTGAGGTAAAGAAAGCATTTGGGAAGAACAATTACCCTTAGATAATATCTTCCCAGATAAATGTACAAACACATAGTTATGAGCCATTTTGAGGAGCCTGGGAAATCCAGTTTGAGTTCTACAATGGATCTTCTGAAGGTTAAATTAGTAATTATATGAGGAGTTTGCAAATAAATGTTCATGTCACCTTCATCAAATAGGTCTGGTGATTTAAATGAAGGTTGAGCTTAACGATAAAAGTTTTCAAGAGACTGAGAAATGTTAAGTAAATGTACTAAAAACAAAAAAGTGCAAATCAAAGTAAAGCCTGCCATTATCCTCTTTAAAACAGAGTCACAGTAGCACTATTGTCAAGGTATGAGAAGGAATAGAAATGCTTTATAAAGTCAATTCTTCACTTCCAAAAGACCTAACGTGACATTCTAGAAGTCTCCATAGTCTTTCTCTCATCTAGATTAAAATTGCTCAATTTATATTTTAAAGACTAATGAATCTGGGCAAAATATTCAAGGTCAGTGTTTAATTGTTTTTCATTGTTGCAAAGTAGATGGGTATAAAGTGTGGCTGAAATCCACGGTCTTGGAGAATAAAAATATATAGAACTTATTTGTCACTCTCACAGCATGTACTGACTTAATCCTACAAATGTCCCAAGAGTAAAACCTCAGTGAATTCCATTCTGTTCTTAGATATGACATCTTTCATTCGTAATGAATATTCTCAAATTAGGCTCTAGTTAGTAATTATGTTCCTGATGCAAATATGCAATAAAGAAGAATCCATGTGTGATTAAATTTGGCTCAAGAGGACTACTTAGAACCGAAATTTGTTTTTTGCTTTGTTTTTCTTTATCGATTTCTTTCTTTCTCCTCAGCGGAGTCGGCAGATAGATGACACAGAAAGCTGAGAGACTGGAGGGCAGAGTCTTGAAGAATGTGGGATTTCCCAATCTTCCAGAACTTTTTTATCTTTAAAATTCTACGATTTTTCTATTTACATAGGGGTTCATTTTTTTCATTATTTCTAATAGTGATCATAATAGTCAGACTAAAAAAACTTAGCACTTGTGGAACATTTTTCATCATAAAAATTTACGTTATTCTGACAATTATTAATATATTAAAAAGCCACTAAGAGCTAATCTGATGCTCAGAGGATTTTTAGAGTAGTGAGACTGTTCTGTGCATAATGGTGGCTACATGTCACTATATGTGTGTCAAAACCCATGGAATTGTACAACACAAAGTGTGACCCTTAAACTAGAGACTGTAGTTCATAACAACGTTTCCATATTGTTCATTCATTATAATAAACGTATCACACTAATGCAAGGTGTTAATAATAGGGGAGATGGGGCTTGGCAGAGAGGAGAGAGGCAGTGCGGTGGGTGTATGGAGCTCTATGTACTATCTGTTCAATTCTCTGTAAATCTAAAACTGTAGTTTTAAGAATAAAGTTTTTTAAAGTTTTTTTGAAAGTTACCGAAAGGTAAGCTAACACTGTAGGGCATCTATTTTGTGCAGAAGGGCAAGGAAGAAGTTGAAATGATTTAAAAAGTTCACCTTGTGAAGGTTTGAATTGTGGTGTGTTTCTGAAGCCTTAGACAAGGGCAGGACATAGAATTTGAGACATAGATGAAATAAAGGAGAAGGAAGACATCAGAGTGATCAAACCTGATCAATTAAATTTAGGACAAATTACTAAATCGGATGGATTTGTTTTTATTTTCTTTGCTTTTTAGAAAACTTACACCTTTCTATGAAAGCCACATGTGCACAGTATCAACAGGTGTGTTTCCTACCGAGCGGCACCTGCTTCTCTCCCTCTGCATTTTCTATTCCTTTCCCCCTCCTCTCACTACCTCTGACTCATGGTCGCTGTTTCTATCTCCCTTCCTTACTCTACCTCTCTCCTGTTTGTTTGTTTTTTCTTTCTTTATCTTTGTGTTTTCTTTTTCCTCTAACACATCAGACTAACCATAACCTTCCTGGTCATTATTTAGTTCCACTGAAAGATCTCAGTGGTTTCCATCAAGAAATGACAGATCAGTGTTCTGGGAAACATTTCTCTATTTCAGCTACTTCACCCTCAATTTGAAGCAGGAAAATTTCTTGAATGTTGAATCAATTTTTCATATTTTTTTCTTTTTTGAATCCAAATTTCAGAGCTCCTGGTCACATTGGAAAAATTCCTGAAGACGGCTGCCTGGAGTTGAGTCATAGGCGTTCTTCCTATGGCCATAAAGGGGAATCCTTATTTTGTCCATGGGGCCTCAGGAGAAACCCTTGTGAGAGAGGAATCTTTGCTAACCCTATGTTGTACCTAGGACTGGCTTCTCCTAAGACAGTGGTTCCTGAACTCCAGTGTGCATTAGAACCGTGTGGAGGTCCCCTACAACACAGAGTGCTGAGCCCATCCCAGAGTTTGTGATCCACTAGGATGGGGATCCCGAGAATTTACATCTCTGACCGTTTCCCAGGTGATGCTGCTGACCAGCCACACATTGAGAACCACCGGCTTAGAAACCCTAGGTTTCAAAGGATGCTTTGTTTGAGCAGACAGCCAAAAGTATCAAAATCGTAATCAAGATTCACCAACAACTTGAATGTGTTGGCATTTGGATCTAGAGGCTCCTGAATTTTCAGGGGCTAAAGCAAACTTTACTCTGAGTTCAGGGTTTGTGACTCTCCTAAGTGTCACACACTTCCTTTGCTTGCTTCCCTTGAGCCCTACCTGGCTAAGAAAGAACATTAAAAACAAAGCCAGCTTTGATTATTTAATCCTCAGTCAATTAAGATATTTTTGAGTAAGGTTTTTTTGACAGATTAGCCAACTTTATCTACACTATTGGAAACGAATTTTTACTGATAACAATGGCTATTTACTAAGGTCCCAATATGTCTCAAGCCCTTTACATACTTTTATTTCTCTGCTTCTCAGAACCCTACGGGATTCCAGGTGTGTTTACTCTTTCTCCACAACTCCTCTAAGGAACCCCCCAGAGCACACTCATAATTGACCTCACCATGCCTTCTGTCATTTAATTTAGCAGTAGATTACAATTACAAAAGAAACTTGAAGAGATCTTGAGCCCCAGCAGGAGAAGGTCTAAAGTCTATCCAGGACAAATGGCTTAATGTTTGTTTCTGAGAAGTTTCCAGGGACAAAGACTCCACAACCTCCAGAAACCAGTTCTGTTGATTATTAATAGCTTTAATCAATGATATACATTGTTTTTTTAATTTATTGGTTGATTGTCTGCTATATTACTTTGCCATATAATAAAATTTTTCTTTGTGTTATTTAAATAATTTTCACTTTATATCCACTTTTTAAATTTAGCCTTCTCTGGACTTGCTCATACATTGAAGATGGTAATTGTCACCTATTAACATTTTCCTCTTCAGTTTACATAACCTCAGTTTCTTTACTGTGTTAAAAATATTTAATAAGTGTAGTGCTTTTTTTCTCCAGTTCTTCTCTAGGTTCAACTTATTGGGTAGTATAGTGGAAAGATGACTTCAGAGGTCCTGTGTGGTAAAGAATCTTCTTTGTATTGTATTCAATGTGAATAAAATCTCTATTAGTTTTGTGTTCAGTCTAATCTGGAATCTGAACCTTTCCTTCCTTCCTCCCTCTATTGTCTGGAATAGTTAATAGTCTCAGACCTAGAGTTTTGCTTGTGGAAAGTGTTTGTTGTTTTTGTTGGTTAGTTGGCTTGATGTTTTAACAATTCAATTTATTTAGTAGATATGCAAGCTTTCCTATTTTATGTTATATTTTGTGTCAGTTTCAGTATATTGGTTTTTTATAAAGTGAATTTTGACTTTTGTTGTCTAATTCGCAGTCCTAAGTATTTCACAAAATGGTGTATCTTGTTAAGATCTAAGCACTCTGTAGAGAATACTTCTTATTTGATTTCTGATACTGGTGATTTGTGTTTCATTTCTCTTTTTTTCCTTAATCAGTTTTGCTAGTGGTTTATTAACTTTATTAATATTTTTAAAAATAACTTTTAGCCTGATTTGTTTCTTTAGTATTTTTCTATTTCCTTAATTCTTTATTATTGTTTCCATTCTGTACTTTTTCCAGTGTGATTCTCTTTTAATTCTTAAGACAGAAGCTGAGATTATGGATTTCCTGTCTTTCTTCCATACTCATACATTCATTTAAGGCTACACACCATTGCCTTCTAAGCACAGATGTAGCTGGTATCTCTTGTCTTCTCTAGTGTATTTCTAAACTCTGTGCTGCAAGCCATGTCTGCCCCATAGGATCTCCAGCCCATGAGCCTGTAACAATGCCAGCCATCGTGTGTCTCCATCCCTCTACCTGAAGCTATCTTCTGTCCAGTGTCACCATCTCATATGATTGCAGCCCACTTCTGACCTTTTGTGTTGTCAAGGTTTTCTCTCCCCTCTGTCCATACCACCTTTCAAAAGTCTCCAACCCTTGTTCCTGTAGCCCATGGCAACTCATAGGAGTCTTCATTCCATCTCTCTAAAACACATGTCAGACACCTAATTTCATTCTCTCACGTACTTGCAGCGGGTATCTTTCCTCGAGTGTCTCTATCTCCTGTGCCCACATTTGATACCAGACCTCACATGTCTCTCTCACTCCATGTGTCTGCATCCCTTTCCATCCCTGAGTGTGCCTGTCAGCTGTGCTTCAGCTCATGCCAGCTCTTGTTTGTCTACGTTCTCTATGCCTCCATCTCATCAAGACAACCAGTGATTTCATCTACTGTTCCTCTAGGCCCTGTCTGAACTCGTGTGTTTCCTTACCCTGTGCCTGTAGCCCATTTGTTCCTCAAGTATTTTCACCCAATGTCCCACACTTGGGTGTCATTCACCTGTTAAAGGATATCATGGTTACCCCTAGGTTTTGGTCGTTGTGAATAAAGTTGCTTTTTAGATGTTCTTAGAGGTCTGTGTGTGGATGTATATTTTCACGGTAGTTGGAGAAATACACTGGTGCACAATTGGTGCATCATATAGTGACACTATACTTAGCTTCACAAGAATTAGCAAGATGTCTTCTTAAGAGGTTATACTATGTGTATTCCCATCAACAATGAATGAGATTTCCTATTGTCCCACATCCTCACCAGTAATTGGTATTGTCAGTTTTTGGTTTTTAGCTATTTTACTAGAAGAGTAGAGTATCTCATTGGTGTTTTAATTTGCTTTTTCTTAATGCACAATGGATTTTATTTTCCAATAATTCCTTGTTGTTGAGCAATTTATATTTGCTTATTTCCCGTGTATATATATATATTTTTTTTTGGTAACTTGTCTATTCATATTTTGGTCTATTTATTTTAATTTGGGGGGTTTGTTTTCTTGTTGCAGCGTTTGACTTGTTCTTTGAATAATTTGCATGCAAGTCTTTCTGCAGATATATATTTTACAAATGTCTTAGTCAGGAGTTTGTATTTCCACTCTGTTAATGCTGTCTATCCCAGATTGGAGATTTTATATTTAACCAAGTCCACATGATCAATTCTTTTCTTCATGGATTGTGCTTTTTGTGTTGTATATGAAAACAAATCATCAAACTATAAATCATGAAGATTTTCTCTTATTTCCCAGCATGAATTTTATAGTTTTGTATTTTATATTTAAGTTGATGAGTGATTTTGAGTACATTTATTTCTAAGGTGCAAAATTTGTGTCTATGTTCATTTATTTCCATAGGGTCGTCCTTTTGTATAATCACCATGGTTGATGATGACTAGAGACTAAAAGACTAAAGACTAAAAATCTATTATTTTTTATGTTGGACTGCATTTATTGTCATGAGCAAGATGAAGTTGTCTGTACTTGCAGAGGTCTATGTGTGGAGTCTCGATGTTTTTTCATTTACCTCTGTGTCTATTCATCTTAAAATATCACTGTCTCTTGATTATTGCAGCATTGTAAAATATCACAGTCTCTTGACTTTGTAATTAATCTTGAAATTAAGAAGTGTGAGTTCATCAATTTGTTCTTCATCAGGATTGTCTATCTGACAAGGAAAGTCTGTATGTCTGTGTTATATCCAATGCTGAAAACTAACAAGCTTAAATAAGCTTTTATTTACCAAATATTATTTCATATCATGTTAACTGGAAAAACATTTGGATTTAAAAATAACTTTTCTAAGCACTTACTTCAAGTTAATTGAATAGAGCTCTTAATTTTCACCATACCCTCCAGAGGTAAAATACCGTGCACATATAACATATATGGAAACCCTCATACATTGCTCGTGGGAATGCAAACTGGTGCAGCCACTAGGGAAAAATGATGGAAGTTTCTCAAAAAATTAAAAATAAAAATACCATAAGATCCAGCTATTCTACCTCTGCATATCTATCTAAAGAATATGAAGTCAGTAATTCAAAAAAATATACGCACCCCTATGTTCTTCACAGCGTTATTCACAATAGCCAACACTGAGTAGCAACTCAAGTACTTATCAATGGATGAAAGAATAAAGATGTGATATATATACATATATACCATGAAATACTACTCAGCCATAAAGAAGACAACCTCATGCCATTTGTGACAATATGGATGGACATTGACGGTATTATACTAAGTGAAACAAGTCAGATAGAGAAAGAAAAATACTGATTGATTTCACTCATATGTGGAAAATAAACAAACACATAGATAAGGAGTACAGATTGTTGTTACCAGAGGGAAAGAGAGAAAGGTGTAAAGGGACACATATGTATGGTGATAGATGAAAACAAGACTATTGGTTGTGAACATGATCCAGTCTATACAGAACTGAAATATAGTAATGTAGACCTGAAATTTACACTTATAAGCTATATGACCTCAATAAAATTAAAAAGAAATTTATTTTTAAATATAGCAAGACCCACTTTACACCTAGGCTGCAGGCAGCTCACACTCACTGAGTTACACACAGGGGCAGTTTCCCAGGTGAGTCTTGTCTGTTTTGCCACCATCGGAACCTCCTGATGAAGAACACAGGCCCAAGGATGCTGAGGCATGTGGGACCCCTGGATCAGGGAATGGTCTGAGAGTGTGTGACACAAAGTATCTGTGCAGTGCATACAGGGTAGTTAGTTTGTGCTTCTCTTCAAGGTATGCCTTTGATCATAATCTGCAGATAACTCAAGGAAAATCACTGGTAGCCTTGTTAAATGGAAAACTCGCGTGTCCCAACTTCAATGCTGCTGAGTTAGAATTCCAGGGAAGGGGACACTGGACTTGTCCAGTTATTACAGTGTAGACTGAAGTCTGAGAAGCACTGCTGCTGGCGTCCAGCTGTAGCCAATGTCCGAGGTCAAAGCTCCACATCTTTGTGATGTCTGAGACGGCTCCCAGGGGAGATTTCTGTCTCTCCTCTGCAGAGGGGCGGCCACCTTACCTCTTCCCCCTGACTCGCTTCCCTAACTGGCTTCCTTGTGCCTTTCTTAGTCCTTTTCTTTACCTTCAGAGATAACTGGGAGAGGCAAGATAGAGATATATATTTTACTAAATCTAACTTTTAAGTAATCTTTAAAAAATTGTACAGCGTTCAGATGTAATATTTAATTTTCTTTTGGGTTGTTTTTTGTCTCTGTGCATTTTGTTGTTTTAAAGTATTTTGTGTTATTGGCTGGGAAGATAACATGAGATTAACATCAGCTTTATATGGAGCCGTAAACCAGGAAAGCACTTTATATTTGTCACACGGAATTAAGAATCACATTTGTGTAATGATGTATAAAGGAATTTGGTTGTTTTATTACTTGTTTTTTCTTCTTTTTGGCATAATAAAGTCCCAGTTTCTTCTTGGTGGACTGAGCAGGACTATTGATGTCTGATCTATAAGTTAAGAGTTAATAGAAGGGCATTGTTACTATTCAGAGATCTCTCCCTCAGCAACTTTTCCTAAATGGTAACATGGGTGTTAGAGTTAAGAATTTTGATTTTTCCCCCATTGGATTATAGAGAGAAATATAGTCATTAGAGACTTAACTTCGAGTTGTAGTCAAAGAGCATAACATAAGAGCACTGAGCTTGGGCTCTGCCATTTATCAGCTTTGTAACCTGGGTTTGTTTTCTAGCCACTGTACCCAGTCTCTTCATCTGTAAAATGGTGAGAAGAACAACATCTACTACATCAGGATATTTTGAGGGATATAGGAGTTCATGTATGTTCAAGCACAGAAGTAACATTCGGATTGCCGTGCCTGGTTCAGTAGAAGTGTTTGCTGCTGTTATTATAATTATCATTATTTTATCTCATTATCTTCCTCATGAGTTCCCTGTAAAACCAACAATGATCCACAGTGTCAACAGTTTTATTCTAGGTCCCTGCTTAAAGGCCTGCAAAGGGAGCCTCGTGTTTATAACCTCCTGTTTTATCCCAGTCTCTGGAGGGATGCGTTTATTTCTTTCTTGTTTGCACTAGGCACTGAATGGGGGTCCACACCCAACCCTGCATGTCCTCCTTTTAGTATCTGATGCTTTTGAAACACTGCTTAGTGTTTACTTGTTGGATTATAATCCCTGACATGAGAAACTCATGGAAGATAAGATGTAAGAAACATTGTTCCATGTAGGTCTCTGAGCTTATGATAACGCAGAATACAGTTGATCAAGGGACAAGGTAGAGTTCCTTAATGCAAAGATCTTCAGAGATGAGGGTGTTCTAATGTGACACCACCTGAAAATAAAGGAAGAACATAAAAGCATATGTAGTTTTACAAGGAAAAGCACACAACTAAAAGAATTGATCTCATTAAATACACTATTCTATTTGTTTATGCATCAAATTACTGATAGGAAATAGCCAGGTATAGAGATAGTAGAATTGATCGATTTCATAGAGAATTCTTTTTAACAGTTGTTCATATCTTGTGTTTTACATCATTGATTAGGGTAATATTTTCATCTTTTCCTGTCCTAGTGTCTTTATCTTTCTCAATTTTTCCAAGAGATATATTTATATTATCCTCTAAAATTCTAGGGCAATTTAAAAAAAGTTATGAAACATTTTAAGTTGTTGATATTGTATATTGGAGGAGCACTAGATTGTAAGTGAATTAGTGATAATTAGAGTTTTAGTTTGGTGAAAGATAGTAGTTGGAATTGATACTAGAATGTTTGTAACCCAGTTTTTTCTTCATTTTTTGATGTAGTTTTCAAAATGATAGAACAAGTAATTTTTAATATAATAACTTGTCTCATTTTAAAATATGTGTTCTTGGAGAGGGTGATGGAGGTAGGTAGAAAATAGTTTAATGTAGTGACTTGTTTTTCTCCAGTTGATCTTTTATAAACCCAACAGCCATATAGCATCCTTTTGTCCAAATGACCTGATGGCACTTTCTTGACATTTCTTACTGTGACTCTAGCAATCTGAGGCCACACTATCTTCTCCCTCTTAGTCATGTTTTCAGTAGTAAGAGTGACATTGTCAATAATATAGTGACAACTTTGTACACAGTCTACTATTTACTAAAATATATATCAATTGCAAACTTTGATAACATAATTGTTAAGTTTGAACTATTTGCAGTGCACTTAACAACTGATTGTTACACAGTATTGTGTAGTGACATCATGGTTAAAATAATTATTTGCAACATGTGACCCCTTTCAATTTTATTTTAAAGGAAAGGGTTCAATGACTCTTTTCTTTTTGAAGAAGAAGAAGACTTGCATTTCCATCTTAGAAAACTGAGAACTTGTTTTTTGTAATTTTATTTTTTGTCTTCAGCTCTTCTATGTATTGGTTACTAATTCACATGTCCAGTTTCTTCAGATTCATGGTGCTACCTCCTCTGTCTTTTTCATGGCCCTCACTTTAATTTTTACATAATCCCTTCTGTGAAAGAGGTTTTTCTCCACCTTCATAGATCGGGGAAGGAACTGACTCTCCTTTATATGAACTTGGAGACAGAGGCCAAGTTGAAGCTTTGGTGCCCCTCCCCACCAGTGAATTGCAGAAGGGCTGCAGATTCCTTTGAATCTTTTGCTCCCCTCCTGGCTCCCTACATAGTTGGCTATGTCTCCAGGGAGGAGCCCAGCTTGGTAAAATCAAATTTTTGAAGTCTATAGAAGCCTGCTGAAAGATAAGACTGGCTAGAAAGGACATCAACAAGCAGTGTGCTCCAAAAGTTGGTGGCAGAAACATTAAGAAGAAGAAAACCTTTCCGTTTATCTTGTGTTCTCTTTATCTTCTCTCCCTTCATTTTCCTTTACTTAGATGGTACAAAGCCTCTCCACCCCCCATGGTGGTTGTTTTTTTCCTCAAAGCCCCAGTACATTGCTATATATCTTAGTTGTATGTCAACCCATGGTGGCTCTTTTCCTGGAGTCCCATGACATTTTATTCATATCTCTTTCATTCAAATTATTTCTGTAGTGTAATTTATCTGTTTATACATATCTGTCTTACTTGCAGACTGCCAACATTTCAAGACCTTTGGGCACATAGTATATACTTAAGTATTTGAGTAAATAAATGAAGCTCTTTTGTTGAATACGATCTAAATAAATAAAGTACCTACTCAGCAAATGAATGCAAGCATTTGAGAGAGAGTTTTGTGGCTGTTAAAGCAGACTGTGGATCAGTTTAGTGACTCAGCGCCAAAGTTACTCAATAGATTTAGATAAAATGAAAGACAAAATTAACTTTAGTTTTAAAATTCATGGAGAACAGGAGCAGGATATCTAGGTGTGAATCAAGACTTGATCATTCTTGTTGCACCTTTGGAAAATCCAGTCCTTTATGTTTCTATGAAAATGTCACTGGCCAAGAGAATGAACAGAGGACTGATTTTTAGAAAGGCAATTTGGTCACAGGAAGTCCTGGAGGAAAATATATGGAAGGAGAGCTGGTAGAAACATGGCAAAAACGTTTTGTGTATAAACACTAAAGATTGGTTTTACATGCTGTCTGAAAGTACTGTAACCCAACTTTTCTCCGATATAGATTTGAGCAGCTTTTAAATATCTAGGTATACAAAAGGATTACAAAGGAAAATAGATCAAACTGAAAGGAGTTTAGGATGGAACAATGTAATGAAGCTGAAGTAAGCCAGCTCACTGAAAAGTGTTTCGGAAGGACCTGCAGTTTTCTTTCTTTTTTTTTCTTTCTTTTTATTTATTTTTTCCCCCAAAGCCCCAGTAGATAATTGTATGTCATAGATGCACATCCTTCTAGTTGCTGTACATGGGACGCGACCTCAGCATGGCCGGAGAAGTGGTGTGTCGGTGTGCGCCCGGGATCCGAACCCTGGCCGCAAGTAGTGGAGCGCATGCACTTAACCACAAAGCCACGGGGCTGGCTCGGAAGGACCTGCAGTTTTTAAAGGTAGTTGGAAATGTATCACTCAGGTTTAAAGTAGAAAGGGTAATGGGAGCAGTTCTCTATCATCTCATGTCCATGAGATTAAAAGCAACAGTCTCTCAGAGAAGCAAAACTTTTCTGGTCTCTCATGTCCCAAAAAGTGTTTTGAATGGTGCCTAATGAAAGAGATACTGTGTGACATAATGCAAATACAGTATCATTAACTCATTTCCAAGTTTAGTTCAAACATTTTAGGACACGGTCAATTGAGGTAATGCAGAATTCTATAAGGGGCCAAGGAAGAGGTCGACAACATTCTCTCTCAGCTTTTCACTTGACCAAGTGAGAAAATGTTCTTGAACAGATTGACCACGTCTCCTCAAGGCAATGCTCCATTTTAAATTTTTCTTTTTGTAAAATCAGCCTGCGTTTCCCATTACATATGCAAACTAAAGCCTGTTTGTAGACATCCTTAGTTGGCAATGAGGAGCAGATCCATACTATTAAGTAATCAAATAAGCAGAACATCTGGTTGGCCCCTTTTAGGAAAATGACAGGTTTAAGCCCACCTTCATTGGTGGAAGGACATGGTATACCAGAATTAAAATATCTACCACTTATTATGCAGCTAATCATAAGTCATGCTATTTAAATGAAACTGAATTAATTCTTCTTCTATTAAGTTGACTAGATTTTAGTCAAATTGATGTGTAATTTTATATAGGTGCATTTTTACTTAAAATGTAAAACTCTTTAGAGACATCTTCATTCAGTTTTAGAGGCATATTTTGTATATTTTGGTGATTTTATTTATTTTCCTTCATAGCAGAGAGGAACATCCTACTCTTTTTCTTGCTGCCCTCTCTCTCCAAGATAAAACTCATCCAAGTTTATTTTGTTTTATAAGGCATAGGCTTACATTGTGATGATAAAGAGATCATTTCTGAAACATATTTGGAACTGTAGGGAGCCCAGAATTTTAGATTATGCTCAGAATTTTGTGAGGTAACTTCAAAAAAGATGGAACATTTAAAGTTTTGCCAAGAAAGTTTTCTCCTACTTTTCTTCACAGTAATTAAAAAAAAAAGTTTAGTTTCTTAATTCTTCAGATGGGTGAGTGTAGGATTTGGCGGGATTATATGTACCTTTGAGAGATCTCTCTCTGAGTTACTCTTTCAAAACAACCGTCCTGGGAAGGCCCCATGGCTTAGCGGTTAGGCGATCACACTCCGCTGTTAGTGGCCCGGGTTCAGATCCCGGGAGCGAACCGACGCACTGGCTTCTCCAGCATCTTAAGATGCTGAGGCCGCATCTTAAAAACAGCAACTACAAGGATGTTCAGCTATGACATACAACTATTTACTGGACCTTTGGGGAAAACAAATAGATAAATAAAATTTAAAAAAAAGTAATAAAAAAAATAACACCATCCTACTCCATGAATATTTAATGGGGACAATGTCAGTCCCAGAGCTGCTGAGAGAAGCAGTTCCCAAAGCTCCAGCAGGTCCTGGGAGAGTAGAGCTATGGTAATCAGTGTCATCAGAGTTTGGATGAGCAGTAGTCATTCTCTGGATGTTAGAACTGAGTGGAGTTTTCAAGCGCAGCCCAATGACTCTAGACCTGAGACCTGCTCAGAAGCCAGTTGACTTGTCATTTGCTCTGAGCATGGTGTCTTCCCTCTGCTCATGCCCCTTTTTGTCATTTATCATGCTTCTCTTGACTCTTTCTCTTTCCTACACCTACTTCTTTTTCTCACTTTCTTACTTTTACTCTATTATATTCCTTCTCCTTAACATTTTTTTCTTCCTTGTCTTATTGTTCTCATTCATTTTCTTTTTATTTTGTAGTACAGTTACTCTGTACATCACTTTCATCTTAAAATCTTGACCCTCTACAATTCTTATACTTCAGTTAGCTATTTTGAAGAGAGTATTTTGATAAAATTCTCTTAGATGTTATAACATGCTGATTCAAGGAGATAAAAACTATCACGAAAGGGATGGGGATGGAGAATGAATTCAATTCAGGTGGCCATGGAATTAGACAGAGGGAAACTGAGAGCTTAGGTGTGGGTGTTCAAAATATTTCCTGATACATCTTTGTAGTTCATTGTTGTGGTAAGCTGAACACAGTCTTCTTTACTGCTGGAGCCCAGAAGTTTGCTTCTCTGGGCAGGTCAGCAAATCTCGGCCTATAGAAAAGAAGCTAGGAAACACTGAATGCATTTCTAATGTAAAGAACTGTTAGTGTTCCACCAGGAGACCCCTTGGACTCTTCCCTGCACTATCTGAATAGAAAAAGAGGAAGAGACGCTTTTCTCCATCTGCACAAAACCAGGATTTTATCTTGAGTTTGAGAGAGTTTGCATGTGACTGAAAACAAAAGTTTTCCCGGGTTTGGATTTGTTTTAATAGGATCTATTGGCTGGCTTTGATGTTAAAGGTCTTTATTCAAAATTGGCTACCTCTAGTGCTAAGTTCAGAGTGGAGATTTGTCAGTATAAGAGAGAAGAATCCCTTTTGGATTAACTCAGTGAAATATAGTATTTGGGAAAATGGTTATATTTGAAGGCCACGTGTTAATATTCTGTCGCCACAGTGACATCTGTTGGTAAGTGACTACTTCATGGTATTCTCGATGATTTCCGTTTGAAAGACACACCCTGAGCTTGATAAATAAATGGCAAGCAATAGGATATATTGGAGCATATGAGGAAGTCATTTGGGGTAAATCTAATTCGGACTGAGTTTGTTTTTCCAAAAGGACCTGTCGCCTGCATTGTGTATCTGCTTTGCCTTGTCTCAAAGAGAAGAGTAAATGCCCTTAACATAAGGATGCAACTTCCCCTTCATTGACATTGCCTTAAGGGTAAGCATTTCTCCTTAGGCTTGGATTTTACTGCTGCACTCATCCTGTGACCACCCAGCTCCAGACAACAGACCTGACAGCAGCCATGCCCAACGAGACAGCAGAACTGTTCCACGTTGTTTCCATTTATAACTATTCTGCCAGGGCAACCTAGCAGGGCGATCTTGTGGCTATTGTAAAAGGGACATTACAATCCTATGTGATACTTGCTCTTTGACGGTATATAACCACTCTGTACACCCCACTTCTTCAGTGCCCTTCCTTCCTTATGGAAGGAAGGCCCAGGGCCATGGTCCACAAAAGTTAGCTCATAATAAATTTACCCCAATTTTGATTTACACATTGGTTATGGATTATTTATGTAGACATTTGTTGGTGTAGTCGTGGCAAGATTTCAGAGAAACCCACCAGAGACCACCTGGAATCTACACTGAACTAGCATTTGGTACCAATAGGAGCCCATTGTGCTCCCCAGATCACTGCATTCTTCAGGTGACCCAAATGAGTTCTCCTGAAACCTGGACCTCTTTATTTTAAGTCGACGGACCAGAGTTTATTTGAGCTGTTTTCAAGGCTTAAGGCTAGGTGTCTTAATGGGGTACTGATACATTCCCTAGGTCAGAGGAACCTAGGGAGGAATTCCTAGGAAAGAGAAATATAGAGAAAATTTCCTAGGCCAGAGGAGCCTAGGGGGAACTTTTGGAGTGAACGGGTCAGGGTGACTTTTTAATATGGCTTAAAATTGCAAAGAATTATGTTTACACAGTGTGAACAAAACTGCTTGACAGAGAAATGAGAGACTGAATCTGTTCGGCTCCAAAGAAAAGGGACATTGCTCCTCCCGACCTTTCGGGAATTCTCAAGCAACTGAGAATCTCATCGGGGGTGTCAGAGACAAACCCCACGACTTGTAACCCTCCTTCCTATAGCGAGCTCCACTATCATTCATGTTAATTTATCACAGGTTAGTCCGGGGACGTGCAGGAGAGGGTTAGTCTCCCGCACTCCAAACCCCCACGGCAGTACCCAGACTGCGGGCGGGAGAAATCAAGGCCTGTAAGAGAGAAATTACGACCTTTCTTTAGGGGGTAACACTCACAAGCAGCACACTCCTGGCCCACTACACAGTCCCTAGAAATTGTTTAGACTTTGTAGCAAAAGAAAAGAAAAGGAAAGTGGGAAATTGAGTTTGCCTGATCATTCCCGGCTGAGCTGCCTGGGCTCTGAACCCAGGAGACTTGCACAAGTGTTAAGACAGCAGGGGGCCTAAGACTGAAAGAAAAAAGAAATTGGAAGGAAGCTTTCTGCAGATGGAAACTGCAAAATTTTCTAAAACAGTGGCTATAAAATCTTTGTTGCAGCCATTTGTGACAACATGGATGGACATTGAGGGTATAATGCAAAGTGAAATAAGTCAGAAGGAGTAGGTCAAATACCGTATGATTTCCTTCATTAAGTAGTAGATAATAACAACAATAAACAAACACATAGGGACAGAGATTGGATTGGTTGTTACCAGAGCGGAAGGGGGGAGGGAGGAGGGTGAAAGGGATAATTCGGTACATGTGTGTGGTGATGGGTTGTAATTAGTATTTTGGTGGTGAACATGATGTAATCTATGCAGAAATAGAAGTACAATGATGTACACCTGAAACTTTTACAATGTTATAAACCAATGTTACTGCAATAAACAAAAAAATAAAAAAAAATCTTTGTTGCATCTGTCTGTTCTTTATGTGTGTGTCTCTACATGTATGTTATATGTGCGTGGTATTTTACCTCCAGAGGTTATGGTCAAAATCAAGAGGTTTATTCAATTAACTTGAAATAAGCACTCACAAAAGTTAGTTCTAAGTCGAAATGCTTTTCCAGTTAACGTGATATGAAATAATCTTTGGTAAATAAAAGCTTATTTAAGCTTGTTAGTTTTCAGCATTGAATATAATGCAGATATGCAGCTTTTATTCGTCAAATAAACTGATGTTACTTCTACTACAAAACTGGTCTCAAAAATAATAAATGATGGCTAATATTATCTAATGTCTCATAAAGTCTTGTAGGCAATCTAAATAATTATTGAAGGGCCGGCCCCATGGCTTGGCGGTTAAGTGCATGAGCTCCACTGCTGGTGGCCCAGGTTCGGATCCAGGGCCTGTACCGAGGCACCACTTCTCTGGCCATTCTGAGGCCGAGTCCCACATATAGCAACTAGAAGGGTGTGCAGCTATGACATACAACTATCTACTGGGGCTTTGGGGGAAAAAAATAAATAAATAAAATCTTTAAAACATAATAAATAATTATTGAGAACAGGTGACTAAATAGATGAGTATTAAGTGAACTTTAAACAATAATCATATGTTATAATGTATATAGCTTCTAAACTCTTTTTGGTGAATTAAAAATTTAGCATTTGCTAAATTTTATGATAAAAATTCATTGAGTATCTAGATCATATCCAAATAAGATAAAATATTAGACATTGCTAAATATGTTTATCTACTTTCGACTTATTACAGAAAAACTACAAGGTGTTTTGGGTCTATTGGTAAACATGTCTTGTGTTTTATTTAAAAGATTGTACTATAAAGTAACATGTTTCCAAAAATTATAAAAAGTGTCCATATAAATTTGTCAAGCCACAAAATGTAAAAGAAATTTTGTAATTGCTTACTTCGTTATTTACTTAAAAATTAAGGTTTCTAAGGGTTAAAAATTTCTAATATGTGATTAAGCTACTAAAAACTTAAGAAAAATATGTTTGTATTCAAGGAGAGTAAGATGTGTGTTTTCGTTAAGAAGATATAAAAAATGGAAATATTTTTGTTTGGTTAGGAAAGATAAATTTGCCCTGAAAAGTAGTAGAAGGAAAAAAAAGGAGCGCATGGCACAAATTCTGAATGTAAACAAAAAGTTATAGAAGGTTTGCTGAAGAGAATCCCTGAGGAGTTTTATACATGGTCGAGTTGGCTAAGATTAAACTAAATCCAACTATGTAAATGATTTTTAATATCAAAAGTAAGCTGGTACAAAATTCAAATTTGGTCTTCTTCCTTTTAAAAGGATAATTTTATTCTACTCTTTTTTTTCCCCAAAGCCCAAGTAGATAGGTGTACATCATAGATGCACATCCTTCTAGTTGCTGTATGTGGGACGTGGCCTCAGCATGGCCAGAGAAGCAGTGTGGGGCGTCAGTGCGCACCTGGGATCCGAACCTAGGGCCGCCAGCAGCAGAAGGCATGCATCCAACCGCTAAGCCACGGAGCCGGCCCTATTCTACTCTTAATCTTCTCTTGATAGAGGTTATTACGTAAAAAGATTTTTCTTTACATTTGAGTTAAGTTTATCTAAAGAACAGAGATCTGTTTTGTTAAGGTAATTTCCTATGTTCAAAAGACTGAGGTTTCTCTATTATGCTTTTTTTGACTGTTTAAATGTTGTTTGTTAATTAAGCATGGTTTCACTGCAACAAGAACAGGAACTCCTTGATCTTGTCGGACCAAGTGTTTAAAACCTCGCTGTATTTTTGACAATCTCCCCAAAATTCATATCCTAAATAAAGTCTTTCTTATAACTTTTTTCTTTGAGAATTTTCAAAGATCCCTGGCAATTCTCAAGTAAATTTGATCCCTTCCTATAAAGAGGGAGATACTAAACTAATTAAGCTTGTTAAGTATGCCAAATTGCATGGGAAGCATTATCAAGTAAATGATAAAACTTCTTAGGTTACACTGCTTAGGTAAATATTACCCACTATTTTAACCCTGCGACCTTGTTTCCAACATTACAAGAGGAATGACCACAATTGCATTCTATTTAATTTGGTTTACAGATGGGTCTTACTTAAATGATAAGCAAGATATTACCAAGCTGGATATGCTTTCCAGTCTCGAGAATCCCTGTGTGGGGGAAGAAGGAGAATCCTCCTCTGCCCTTTCCCTTAAGGTTCTTATGGCTGGCCAAATAATTAACAAGACAGGTTAGCAGGAGAAAATAATACCAAGTATAATAACATGTATACATGGGAGAAACCAGGGACACTGCATTTCTCAACACAATAGCAGAAATTCTCATCTTAAATACCATCTTTATGAAAAGACAGAGGAGGATGTTGGGGGTGGGGGGGGTGTCAGTTACAGGAGATCACCAGTAAAGCACTGTAAACAAGAGTAAGGCTATTATGCAGATTTAAGGCCTCACCTTCCACATTGATAAGCTTCTAGAAATGAGGTCATCCCCCCTCTTCCCAATACAGAGAGAGAGATACCTTTACAAATGGAGATTTCCCTTATAAATGTAAATGTTTTTCTGGCAACTCCTCACAGGGCCATCCAGAGAATGTGGCCAGAGAGACAGAACTTCTGATAAGATGGGCTTGTTGGTGCCTTTCGTATTGTAACATCTATTTTACATTATAGTACAGCCATCAGATAGAAGAGCTGTTGCAGGAAGGAGTTACTATGTCAAATTCTTTAGGCAGTTAGTGGGGGAGGTCAAATGTCCGTCAGAGAAAACAATCGAGGTAAAGAGATATATTTCAGGGTGGCCAAATCCTGATCTCGCACACCTGCTGATTCCTATAACTCTGCTAACCCAATAAAAGAGTTCTTTCCACAGGCTTGAAAGAAATCGCCACGGAAGAAGAGAAACAGATATAGCAGTCAAAAGGGGCAAATTTTATCACCCCCTCACAGATGTGGCTTGCACCCAGTAAAAAACCTATAGTACTGTGGGGAGACAGGGAAAATCCCTCTCTGTCCTTTCCCTTAAGGTTCCTATGGTTGGCCAAATAACCAACAAGACAGGTTAACAGGAGAAAATAATACCAAGTTTAATAACATGTGTACATGGGAGAAACTCAGAAATGAGCAACTCGTCGTTCTGTCTAAGCTGCTTGCTTAAGTATTGTAGCTAAAGGTGGGAAGGTGTTGGAGGTGGGTAGTGGTCTGGGACTTCAGAGTGCAAGAAGACAATTCTTTTCAGTGTCATCTATAGATAATGTGGTCAGGGAGAGATAGAGATTTTTGATAAAAGGTGCTTGGTGCCCCTCCCATTGTAAGATCTATTTTACATTATCATTACAGCCATCATGATAGATGATCTGTTCCTGGAAGGAGCCACCATGTCAAATTCTTTAGGCAGTTAGTGGGGGAGGTCAAATGTCCTTCAGAGAAAACAATCAAGGTAAAGAGATGTATTTCAGGGTGGCCAAATCTTGATCTCCCACAGTCCCACCTTTGAAACTAAAAGTTTCACAGTCCTTTTGAAACTTAAAGAAGTTTCATAGTCCAGAAGCTGAGTTAGTAGATTGTTTCATCTCACTGAACATATTTCTTAGTCCTGATAATAGATCAGTTCAATTTAGTTCATTTTAGAAGGTGGTGATGCAGGTGGGCTCTCAAGGTTACGCCTATATTGTGGAAGCAAGCAATCAAGTATTTAATAGAAGCATTTCTATGTAAACAAAAGAAAAACAAGGTTAATGATTGGAGCAAGTTGTAAAGCAGTTTCTGAGTTTACAGGACAGCCAGTTAAGAAGATTTTTAGATGTCAGCATCAAAGCATCTTTTGTAGTTTAAAATGTTCTGATGATGTTGTCAGGTCATCTCTCAAGTTTATATCAAGTCCGTTGGCTTCAGTTTGCAAGGGTTCAGGAAAAAGAGCAGGTTTAATTCTCAGTGATTCCAAATGAAAATGATGGAAAAAATGAAAAACATTAGTTTGGAGATCTGTAGCCAGATATTACTAGTAGACTAGAAGAAATCAGGATCCAGTCCAGTAAACAGATATAAAACACAAACCTCAAAAGACAATTCACAAAACTTGAATCTAATATCCACAAATATACACTATAGTTTTTACTGAAATATAATTTTTCTCTCTAAAATCACCCTCATTTTTATCAAAGATAGCCAAATTTAGACTAACTAGTTTGTAAAATAAGTCTAGTTCCAATAGAGTTGGCCTAATTATTTACATAAGTACATCAATAATAGCAATTGATCATATAAGCTCTTTTAAATCTGCTTTGCTGGAACTTTTTATAAGAAATCTTAGATTGAACTTTAAAGGCCTCTTGAGGCCATGAAAGCCAAGCCAAGGATTTTGTCATCAGACTTCGCCTGCAATACCTACAAATTTGGGTGCATTCCTCTCGTCTGAGGTTCCCCCAAAATATTTCGAGTTTCCTTGTACCTTCTAGATAAGTGACATTCTTTACTTATTCAGTAAATGCTGCTTGGAACATTGAACATAAGGCACCAGGCCAATATTTCCACATGGCTTTATTCCATAAAGTCCAATCTTCATTCCTCAAATCTTTATGGCTATATCGGAAATATGATGTTCCAGTCACAACCTTGGTAATATAACCAGTGTTTCCAATTGTGTCCTGTTGTAAGGATAACAGATTCTTATTGAAATTATGCAAATAACTATATTGCCATGAAAACAATAATACTTACTAAGAGTTTTTAAATTCTGGAGAGATCAGGTAGAGAGAAAAAGAGAAATATTTTAATATTGCTTACAAAAGTATAATTTGCCAAATTTCTATAAGTTATAGTTAGCTCAGGTGAAAAGAGAAAAAGTTTTCCTTAAATCTGAAAAAACAAAACATTAAAAATTCAGCAATTCTTCCAATGAAAAATCATAAAAATTATAATCATCCTTATCAGTTCATTCAGTCCTGTGTAATCCATTTTTGATCCCAATCTTTTTGTTAGTGGCTTCATGAAGTCATCACTTTCTCCATGAGATTTCTGTAATTTCTTACCCAGTTCAGTTTTATGATCAGCAAGTTTATCAGAAGCCTGTACTCCAGTGTAACTGTCACAGTCCTTTCCATGAATTTTTCTAAGTTGAAACATTTTGCAAAAGCCTTAGAGCAAAGAAATAAGTCTGTAGACAAGACCTCAAAATGACAATTGACAAAGAAATTTGGTTACGTTTGTGACATACAACACTTTAAAATAATAATAACCAGAATTATTACTGATAACCAGGACAGATCAGAATTTCAGTGATGTTATACAATTTTAAAACTCCTATATCAATAACATTTACCCACAAAATACCACTTAAGCAGGTTTATCATCACTTGTCTGGCAATGTTTCCCATGTAGTTTAACATACTGAATAAGCCTAATAAGTTTAGTACCTTCCTCCTTCTAGGAAGAGAGCAAATATCTCCACACTATGATGAGAACAAGACAACATTAGTTGTAGACAGCTGCCCCAAGACTCCGGACCAGGCCTGTATTCTCAACCTTAAATCCACTCATTTAAACCTTTGTTATGCTTAAACTGTATACCTATTTTATAATTTAATGGTGCTCAGGGCAATCTACCCCGGGAGGCACCACTCTGGTATGTGGATTATTTCAAGCTGAAGAAAATAAGGACTCAGAGAACTCAGGAAGAATATTTGAGTTTCCCCTCCCAAACTGCCTAAAGAATTTAAAACAAAATATCTATTTCAAGAAAGAGTTGTTATCATGATGGCTGTAAAGGTAATGTAGGATAGAGGTTACAATAGGAAAGGCACCAAGCCTCTTTTATCAAAAACTTTGTCTCTCCCTGACCACATTATCTATAGATGACACTGAAAAGAATTGTTTTCCTGCCCTCTGATGTCCCAGGCCATTACCCACTCACAAGACGCTCCTCGCCTTTAGCTGCAATACTTAAGCAAGCAGCTTAGACAGTGGGATGAGTTGCTCATTTCTGAGTTTCTCCCATGTATACCTGTTATTAAACTTGTTATTATTTTCTCCTGCTAACCTGTCTTGTAAATTATTTGACCAGCCATAAGAACCTTAAGGAAAAGGACAGAGGGAGATTCTCCTTCTTCCCCCGACAAATTATTACAGTTAAGAATTTCAGAATACTATCATACTTAAGGAAAGTGATTGATTTGGAACAGACTGGTCTTAAAGTCCAGGCATTTATCAGGAGGCTCCTAATATAACTTAATGGTTATATAGAACAAATCTCTGGCCTTGACTACTGGCCTGATGGCTAAAACACTGCACCCGATCTTCCCTTAAATGCAGGGAAGGATTCACAGTGACAACTGCTGCCAACATTCCTCTGCTTAAGGCCAGATGGGCTCATTCACTGTTCCCCTGTTATCTCCACCAAGCAGCTAGCTATATTTGTTCCTTTTTTAGGGCTAAATGATGTCACATCACATACAGAAGCCCTTAATGACAGTCAAGCAGGGATTGCCTTATTAAATACTAAGTTGTCTTTAATAAAAAGACTGTCCTTCAAAATAGAATGGCCTTAGATATTTTAACTACATCCCAAGGTGGTACACGTACAATCATTCAAATTGAATGCTGTGTTTTCATACCTGACGAGTCTTCCAATGTGTCATCTCTGCTAAAGCACATGAAAAAGCAAGTGAATGCCATAAGCGGTCCTGCGTTCAGTCTTGAATTTTCTGGTTTTCTCCCTTCTGGTATTGGTTCCCTTTTTCGATCTGAATTGCAATTCCTTTTTCTATTATTTCTTGGAATTCTTGTATTAGTCATAATATTTAAACTAATTGCTGTTTTCTTTACTCAGTGCTGTAAGACTGTCATGTAAGCTAGAGTAATGAAAGCTGAGGTGGCCGATTGATCTTACAACCTTGGACAAACTAGCTTTTTTGAGAAGGACTAGGCCTAAGAACTCATTTTAAACTAATCTTTTCAAAGATGTTAAATTATTATCATTGTTACTGTACTTGTTCTATAATTGTGAATAGCATAAATACAAGGAGTCATAAAAAGCACATATACAATGTTTGTGCAACAACCTAAAATTAATCCAAAACCCAAGAAATGCTTCCTCTATTAGTATATATATATACGTCTTGGCTTGTCCACTATATCCAATTAATTCCCCCCAAGGTGGACAACTGGGCAAATAAATGAGACAAAAGCCTGGCACCGAGGGACATGAGGGACCCAGGACAGGCAGCAACCACTCTGGGGCCGAAAGACAATATTTTGATCATCAATGCTTTTTATCAAAAGATTATAGATCAAAAGGGAGAAAATGATAAATAAATGGCAAGCAATAAGATATATTGGAGCATATGAGGAAGGCGTTTGTGTTAAAACTAATCCAGCCTGAGTTTGTTTTTCCAGAAGGGCCTGTCGCCTGCATCATGTATCTGCTTTGCCATGTCCCAAAGAGAAGAGTAAATGCCCTTAAGATAAGAATGTAACTTCCCCCTCATTGGCATTTCCTTAAGGATAAGCATTTCTCCCTAGGCTGGGATTTGACTGCTGCACTGATCCTGTGACCACCCAGCTCCAGACAACAGACCTGACACCAGCCACAACCTCCCCACTGTGTCCATCAATAGCTATTCTGGCAGAACAATCTGGCAGGGCAATCTTGTGGCTATTGTGAAAGGGACATTGCAATCTGATGTGATACATGCTCTTTGATGGTATATAACCGATCTGTACACTCCACTTCTTTGGTGCCCTTTCTTCTTTAGGGAAAGAAGGCCCTGGGCCATGGTCCTCAAAAGTTGGCTCATAAAAAACTCACCCCAATTTTGATTTATAGATTGATTATAGATTATTTACGTCGACATGTTTTACAAGTAATATCTTGAAAGGAAAAAATAAAGCAGCAGCCCTGCATTACACATGAAAGTTGTGCTCCCCCTGGAGGGAAAATGAGGATACAACATTGGTCGAGTAGTTGATTTTATAATCCACTGGTGCCTTTCAAAAATATAGCTATTATTGTAAGAGTAAAGATATCCTTAAGAATACTGTCACAAAACAGGTTTTCCCACCTTCTTTTTGTAAGAGATGAGACCGACATCAGCCTGGGGCACTTGAAGAGGCATGGTGGACTCAGCTGAGGGTTATTTAATTACTGTGAGTTAATTAGCCAATAAAGAATAAGATGCAGAATGATTAAAAAGAGGTAAAGGGACATAAAGTTGGAAATAATTAAGAAAAATAGTGCTTTCAAAATATCCTCTCATTATTTTTATAGCATTTTTTTTGAGGCATGGCTAGGATAATATGTTAGACTTTTCTAAATCCTTATCTCCAGGGCATATATTACTGAGTTTTTCATTAAATATGATAATGCCAAAGAAAACTTTGACAAAAGTATTCTGTACTATCAACAAGGACAAAATATGTACAACATTGCTCTATATATTAAGATTCCAGCTGTAATAGTCAAAATATATATTCATGTGTGTAAAATTATAATGATTTTCTATTTTTCTCGGGCTGCGAACCATGATAAAATATATAGTAATAAGCAGAAAACCTGATGAACTAGGTGATTTAAAACACCTGATGTTACAGCTAGGCCATTCAAGGGTGAAATAAATCAATTTCAATTTCACACCTTCTCCTTTCCTTGTAGCCAGTGAAGTGTCTGGAAGACCGAAAACACGTAAAATTAATTGAGAGTTAAAAGTATTTGGAAGCAGTTGAGGTTAAGCCCTCAACAATGGTGGCCTTACTTCTGGAGCCATTGACTCTTTGTCATAAGTTTATTGTATAGACGAGTTCTATTCCTAGATGATTTGTGTATGTATCATAGAAGAGAGACAGGGCAGGAGAATTAACTATCACTCTGCACCGGTTCCTTTACTGTATTACCTCATGCAATTCTTACAGTAATCCTTTAAAGTAACTATTATAATTCATATTTAACTGATAAAGAAAACCATGTTTAGGGGCCTGCCTGGTGGCACAAGCAGTTAAGTGCGTGCATTCCGCTGCACCAGCCTGGGGTTCACCGGTTCTGATCCTGGGCACATGCCAATGCACCGCTTGGCAAGCCATGCTGTGGTGGTGGCCAGTATAAAGTGGAGGAAGACGGGCACGGATGTTAGGCCAGGGTCAGTCTTCCTCAGCAAAAAAAAGATGAGGATTGGCAGATGTTAGCACAGGGCTGATCTTCGTCACAAAAAAAAAAAAATTAAAAAAAGACCATGTTTACAAAATTGATCAAGGGTAAAAGGGAAGATCTGAACATCAGTCTGTTGGGTTTTATGCCTCATATTCTCTCCACTGTGATAAAAATGGTGCTTCAACATGGGTACTCATCATCTGGCTATTTAATACCGGCTCCTGCCAACAGTATTGGATGAGATGAGATGAGAAGTTTATTTGCAAAATTATTCTATTATATTTAAACTATACTATATATGAGTCAAACGTCAAGTCATATTTTAGAGGCATAGAGAACAACTGATTACTTCACCTACACATTTTCCAGTTTTACTATAACTTTCGTGTGCCACATTCTGTTAACTTTGTGTCAACTTTACCAACTTTAGTGCTTCACTGTTCTTTTATAAAAAACTTACAATTTCATTTTCCATGTAAAGCACCTTGCTGTTTTCTTCCTAGTCACTAGATGGCAGTTCTGTATCTCTGTAAATTAACACAGCAGCAGGAAATGAGAGGTCTTAAGCCAGTTGGTTCTGTACAAATGATGGACATGGGAGGACTTTTGGTCCATCAAGGCTGCCTGTGTCATTCTGTGGCCATAACGGGGATGTCCAGGACTGCTTAGTCAGGCATGAAGTAGGGTCAGAAAGCATTCTCTAAGTTCTTCTTCAGATGTGAGTTCAGACACTTACCGTCTAACCTGAGCACACTAGAGTTTATTGAATGTGTTCTGACTCTTAATCTCTCTGTGTTCTTAATAATTCTGGGAGCTCCATACCCCTAGAAAAAACTCATGACACATAAAGGCTTTTCTGAAATAAACGGAGTTGAGGACTATGGTGTTGCCCGAGAGTCTGATGCTTAATGCAAATGCAGCTGGTGCTCATATGGAGGGAAAGAGCGTCAGCTACTCCTGGAGGGCTTTTATTGATGCTTCTACGGAATGAGCAAGTTTAAAATAAAACCACATGGCTTAAACCTCACTAACTGATTATTTTATTTTCAAGTAATATGCTGTGAAAATCTGCTATGTCTAAAAAACGATTTCATAAAACTGAAACAATTCTCTCTTTTATTCTCTGGTATTTGAAATACTATTAAAACTGTAAATCCTTTAACATTCTACAATATACAAATAGGCAAATATCAATTATATTCTCAAAAAATGTTTGCTCCCATGTTAAAGATTAATATATGGTAGCAAAATGGGTTACCACACAGTTTTTAACTAATTTTTTGCTTTTGAAATTACATATAAAATTTATGTTTTGAAGTATTTTCCTAAAACTCAGCATCTCTCTGATATAAATAGACTAGTGGAAAGGTAACTAGAATGAAGTTTGATCTTTAAAACTCTAGCTTTGTGTAAGAATTAATAATATCAGGCAGTTGAGAGTTGGGTCTCTCCACATTATGATATTTATTAATTTTGAATAACCAGATCTATTACAAAGTGCTGAATAATAAAAAGAAATTAAACAATATCAGCACTCTCTTACCCCACACGTACAGTTTATATGCAAATAAACCCTTAAAGGTCAGAAAAATGCTTATGATTTCGGATAATTGGTAAAATACTATCTCATTCAAGTTTTAACCTCATTTGAAATTGACTTAAAACTCTTCTCTTAGGATCCTGCTCTGATCAGTGCCCCCTGGTCCCCTCAATGTCTCATTTGATTTCAAACCTATCTGAGGAATTGAATATTCTCTTCCATTTGTTCTCTTTAAAGTATCTGTGATAGTGCTTTTTATATAATGACCACTTGGTATAAGTTATTATTCATTTCAGAAACATCTTGGACCGGCCCCGTGGCTTAGCAGTTAAGTGTGCACGTGGCACTACTGGCAGCCTGAGTTCGGACCTCGGGAGCACACTGACGTACCGTTTCTCTGGCCATGCTGAGGCTGCATCCCACATATAGCATGTAGAAGTATGTGCAACTATGACATACAACTATCTAGTGGGGCTGTGGGGGGAAAAAAAAGGAGGAGGATTGGCAATAGATGTTAGCTCAGATCTGGTCTTCCTCAGCAAAGAAAAAGAGGAGGATTAGCATGGATGTTAGCTCAGAGCTGATCTTCCTCACACACACAAAAAAAGAAACATCTTTATTTAGGAACAAATCAAGGAAACAGATGTGAGGAATGTAGGGTCACCTAGTTGATGGTGTCTTATTTTTTTTTAATGTTTTGTTTATTGCAGTAACATTGGTTTATAACATTGCATAAATTTCAGGTGTACATCATTATACTTCTATTTCTGCATAGATTACATCATGTTCACCATAGTGGCTGCACCAGTTTGCACTCCCACCAGCAGTGTATGAGACTTCCCTTCTCTCCACATCCTCTCCAACTCATGTTGTTTCCTGTCTTGTTAATTATAGCCATTCTGACGGGCGTGAGGAGATATCTCATTGTAGTTTTAATTTGCAATTCCCTGATAGTTAATGATTTTGAACATGTTTTCATGTGTCTGTTGGCCATCTGTATATCTTCTTTGGAGAAATGTCTGTTCATGTCTTTTGCCCATTTTTTAATTGGGTTGGTAGTTTTTTTGTTGTTGAGATGCATGTGTTCTTTATATATTTTGGAGATTAAGCCCTTATCAGAAGTATGGTTTGCAAATATCTTCTCCCAATTGTTAGGTTGTCTTTTCATTTTGTTAATGGTTTCCTTTGTTGTGCAGAAGCTTTTTAGTTTGATGTAGTCCCATTTTGTTTATTTTTTCTGTTGTTTCTCTTGTCTGGTCAGACATGGTGCTTGAAAATATGCTGCTAAGACCAATGTCGAAGAGTGTACTGCCTAAGTTTTCTTCTAGAAGTTTCATAGTTTCAGGTCTTACATTCAAGTCTTTAATGCATTTGGAGTTAATTTTTGTGTATGGTATACGGTAAGGGTCTACTTTCATTTTTTTGCATGTGGCTATCCAGTTTTTCCAACACCATTTGTTGAAGAGACTTTGTTTTCTCCAATGTATGTTCTTGGCTCCTTTGTCAAAGATTAACTGTCCATAGATGTGTGGGTTTATTTCCGGGATTTCGATTCTATTCCATTGATCTGTGTGTCTGTTTTTGTGCCAGTACCATGCTGTTTTGGTTACAATAGCTTTGTAGTATATTTTGAAATCAAGGAGTGTGATACCTCCACCTTTGCTCTTTTTTCTCAGGATTCCTCTAGCTATTTGGGGTCTTTTGTTGTTCCATATAAATTTTAGGATTCTTTGTTCTATTTCTGTGAAAAATGTTGTTGGAACTTCGATAAAGATTGCATTGAATCTATAGATTGCTTTAGGAAGTATGGACATCTTAACTATGTTAATTCTTCCAATCCAAGAGGACAGAATATCTTTCCATTTCTTTGTGTCTTCTTCAATTTGTTTTAGCAATGTTTTATAGTTTTCCGTGTACAACTCTTTCACCTCCTTGGTTAAGTTTATTCCTAGGTATTCTATTCTTTTTGTTGCAATTGTAAAAAGTATTCTATTCTTTTTGTTGCAATTGTAAATGGGGTTGTATTCCTTTTTTTTTTTTTGAGGAGATAAGCCGTGTGCTATCATCTGCCAAAACTCCCCCCCTTTTTTTTTTTTGCTGAGAAAAACTGGCTCTAGGCTAACATCCGTGCCCATCTTCCTCCACTTTATATGGGATGCTGCCACAGCATGGCTTTACAAGTGGTACGTCGTTGCACACCCGGAATCTGAACTGGCGAACTCCGGGCTGCCTCAGCGGCATGCCTGCACTTAACCACTTGCGCCACCGGGCCAGCCCTGGGGTTGTGTTCTTAATTTCTCTTTCTGCTACTTCGTTGTTAGTGTATAGAAATGCAACTGATTATTATAGGTTGATGTTGTATCCTGCAACTTTATCATATTCGTTTATTACTTCTAAAAGTTTTCTGGTGGATTCTTTAGGGTTTTCTATAAACAAAATCATGTCATCTGCAAATAGTGACAGTTTCACTTCTTCCTTTCCAATTTAGATTCCTTTTATTTCTTTTTCTTGCCTGATTGCTCCGGCTAGGACTTTCAGTACTATGTTAAATAGGAGTGGTGAGAGTGGGCATCCTTGTCTGGTTCCTGTTCTTAGAGGGATAGCATTCAGTTTTTCACAATTGAGGATGATATTAGCTCTGGGTTTGTCAGATATAGTCTCTATTGTGTTGAGGTCCTTTCCTTCTATACCCATTTTATTCAGAGTTTTTATCATAAATGTATGCTGTATCTTGTCAAATGTTTTCTCTGCATCCATTGAGATGATCATGTGATTTTTATTCTTCATTTTATTAATTTGGTGTATCACGTTGATTGATTTGCAAATGTTAAACCATCCCTGCATACCTGGAATAAATCCCACTTGATCATGGTGTATAATCTTTTTAACATATTGTTGTACGTGATTTGCTAGTATTTTGTTGAGGATTTTTGCATTGATGTTCATCCGTGATATTGGCCTGTGATTTTCTTTTTTTTTGTGTTGTCCTTGTCTGGTTTTGGTATCAGGGTAATGTTGGCTTCGTAGAATGAGTCAGGGAGCTTCCCACCTTCATCAAATTTTTGGAAGAGTTTGAGAAGGGTAGGAATTAAGTCTTCTTTGAATGTTTGGTAGAATTCACCAGGGAAGCCATCTGGTCCTGGACTTTTACTTTTGGGGAGGTTTTTGATTACTGCTTCGATATCCTTACTGGTGATAGGTCTATTCAAATTCTCTACTTCTTCTTGATCCAGTTTTGGAAGGTTGTATGATTCTAAGAATTTATCCATTTCTTCCAGATTGTCGAATTGGTTGGCATATAGCTTTTCATAGTATTCTCTTATAATCTTTGGTATTTCTGAGGTGTCTGTTGTAATTTCTCCTCTTTCATTTCTGATTTTACTTGTTTGTGCCTTCTCTCCTTTTTTCTTGGTGATTCTAGCTAAAGATTTGTCAATTTTGTTTATCTTTCCAAAGAACCAACTCTTGGTTTTATTAATTTTTTCTATTTTTTTTTAGTCTCTATTTCATTTATTTCTGCTCTGATTTTTATTATTTCCCTTCTTCTACTGAATTTGGGCTGTGTTTGTTCTTCTTTTTCCAGTTCCTTTAGGTGCATTGTTAGAGTGTTTATTTGAGATTTTTCTGCTTTGTTGAGATAGGCCTGTATTGTTATAAACATCCCTCTCAGAACCGCTTTTGCTGTATGCCATAAATTATACTATGTCGTATTTTCATTTTCATTTGTCTCCAGGTATTTTTTGATTTCTTCTTTGATTTCTTCGTTGACCCAGTCGTTGTTCAGTAGCATTTTGTGTAATCTCCACGTATGTGTGGCTTTTCTGAGTTTCTTTCTATAGTTGATTTCTAGTTTCATACTGTTGTGGTCAGAAAAGATGCTTGGTATTATTTCAATCTCCTTAAATTTATGGAGATTTGTTTTGTGGCCTAATACGTGATCAATCCTGGAGAAAGTTCCATATGCATTTGAAAAGAACGTGTATGCTTCGGTTTTTGGATGGAATGCTCTGTATATAGCTACTAGGTCCATCTGTTCTAGTGTATCATTTAAGGCCAATGTTTCCTTATTGATCATCTGTTTGGATGATCTATCCGTTGTTGTAAGTGGAGTGTTAAAGTCCCCTACAATTATTGTGTTACTGTCTATTTCTCCTTTTATGTCGGTTAATAGTTGCTTTATATATTAAGGTGCACCTACATTGGGTGTGTAGATATTTACAAGTGTTATATACTCTTGTTGGATTGTTCCCTTGATCATTATGTAATGCCCTATTTGTCTCTTTTTACACTTTTTCTTTTAAAGTCTATTTTGTCTGATATGAGTACTGCTACCCTAGCTTTCTTTTCATTGCCATTTGCATGGAGTATCTTTTTCCAACCCTTCACTTTCAGTTTGTGAGTGTCTTTATGTCTGAAGTGTGTCTCTTGTATGCAGCATTTATATTGGTCTTATTTTTTTACCCAGTCAGCCACCCTATGCCTTTTAATTGGAGCATTTAGTCCATTGACGTTTAAAGTAGCTATTGAAAAGTATGTACTTACTGTCATTTTTCAACTTTTTTTCTCAGTGTTTTAGTAGTCCTCCTCACTTCCTTTCTCCTTCTATACAGAATTGATGGTCTCTTTAGCTTTACCTCTGTCTGAAAGCTCTACTCTTTAACTCCCCTCCTCCCTCCTTTTATGTTTTTGATATCATATCTAACCTCTTTTTTCTGCATTTGTATCCATTACCCTCTTATCATGGAAATAAATAATTTTTCCTATTGGTTTTCTTCTCTTTTCCCCTTAAATCAGTCACTTTATCTTTTCATGTAGCAGTGGTTTCTTGGTGATAAACTCCTTTAATTTTTGCTTGTCTGGGAAATTTTTGATCTCTCCTTCCATTTTGAATGATAACCCTGCTGGGTAGGTTATTCTTGGCTGTAAGTTTTTTCCTTTTTAGCACTTTAAATATCATGCCGTTCTCTTCTAGCCTGTCAGGTTTCTGTTGAGAATTCAGCTGATAGCCTTATGGGGTTTCCTTTGTATGTAACTTGTCTTTCTCTTGCAGCTTTTAGAATTCTCTCTTTATCTTTAATTCTGGACATTTTGATTATGATGTGTCTTGATGTGGGCCTCTTTGGGTTTATCTTGTTTGGAGCTCTCTGTGCTTCCTGTACTTGGATGTCTGTTTTGTCCCTTAGGTTAGGGAAGTTTTCACCTATTATTTCTTGAATAGATTCTCTGCCCCTTTTTCTCGCTCTTCTCCTTCTGAGACACCTGTCACACAGATGTTAGTGTGCTTGATGTTCTCCCAGAGGTCCCTTAGATTGTCCTCACTCTTCTTAACTATTTTCTCTTTTACCTGTTCAGCTTCAGTAATGTCTTCTAGTCTTTTGTCCATCTCACAGATCCGTTCTTCTGTATCCTCTACTCTGCTTTTGAGTCCCTCTAGTGAATTTTTCATTTCCAGTATTGTATTCTTCATTTCTGATTGGTTCTTTTTATATCTTCCATTTCTTAGTTGGCATTCTCACTGAGTTCATCTATTCTTCTCCCCAGATCAGTGAGCATCCTTAACACTCTTTGTTTGAACTCTCTGTTGGGTAGGTTGCTCATTTCCGTTTCACTTAGTTCCTTTTCTGGGGTTTTGTCCTGTTCCCTTACTTGGAATATATTCCTTTGCCTCCTCATTTTGCCTCTTTCCCTGTGCTTGTGTGTACGTATTAGGTAGGTCAGCTACGTCTCCTGCTCTTGGATAGGTGACCTTATGTAAGTGATGGCTTAGGAGGCCTCCAGTGTGCTTCCCTCAGTTCTCAATGTTCCAGGGGTGACCACTATGTGGGCTATGCGTGTCCTTCTGTTGTGGCCTGTTTTCTCTCCCTGTAGGCGCCCAGGGAGGGCGAGTTTTGCTCCCGGCCAGCTGTTGTAATGCTCAGCTGTTTGTAGTTGTTCTGGGCTCTTCAGTCTATTTATCAGGTGTGGTGAGCCTCAGCACAGTTGGCTGCAAGTTCTAACACCACATTTGTGTTGCAGTATTTCTTTTAAGTGAGTAGGCCCCCAGCATGGCAGGTTGTTAGGCTCAGGGCCTTACAATTGCTATAAGCCTCCAGCCTTTAGGTCTCTTGTCAGCTCTCTGAGGATTGCAGCTGGGTGTGGCTGGCCTCAGGCACACGGGAACACCCAATTGTTTCAGGCTTTGGAAGGTGGGGCAAACCCCCTCTGTGGGTCTTTGACAAGCACAAGTCTTCTGCAGCTGACAAGGCCTGCTGCCCACAGGTCCACACTCACTGTCAACACAGTCCTGCCCCGTGTGCACGCCCCAACCACCCGAAGCATACGTAGTCTCTCCATGGCGGGAGCCCCACAAACTCCACCACCACCCCACACTCTCCATTTGCTCCTTGTGCACGCCCTGCCCCAATTAAGTTGTCTCAGTTGCCAGGCTGCAGAGAATACAGTCACCAATCTATGCAGGCCCACAAGTTGCCTGAGGGCTTGTTGTTGGGTGGGGCGAGTCTCTAGGGTGGGTTGCCTGCCCTGGCTGAGCTGGATTAAATTGGTTCTCCAGCGGGTGGGACAGACCCTTGGCTAGCAGACCTCAGGGAGTACTCCAATGGCTTCTATGGCAGCACGCCCACACCAGGCCACAACAATATTCGCCACCAATGTCCCAGTCCCTGGAGAGGTGTCAGCTCTCACCGAGATGCACACAGGGCCTATTAGGTGAGTCTCTTTTCACCAAAGCACTGTGCACCTTTCTTTCTGGTGTTTTTAGGTTGCTTTCTGAAACGGGTGAGTTTGTACATGGGCTCTTTAAGAGCCGGTTTCTAATTTGTTTGTGAACCAGCTTTTCTGGGTGTACTCCCTAATGTTTTAGTAACAGGCAAAGTCAGTTATTCTGCCACTTGTCATGATTGTGCTGTGTCCACAAAATGCCCACAGCGAGATTGCTCCCCGGCTCAGGGGCCCGCTCCTCCAGGGAGGGCTGTGTACCTTTGGGTGACTCCTGGGCAGCCGTGAGGTGCTGTGGCTTGTGAAGGTGGCATTTTTCCTCTCCAGAAGGGAGTTTCTTCCTCTTCTACCTCAGTTAGCATTGTCCGTTGTTGCAGGAGTTCCTCTTATCCAGTTTTCAGTTCTGTCTCAGTGGTAATTTTTCCACGAGTAGTTGTAAATTGGCCGTATCCTCGGGAGGAGGTGAGTTCAGAGTCTGCCTGTGCTGCCATCTTGACTTCCTCCTCCTGATGGTGCTTGGGGGGTTCCTCACGTGAGTCTTGGCATAGAAAAGTTTAAAGAGTAAAGCAGCATTGGTCAGATCAAAAGTGTTGGCTGAGCATAATTCTGAAGGTATAATGATAGAGATGTAAAAGCAAGAAGCCACTTGAATTGCATTGGAAGGTATTAAATACATCAAAGGACTGGGAAAAACACCTTATTTAATGTAAGTACTTTCTAAACTCTAAGGCAAAAAGTAATATGAATTTACGTGGTAATTATAAACCACAAAACAACAATTCACAAGACAAGTAAACAACTAAAATAGAAACCAGAATAAGAAAAATAGAAGTTAAAGGAGAGATGGAGAGAGATGGTTGGGGTCAGAAAACATGGTTTAGTCATCCTTGAAGTCTCCCTCAGACTCTGATCATTCTTACTGCTCAGTAAACACTTTGAGCCCATCAACCTGGGGAGGGGCAAAGTGAGAGGTGGTTGGAGGGGAGAAAATGCAAGGATACCCTTGTGGAGGCACTGACATTGAAAATTAGTGACATTTTGCAAAGGTGTTTACCATAATATATTAAGGATTATTCTGGAAAGTTAAGGATTTTTCTGGAATGTACATTTTCATTTTTTGGAAACTCCAACTAGCCCAGAGAACGATTTAGACATTTCAGCTTTAGAAATAAAGAGAGGGGCCACCCCTGTGGCTCAGCGGTTAAGTGTGCACGCTCCACTGCGGGGGCCCCAGGTTGACAGGTTTGGATCCTGGTGCACACCGACATACCGTTTGTCAAACCACGCTGTGGTAGCATCCCATATAAAGTAGAGGAAGATGGGCACAGATGTTAATCCAAGGCCAATCTTCCTCAGCAAAAAGAAGAAGATTGGCATCAGAAGTTAACTCAGGGCTGATCTTCTTCACAAAAAAGAAAGAAAAGGAAATAATGAGAAACATTTCTGTCAGTTTTAAGAATGAAAACAGTTAGCATCTGGAAAACAGGTGCAATTTGAGATGAGAATGTGGAGAAAGAATTAGATGTCATACGTTGTTTTTGCTTTTCTCTAGGGCAGTAAGGCTTGCAGGGGGAATGAAGTTCCATCTTTGCTCTATTGAGTTTGAGAAGGTGTAAAATTCACTTGTGCTGGGCAACACTGTTGACCTGTGGAGAAAGACGAATGGTTCAAGCAGCTGATCTAAAGGAATAACAGAGGTCATAAAAGTTCTTGTGTTATAAAGGTTGCTTCCTCTTTATTGAACTTTAGTGGACATCCATTGACCTATATGTGCAAAGTATTTGTGGTAGGTATTAAAGGAAATACAAAAAATTATAAGGTTCCAAGCTCCTCCACATACATGATATGGTTTGCAAGATGTAACTTGATTCTGCCAAGGTATTTAGTATATGTTGTATTAGAGAACCTAAAAAAAAATGGGAATGTTATCGAGAAATTGTAATTAAGGACAGCTTCTTAGGAGAGGTGGACTACATCAAGTCCTCAAAGGGATCACTTTTGGGCAGGTGGAAGGAAGAAAGAGTGAGGATTTCAGATGGCGGAAGAGAGGAAATATACAGAAGTAGAAAGGAACATGGCATTTGAGCTTGGGGGTGGGGAGGCCATGACAGGCACAGTCTTCCCGTGACTGAGAGGCAGCTCAGTTTCCTCCTGCAGGAGCCCAACACTGTTTCCCACATCCTGGCCACTTTCACCTGCAGAACCCCCGCCTGAGCCAAGGCCTATCTTATCTGGATCACTGCCTAGTCTCCCAACAGTTCCCTTTACTTCTAGTCTTAATTTCTTCTAATCTTTCCTCTATAATGCCTTCAGAGTTACTTTCTAGAATCTAAGTTTGTTTAAATGTGACATCTGCTTAGATTCTTTCAATAACTGCTCAGAGCATCCGAGAGAACATTCAGACTCCTGAGCTGGACACACAGGCGTTCTCTTGCTGTCCTCATCTTCAGCCTCATCACCCACTGTTTCCTACATGTTCGCTTTGTTCTAGCTTTAAAAATACCCCCATTTTCTGAAAGCTTTAGCATCCTTTATATCTGTCTTTTTATATGTGTTTCTTCTCCACTCCTACCCCCCTGTTATTCAACTTCATTCCTATTTCCTAATTTAAACTCATGTCAAATGTTCCTTTCACTTGGACACTTTTCCTGAGAGGTCTCCATCTAGAGACCCCTTTTGATGTCCCCACTCTGGGACCCTGTACTTATCTACTTTTCCATAACTGTTGTTTTATTCATGTCTCATAAACAGTGAGCTCCTTAAAGCTGAGACTATCCTTCTTCTTGATAAATAAATGGCAAGCAGTAGGATACATTGGAGTATATGAGGAAACCATTGGTGTAAAACTAATTGGGCCTGACCTAGCTTTTTTTTTTTTTCAAAAGTGGTCTGTAGCCTCTGTTCATCCATTGTACATCCACTTTAAGCAATTAACATGTCTGAAAACAAGAACAATGCCCTTAAGATGTAAATGCAACTTCCCCCACATTGGCATTTCCTTAATGATAAGCATTTCTCCCTAGGCTAGGATTTGATTGCTGTGCTCATCCTGTGACCACCCAACTCAAGACAACAGCCACGCCCATGGAGACAGCAGACCTGATACCCACCCTGTCCATCAATCAATGTGCTGACAGGTCAATGTCGCGGCTATTTTAAAAGGGACATTGCAATCACATGTGATACATGCTCTTTGATAGTATATAACCACTGTGTACACTCCACTTCTTTGGAGTGCTCCATTTCTTCATGCAAGGACTGTCCTGGATTATATGGTCTTCAAAGTTTGGCTCATAATAAACTCACCCCAATTTTGATTTATAGATTGATTATGGGTTATTTGCATCAACATTTCTTGGCATAGTTGCAGCAGGATTTCAGAGAAACCCACCAGAGACAACCTGGAATCTACACTGAACCGACTCTTGGTACCACAGGGGCACTTTGAGCCCCACATGGATCACTGCATTCTTCAGGTGACCCTGGTGAGTTCTCCTGAATCCCGGACCTCTTTATTTTAAGTTGATGGTCCAGGGGCCTGCCCCATGGCTTAGTGGTTAAGTGTGTGCGCTCCACTACTGCTGGCCCGGGTTGGGATCCCGGGCAGGCACTGACGCACTGCTTCTCTGGCCATGCTGAGGCTGCATCCCACATACAGCAATTAGAAGGATGTGCAACTATGACATACAACTATCTACTGGGGGTTTGGGGAAAAAAAGGAGGAGGATTGGCAATAGATGTTGGCTCAGAGCCAGTCTTCCTCAGCAAAAAGAGGAGGATTAGCATGGTTGTTAGCTCAGGGTTGATCTTCCTCACAAAAAAAATAATAATAAAAAGATAAGTTGATGGTCCAGGAGTTTATTTGAGCTGTTTTAAGGTCTTGAGACTAGTGGCTTTGAAGGATACCGGTACATTTCCTAGGTAGAGAAAAACCTAGGGGGAATTGCCTAGGCCAAGGGACCTTAGGGGAAACTTGGAGTAAATTGAGTTGGTTGTCCTTTTAATTTGGCTTTAAAATTGGAAAGAATTATGTTTATAAGGTCTGAACAAAACTGCTTGATAAAGAAATGAGAGTCTGAACTTTTTCACCTATGAAGAAAAGCAACATGGCTCCTCCTGGCTGAAAAGGCGTTTTACAGGTGATGGAAAATCGTCAGTAGGAGTGTCAGAGGTGAACCTCACGACGTATAGTGGTCCTATAGGGCGTTCCATTATCATTCACGTTAATTAATTATAGCTTCGTCTGGGGACTGGCACATGAGGGTTTGTCACCCGCACTCCGAACCCCCAAGGTGATCCTAGACTGCCAGTGGGAGAAATGGAGACATGTAAGAGAGTGATTACGACATTCCTTTAGGGAATAACACTCAAAGCAGCACACTTGTGACCCACTACACAGTTCCTAGAAGTAGTTCAGACTTTATAACAAACAAACAAAGAAACAGAACTAAAAATGGGAAACCATGCTCCAAAAGCCTGCCGGCTTCCAGATGGACAACCCCCCACGGGGACTCCCGCTGGTTTCACGTATACTGCATACGGAAACAATCTTTGCAAGTATTCAACTAAATGGAAAATGTTAACTAAGGATGACAGGTCGTAAATGGCCAAAATTGGGAACGTTTGACTTCTGAAAACTACTGTATTTGCACACACAGGTTGAAAAAGCCTGCAATAAAACCAAAACAAAAGAAGGGGAAGCTTATTACGATTGGCATTTAGAGGCTTCAAAGAGTAATAATGATAAAATGACTTCTTTACAGGAGACTAACCATAAACTGACTGAGACCATTTCTGAATTAAAGAGAGAGAAGTCAGAAGCTGTCCACCCCCTCACCTCCTATACCTCCTCCACTGCCACCGCTTTCAGCACCTCAGAGCTCATCTCCTTCTCCCTCAGCACCCGTGTATCCTTTCCTTTCTGAGCTTCCGTACCCTGACCTATCCACTTTACCTCCTCCTCCCTCAACTCCTCCTCCTCCTTCACCTCCTCCTCCTCCTTCTCCTCCTCCTCCCCCACCTTCTCCTAGTCCTTCACCTCTTCCTCCTCCCTCACCTCCTCCTCCTCCCTCATCTCCTCCTCCTCCTTCACCTCCTCCTCCTACTTAACCTTCCCCTCCTCCTCCACCCCTAGAGAAAACAAGGAGTAACTCTCAGGGAGCAGATACTGAAAGTCCTAAAGTTATATTGGCTCCCTTTAAGGAGAAACTTGTTACTGGGTGAGGTGAGCCTGCTCTTGTGTATACTCCTTGGACTAGAAGTGAATTTAAGAATTTGACGAAGGACTTCCCAGACCCTATGCAAGATCCTTTAGGGTTTGCTCAAGAATTCGATTTTATTGTTAGAACTTATGCACAGGACATTCAGATTTATATCAGCTTGTGCATTTTCTGATGTCTGAGAACAAAGCAAAGGAATGGATAAAAAAAGCAGATTGGAGAGACCCCCCGGAGGATTTCCATAGGCATGAGCCTCATGACCTTAAAGAGTGTAGGGATATCGCTCAAAACTTACACAAAGCCATGCCAGTAGTTTTTCCCAGGAAGACAGATTGGGCTAAAGTCCATCAATGTAAGCATAGACCCGAGAAATCTATCTTTGATTATTTTGAAAGGCTTGAGAAAACCTTCAAACAGCACTCTGGGCTGGCTCCTGAATGTTTTGAGGATCATTAAAATGATTCAATTTTCAATTCAATATCTTTAGAAGGATTAGATGAGGAATTAGCAAAGTTAGTTAAGAGACATGAACTGGATTGGACTTTAATGCACACTAGTGCTCTTGTCACTATTACAGATAAACTATCTAAAACATTCCAGAAACAAAAAGACCACTAATGTTATGAGTATACAGCTACAAAATCTTCGTGGCACAACAAACGTCATCCTTTTAATATCTAACCAGAAACGAAATCACCGTTTCTGTTACTATTGCAAAAAGCCTGGTCGTTTCAAACAAGACTGCCATAAACTCAAATGGGATTTAGGGGGTGAAAACAATAAACAGGAATAGGGCTGCTCCGAAGATTACAAGAGGGCATTTCCCCTCCTCCTCACAAATGCCGTAGGGGAAATTGAGATAACTATTGGAGGGGAAACTTTAAAGGTCCTTGTAGATACCATGGCTACCTTATCTGTCATCAACCCTACCCTTATTCATTGCCCTCTCCCTCGAAGTAAACAGAGAGTTCAAATGGTATGGGTTTCGAATTTTCCAATGCAGGTTTTTAAATCAGAACCAGTAATTTTTCAATTAAAAACCATCACAGGAAAAAATGTGTTTCTCCTGGTTAAATGTGCTCCAATTCATTAGATATGACGAGATCTTCTAGAAGCATACAACGTCCTTTTCACAAAAGGGTGATATGCTTCTAGATTCAGAAAATCGGGATGCTGACCAGACTGTAATTGCTGAAAGGTTGATGATTGTGAAATCAATGACTCAAATAGAAGAGAAAACTGATGACCTGTTATTACAAGTGCCTAGAGAATTATGGTCATCATCCTCTTCAGATATTGGGAAAATTAAATCAACCACTCCTATTAAGGTGACTTTGACAACTCTATGCCTCTATATAATATTTGGCAATATCCACTTAGACCAGAGGCATTAAATGAGATAAGCCCTATCATTCAGGAATTTCTTGAAAAGAGACTTATAATTCCTTGTACTAGTCCCTGTAATACACCTATCTTGCCTGTAAAAAAACCGAATGAGAAAGGCTGGAGATTTGTTCAAGATCCAAGACCTATAAAGAACATCGTGATTCCCCGACATCCTGTGGTTCCTAACCCACACACTTTGCTCTCGGCCATTCCAACTAACAGCTGCTATTTCTCAGTCACTGATTTGGGCAGTGCCTTCTTCAGCATTCCCGTGGAAAAGAATAGTCAATATCTTTTTGCCTTCATGTGGGAAGATCGCCTGTATACCTGGACAGTGATGCCACAGGGCTATACTGAGATGCCCACTTATTTTTCCCAGATACTCAAGGCTGACAGTGAATATAGAATTCCCTAATGACTCCACTTTAATTCAATATGTGGATGATTTCTCTTGCATTCAAACACTAAGTAGGAGTCTCAAAAGGACACAATTTATCTGTTGCAACAGCTAGCATCTAAAGGGGCATAAATTGTCCAAGGACAAATTATATTTTTGCCTGCCTGTTGTAAAATATCTAGGACACTTGATATCTAAGGATGGACTGTTGATTGATTCTGAAATGATTAAAGGACTCCAGGTTTTTTCTCTCCCTAAGACAAAGAAACAATTAAGACGATTCCTAGGACTAACTGGATATTTCAGGAACTGGGTACCTAACTTTTCACTTATTGCCCAGCCCTTATATACATTACTAAAGTCTGACCAGCCTGATTTAATTGTATGAACACAAGAAGGAGAGAAGGCAGCAACTACCTTAAAGTCTCTTTTGGCCCAAGCTCCAGCCTTAGGACATCCTAATTATAGCTTGCCATTTTTCTTCTTCATACATGAAGATAAAGGAAATCCCTTAGGTATTGTAACTCAAAAACATGAAGGTCGACATTGACCTATAGGTTATTATAGTCAGCAGTTAGACTCAGTGGCAAAAGGGCTTCCGCCTTGTATGAAAGCCATTTCAGTAGCAGCGCTCTTATGCAACACCACTGAATAAATACTGATGGGGTCTCCTTTAACTATCTATGTTCCTCACTCAGTCAAATCTCTCCTAAATTCTCATCACACTCAGTATTACTCTGTCAGCCGACTAGCCTCCTATGAAGTTCTGTTGCTCTATGCTCCTAATATTACCTTAGCCCTCTGTAATAATCTTACCCCCGCAACTTAACTTCTAGCATCACAAGAAGAAGATGCCCACTACTACATTTATTAACTAATTACCTACTTACTCCTAGGAATGATTTGCAAGAAACTCCCATTGATAATGCTGATCTAATTTGGTTTATAGATGGATCTTACTCAAAGGATGAACAAGGATGTTATCGAGCTGGATATGCAGTAACGTCCTCAGTAGACGTAATCGAGAGTTCTTATTTACAAGAGATAAAGTCAGCACAGCAAGCCGAGTTAATTGCTTTAACTTGAGCTTGTCCACTGGCCAGAGACCAGATAGCAAATATCGACACTGACAGTCGTTATCCTTTCGGAGCAGCACATGACTTTGGAATGCTGTGGAAACAACAAGGGTTTTTAACCTCTTCAGATCAGCCTATAAAGAAGGGGAAACAGGTTGCAGAATTATTTCATTCTATACAGCTACCGAGACAACTAGCGATTATTAAAATGCTAGGGTATTCAAAATCTGATACTTTGGAAGCTAAAGGAAACCAGCTTGCTGATGCAGCTGCTAAACAAGCAGCCTTGAAGGCTTGCCCTACCCAGCCTCGAGAATGCCTGTTGCTTCCTATTAACTCTGCTAACCCAGTAAAATACTTCCTTCTACAGGCCCAAGAAGTGGCCATGGAAGAAGAAAAACACATATGGCAGTCAAAAGGGGGAATTTTTGGCACCCCCTCACAGATGTGGTTTGGGCCCATTAGGAAACCCATGGCACTTGTTGGAGCACAATTGCCCCTGCTCCAGCATATACACCAACTAACCCACTGAGCACCTGAAAAGGTGATTTTATGGGGAAAACAATACTTTTGGAAACTTTTTCCCACAGTGGCGCATAAAACTTATACTCGTTGTGTTATATGCTCAAAATATAATCCAGGGAAACCACTTCATGGGGCACACTTTCCCCTTCTTAAGGGACCCTTTGAGGAATGGCAATTGAACTTTGTCTAAATGCCACCATCTCAAGGATATACATATATCTTGGTAATTATCTGTATGTTCTCACATTAGGTTGATGCCCTTCCTTGCAGAAGAGCAACGGCTCTAACAGTAGGTAAATTACTATTAGAGAGAATAATTCTTTCTTGGGGAATTCCTACTGAGTTACATAGTGAACGGGAGACTCATTTCACCGGACAAATAATTAAACCTATTTGTAATATTTGGACAATAATGCAGCATTTCCACTGCGCTTACCATCCCTAATCCTCAGGATCTGTGGAAAGAACTAATAGCTCGATCAAAATTCAGTTGGCAAAGCTTTCAGAAGCATTTAATCTCTCATGGCCAAAAGCTCTTCCACTAGTGCTCCTCAGTCTTAGATCTGCATCCTTTCGTAATCATCGACTGTCTCCTTTCGAAATAATAACTGGACGACCTATGCAATTAGATGAAGAAATGTAGGAACCAACTTTACTTAAAGGAGATATTTTACTTTATTTTCAAGGTCTCATTGAGGCTTTTAAGAGAAATGAGAAATTGGTAGTTAATTCTATTCACAGTAAGCTCCCAGGAGATGAAGACATTAAGGATCATGGATTACAACCTGGAGATTTTGTTTATTGGAAAAGACACCTGATAAAGGACTCTTTGCAGCCCCGTTGGAAAGGACCATATCAGGTGCTTTTAACCAATCCATTTGTTGCAAAACTTAAATGTGTAAACTCATGAATTCACATTTCTCATTTAAAAAAGGCTTCTCCACCTGAATGGACTTCAACTCCAGTCTCTGACACCCAACTTCGACAGACCAAGACGAATATCTCCAAATCAGGATGAGAAGAAGACGACATCTGTTGTAGACAGCTGTCCTGAGACTCTGGACCAGGCCTGTATTCCTAACCTTATATCTCTTCATTTAAACCCTTGTAGTGTTTAAGCTTTATGTAATTGCTAAAATAATCAATTTCTAGATTGCCTTACCATTTTCCTACACCAATGCTTTACCCTTCAACTTTATAAGATAGATTAGAACCTAATTACAAAACCATTTGTTGATTACAAAAAATAAATGCCATTTAAGGTTTCCCTAATGCTATGTTTGTTTTTCGAATCTACATCTGAATGGACCTCTGATGGCAATGTTTTTCTGCAATGGGCACATTCCTTTGCTACACATAAAAATCAGTCTACTTGTTGGCTATGTGGCCAACTTCCACATTCTAAGACCCTTGGTGGGTCTTTCCCTTTCGAGGCACAGATTGGAAAGCTCTAAAGCAATTTATTGTGATACAAAGATCTAGTTCTAATGTTCACAGTTCTTCTGATATTCTTAATTATGATCCTGAAACATGGTCAATAGCCCATACTATTAATAATACAGGACACGGTTATTCTTTTCTATTACTCAAACCATCCAATTATCCCAACAAATTGCAGATAAACAAAAGAAACCAGACATTACAGTAAAAACCATGGAAGGTTTCAAACAAATTTGGGATGGATATGTTTGGCTTACTCCTAACCATGGATCTTTAAACATACCAGCGCTTTTATGTTGGGAACAGAGAAATCATTCCCAACAAAATCTACCAAATTACACTCTAAAGATGGGCTGGATACCCACCGAGTCATGTCAGAATATTATTATACGTAAAAAAGTGATTGATTTGGAACAGACTGGTCTCAAAGACCAAGCGTCTATTGGATGGCTCCTAATGGAACTCACTGGTTATTTGGAACAAACCTCTTGCCTTGGCTGCCACCAGGATGGCTAGGGCGCTGCACTCTGGGCTTCTCTTGCATACAGGGAAAGAGTCGTCCAGAGCTAACATCTGTGGCCAATCTGCCTCTCCTTAAGGCCAGATGGGCTCATTCAGCGTTACACTTGTATGACCACCTAGTAGCTATACTTGCTTCTTCCTTGGGGCTGGAAGATGTCATATCACATATAGAGTCTCTGACAAAATTTACTCAACAAGCCCTTAACAGTAGTCAGGAAAGAATAGCTTTCATAAATATTGAAATGTCTTTAATGAGAAAAGCTGTCCTTCAAAATAGAATGGGCTTAGATATTCTTACAGCAACCCAAGGTAGTACATGTGCGATCATTCAAACTGAATGTTATGTGTTTATACCTGACGAGTCTTCCAATGTGTCATCTCTACTAAAACACATGGAAAAACAGGTGAATGCCTTAAGTGATCATACACCCAGCCTTGAATTGTTTGGTTGGCTCCCTTCTGGTATTGGTTTCTTTTTTCGATCTGGATTGCAATTCCTATTTCTATTACTTCTTGGAATTCCTGTACTAATCATTATATTCAAACTGTTGTTTTCTTTACCTAGTGTTGTAAGACTGGCATGCAAACTAGAGTAATGGTGGCTCGGTGACTTGAGATGGCTGATCAATCTTATAATCCTGGACAAATTTCCTTTTCTGATAAGGACTATGCCTAAAAACTCATTTTAAACTAATCTTTTAAAAAAATGTTTAATTATTATCATTGTTACCATACTTGTTCTATAATTGTGCACAATGTAGCATAAGGGGCTATATATATTTAAAAAAATAGCACATATACAATGTTTGTGCAACAACCTAAAATTAATCCAAAACCCTTGAAATGCTTCCTCTGTTTATATATATATAACTCTTTGCTTGTCCACACTATCCGACTAATTCCACCCAATGTGAAGAACTGGGCAAATAGATGAGATAAAAGCCTGGCACCGAGGGACGTGATAGAATCAGGGCATGCAGCAACCGCTCTGACTCTGAGTGACAATATTTTGATCATCAATGCTTTCTATCAAAAGATAATACATCAAAAGTGGGAAAATGATAAATAAATGGTAAGCAATAGGACATATTGGAGCACATGAGGAAGCCATTTGGTGTAAAACTAGTTGGGCTTGACCTAGATTTTTTTTTTCCAAAAGGGGCCTGTAGCCTCTGCTCATCCATTATATATCTATTTTAAGCAATTGACATGTCCCAAAGACAAGAACAATACCCTTAAGTTGTAAATGCAACTTCCCCCACGTTGGCATTTCCTTAAGGATAAGCATTTCTCCCTAGGCTAGGATTTGATTGCTCTGCCCATCCTGTGGCCACCCAACTCAAGACAACAGCCATGCCCATGGAAACAGCAGAGCTGGTACCCACCATGTCCAACAATTGACGTGCCGACAGGTCAATGTCGTGGCTATTGTAAAAAGGACATTGCAATCACATGTGGTACACGCTCTTTGATGGTATATAACCACTCTGTACACCCCGCTTCTTTTTTTTTTAATAATTGTATTTATTTATTTTTCCCCCAAAACCACAGTAGATAGTTGCATGTCATAGCTGCACATCCTTCCAGTTGCTGCGTGTGGGACGCGGTCTCATCATGGCCAGAGAAGTGGTGCGTCGGTGCACGCCAGAGAGCCAAACCTGAGCCACCAGCAGCAGAGCATGCACACTTAACCGCTAAGTCATGGGGCTGACCCTGTACACCTCACTTCGTTGGAGTGCTCCATTTCTTCATGAAAGGACTCTCCCTAGCTATATGGTCCTCAAAGCTTGATTCATAATAAACTCACCCCAATTTTGATTTATAGATTGGTTATGGATTATTTGGGTTGACATTCTATTTGTCTCTCCATTATCTAAACACAGTACTTGACACCTTTGGTGCACTCAGAAAATATTTGGTGAGTGAATAAGTATGTGGGAGACCACACTGACTGGAGCAGAAGGGGCTTTTCGGGGAGTGGTAGAAAATTCGTTGACATGCCTACTATAGTAGTTGAAGCTCTGGGCTTTGGATCAGTTTGTCTGGGCACCAATCCCAGTGATTCCACTTTTAACTGGGGAATCTGTGCAAATTATTTACTCTCTGAGTCTTAGTTTCCACATCTATAGAATGGGGCTACTGAGAACTCCTGTCTCATAGGGTTTTAGTGATATTTAAATGTATTAATTAATGTAAAGTGGTTAAAAGAGCTCCTGGCACATAGTAGGCACTAAAATGTTAGCTGTTATGTTATCATTATTGCTCTTATTTCTGAGCAATACTCTGGTTTTGAAAAGATGCTTTCATAATATAGTTGATCCTCATTATTTGTGGAGTCCGTGTTTGCACACTTGCCCACTAGCTAAAATGTACTGGCAGCCCCCAAATCAACACTCTCAGGACTTTGATGTCCATTTGCAGATATGCACAAAGTGGTGAAAAATTTGATTCACTCAACGTGCACGTTCCCAACTGAGGGGGAATCAGGTGACGCTCTGCCCTCTTGTTTCAGCCCATACTGTAAACAAGTGTCTTTCTTGCAGTCTATTTAGTGACCCACTTCTTATCTTTTTGTGCCTTGTGTTGGTGACTTTGCTGTTTAATATGTCCCCCATGTGTAGTGCTGCAATGCTGCCTGGTGTTCCTCAGGACAAGAGTCTGTGACGTGCCTTTTCAGAGAAAGTATGTGTGTTCGACAAGCTTCTTTCAGACACGAGTTACAGTGCTGTTGGTGTGAGTTCAATGTTAATATATCAACTATATATTAAATAAGGTGACTTTAAAGAGAAACACAGAAAACAAGGTTATGTATTGATCAGTTGAAGAAAATGTGACTCAGGCTTGCAGGAACCTAACACTGTATTTCCCCTAGGGGCAGTGGGTCATATTCACTGATGGAGTGTTCACAGTGACTTTATAGAATGTCATACTGTGCATAATTAGAACTGTCTGTATCTTATGTAATCCTCACATACGCCTTTATAGTAGGTAGGGTAGGGAACAGGGTGTCCATATTTTGCTATTAAAGTAAGGCTATTACAGACGTTATGAACCAAGTAGAGAATTTAATGTCTTGTGCTCAGCATAAGAGCCATGATTTTTTATTTTTTTTGGTGAGGAAGATCAGCCCTGAAGTAACATCTATGGCCAATCCTCCTCTTTTTGCTGAGGAAGACTGGCCCTGGGCTAGCATCTGTGCCTGTCTTCCTCCATTTTATATGGGACGCTGCCAGAGCATGGCCTGACAAGCGGTGCATCGGTGCGTGCCTGGGATCCGAACATTGGCTACCAGCAGCAGAGCATGAGCACTTAACTGGTACGCCACGGGGCTGGCCCCTAGCCAAGAGTTTTTGAGCAAGGAAGCTCTATGATGAACTGATGTTTAAGGAAAAATTACCTGGCAAGAGAATGTGGTATTGAGAGGAAGAGGGAGAACTGAACCGGAAATGAGGACCAGCTGTGAAACTCTCCAAGTATTCTCATGGCTAGGTGAGGAGATTCAGAGCTAAGGTGCTGATGTGATAAAGGAAAAGTAGCAGCCAAAGGATGAAATAATGTGTTTTGTAATCATATATAGGGTATAAATCAGGCTGTAGTTCTCAAAATGGGGTCCCTGAACCAGCAGCATCAGCAGCACCTGGGAACTGGGTTAGAAATGTAAATTCTCTGGTGCTGCTGCAGACCTGCTGAACTGGAAACTCTGAGGTGGGGCCTGGCAATCTGGGTTTCAACAAGGCCCCCAGGTGCTTCTTGTGCTTCTGGTGCCCATCAAGTTTAAGAGCCAATGAATTAGAAAAATGATTCCAACACGTCACCATGTCCAGGTAAGCTGCAAGGCAGGGAGGTGGTATTTGTTTGGAGGATAAGATGCATTTTAAATTTTAAGAAAAAGTAGTTCAGCATCTGTTTCATCATAAGGTTTCCAGAGATGCCATTTTAGATCTCTACCTGTGAAGCTCTTTTGTCCACAATATGTTCTCCTTTAGAGAGCCCTTGGTAAGTTATTTACCACTTACCGCATGTTCTGAGAATCCCTTCTTTCTTGAAATCCCCTTTCAGACTTGAATATGTACTTTATTTTTGTGCACAATCTCCTCTCTTTAAAATCTGGATTTCTCTTCCTATAGGATTATGTATGGCACATTCAACCTTACTGTCAATTTGGAATGCTATTGGTTTGTTCCAAAACCGTAGAAAGTTTTAGAATTTAGAACCTGATGAATAGAGAATGTATAAGCTTTTGTGTAGGACTCATATTTTTCATATGTCTAGAGATATTCCCAACTTGCCAGTAATGTGGCCTTAGATTTAGCAGAACTTGAAAATCTGAATATAGTAGAAAATGACTTATATATCTCATATTAACATTTACAAAATAAATGATCAGAATGTTAACTTACCAATAATCACTTTCCATATTCTAGGCTCTGAAAGTATCTTGCTTACATAATAAACATGATAAAGTTTCAAAGATGAGCCAATTATCTGTTGAGCAAAAACCTGACGTGAGTGTATCTTGTCTTCCTTTTTGACAGTTGTAACCTTAATGTTACATTAACCTTTTCTTTTTCTGGGAATCAGATGATCTCGTATTTGGTGAACATTTTAATTTTTAATGGCCACTTGTATTTTGTGATATGCACGTCTTCAAACAATCTATAAGAACTAACCATTACCACCCACATATAAGATTATACAGGAACGGAAGAATTTTGGCTGACTTGTATTTAATTGTTCAGCCAAAGCAGATGGAAGACTCTGTCACTTACAATGATTTAAGGGTTTGAAGCAGTATTTTTAAATACAAATAGTCTCAAAATGGATAATATAGACAATATATTACTTACTGTGTTAACTAACCAAAACAGTTAAATTTGCTATCTTTCCTCCATTTTTAAGGATGCACCCATTATATAGATTCTGTACAAAATTGCAAAGATCACTTTTTTCATTTTCAAAATTTATTTATTTTAATTTTTAATAGTGATAACCTTAGTGTTGGGTAAATTGTTGCACAATTACTGGAAATGCTGAGAGTCTTTTGGAAAAGTGTAGAAGTCTAAAGATAATTAAAAGTACATTTCTCCAATGTCAAGTCATTTGGTCTTCTGTTTACTTGTACTCTGAAGAGATGGAAGATTAAGTACCAGCACAGGACACAAGGGAACAGGTTGCCAACTTGAGGGCTTCCCACGGACCACAGAGTGCCTGGCAGACTCTTGGAGATTAAATCTGGGCTTTGTCCATTGGTGGGCCCTGAGATGAAGATTTTGTGTAAATGACCAGAGAATAGACAACCTTTTTTCTTGATAATAAATAATATTTATCACGTAAATTTCTTTATAAATCTCTGAATAAAATAAAAAAATGTAACCCGTATAGAAATCAACTCTTACTGACAAGTCCCACAGCCTTCTCTAGAGAGCTCAACAGAAAATGTCTCCACTGACTGTGAATTGCTCTTCTCTGAAAGCCAGCGAGCCCTTCACTGATAACCCTGGATAAGGAAGGTCAGATACAATACTTTGAAGATGTTTAGCTGAATTCAGAACCAAAAATCCTACCTCCAGTTGGCTCCTTTGTGAGAATGGATGGCCGGCCTTATTTCACAGGCTGGGCAGTTGAGGTTTCAGATGAGCTTAATTGCTCTGTTCCCCAAGTATGGAAAAGGAGGCTTAGGGATGAGATTTTGCAGGTAAAGATAGGGTCATAGAGGGGAATAAATATTTCACCAAATTGGTATTTTGTTCTCTATAGTGGAAATAATTTAAGAAGCAGATAGTCTCTTTCTCCAACTTCTCTTCCCTTTTCTCTATTTGTAATATCACTGTAAAAATTCTCTCTATAAAAATTTCAGTATTTTTTCTTTGCAGTCTATTATTATCTTTATGAATTCTTTGACTTCACCACCTTCTTGACACCACAACGCTAGCCACTGAAATATTATTATAGATTCAGTTTTGCAATTTCATCCTCTTATCTCTATTTCCTCTGCCATTTCTAAGTTTTAGTTCATTTTTTTAAATTTTTGTGTTTATTGCAGTAACATTGGTTTATAACATTGTATACATTTGAGGTGTACATCATTATACTTTTATTTCTACATAGATTGCATCATGTTCACCACCCAAATACTAATTACAACCCATCACCACACACATGTGCCGAATTATCCCTTTCGCCCTCCTCCCTCCCCCCTTCCGAACTGTTACTTTTAGTTCTTATTTTATCTTATGCTTTAAAACATTTGAAGCTTACAGAGTATATCAGTTCCTTATTTTCTCAACTTTTTATTATCTAAGTGCCCTCAACTATAACTTTTTTAAAAAAGTGAAATACATAATAGAACAATACACTGTAATAAATTGACCACTTATAAAATTAAGTTCAACCTGAAATCCCTCCCCACTTAACAAAGACAATATTTTATAATTCACCATGATTTAGTTCAGGCAAGATCAGTTTATCAATGATTTTTGGATGCTTTAAACCACATGAGATAAGTACAGTGTAAAGTAAAATAGTTAATCTTGCAGAATTTGTAGAATTTCCTGATGGTTAAGGAAGTTGATGGTGGAGAGCCTGAATCATATGAAAAGTAGTTGATTAATTAACACCTGACAGAGTTTGTTAATTTGGTAAAGACGTATATGTTGAAAAGATAACTTTGCATATCAGAGTATTGTCAGATGCCACTGGGAAAATTCATAATGTTCTCAAATACTACAAAAAATGACAATTTTTTCATAAAAAGTTGTCATACATGATGGCATCATATACCTCTCTCAGAAAATTTGCAATGAAAAAAATTAACACTTGAGTCATTTTAATTCTAATAATTTGTTTATGCTTACTATTAGGTTAAAAAAAATTTTAGAAATAAAGTGATAAGTGATATACTTGTTTAATTTTTAATTTATTTAGGAAAAAACATTTTCACATTTAAAAAAATATTTATTTGTATTTATTTTATGCTGAATTTATTCCTGGGCCCAAAGACTATTTTTTAATTAACAAACACCAATTCTTTTCAAAGGCTTTCCAAAAGTTGAAGAGGAGAGAATACTTTTAAAGTCATTCTATGGGGGTTAGCACTACCCTGATATCAAAGCCAAATCGATTAAAAGAAAAGAAAACTACAGGTCAATATCTTTGATGATGAGTGATACAAATATCCTCAATAAAATAATAACAAACCAAATTAAGCAGCATATTAAGGATTATGCATAATTTTTCTAAAATAATTTTATTTATTTACTTAATTTTCCCCCCCAAAGCCCCAGTACATAGTTGTATGTGATAGCTTCACATTCTTCTAGTTGGTGTATGTGGGACATGGCCTCAGCATGGCCGGAGAGGCGGTGCGTCGGTGCGCACCTGGGATCCAAACCCAGGCCGCTAGCACTGCAGCACGTGCACTTAACCACTAAACCATGGAGCCGGCCCATTTTAAGTGGGATTTATTCCTGGAATTCAACATGTTTCAATATATGAAAATGAATCAATGTAATAAACCACATTAACAGGATGAAGGAAAAAAACACATGATCATCACAATGGATGCAGAAAAAGTGATTGACAAAAGTAAACATGGTTTCATGTTAAAAACACCAAAAAACCCTCATGGTAAAAGGAAACTACTTCAACATATTAAAAGCCATATATAGAAATCCACAGAGAACAATGTATTCAAATGTGAAAGAGTGAAAGTATTTCCTCCAAGATCAGGAACAATGCAAGAAGGTCCACTTTCACCACTTCTATTCAACATGGTATTAGAAGATTTAGCCAAAGCAATTAGGCAAGAAAAAGAAAGAAATAGCATCCAAATTGGAAAGGAAGAAATACCATTGTATTTTTTCACACATAATATCTTATATGTTGAAACCCTTAAAAATTCCACAAAGAAATTGTTAGAACTAATAAATTCTGCAGAGTAGTGGGACACAAAATAAATATGCAAAAATTAGTTGTTCTTCTATACATTAATAATAAGTTATCAGAAAAAGAAATTTAAAAACTTTACACTTTTATTTACAGTAGCATCAAAAAGAGTAAAATACTTAAGAACCAACCTTCTCAAGGAGCTAAAAATTCCAATGATTTTTTTTGCAAAAATAAAAAAATATATCTTAAAATTCACATGAACTCTCAAGGGACCCTGAATAGCCAAAATAATCTAGAAAAAGAAGAACAAAGTTGGAGAACTCACACTTTCTGATTTCAAAACATACTACAAAGTAAACAAAACAGTGTGGTACTGGCATAAATACACACAATAATACTAATGAAATAGCATAGAAAGCCCTGAAATAAACCTTTGCATATATGGTCAAATGAATTATGACAAGGGTACAAATACCATTCATTGGATAAAGGATAAGTTTTTCCAAATATGGTTCTGGGAAAACTGGATACTCACATGCAAAAGAATGAGGTTGGACTCTTACCCTACACCACATACAAAAATTAACTCAAAATGAATCAAAGATCTAAATGTTAGAGTTGAAACTATAAAATCCTTAGAAGAAAACACAGGGTAAAAGCTGCATGTCATTGGGTCCAAATGACATTGCCAACAATGATTTCTTTCATCTGACCAAAGCCATAAGCAACAACAACAACAAAATAACAAATTGGACTTCATCAAAATGCAAAAGTTTTCTGTATCAAAAGATACTATCAACAGAGTAAAAAGGCCACCCACAGAACAGTTGAAAATATTTGCAAATCACATATCTGATAAGGGATTAATAGCTAGAATATATAAAGAACTCCTACAACCCAACAATTTAAAGAAACACAATTTAAAAATGCAAAAAGGACTTGAATAGACATTTGTCCAAAGAAGATATAAAATGGCCAGTACACACATGAAAAGATGCTCAACATCACTAAGTATCAGAAAAATGCAAAATAAAACCACAGTGAGCTACCTCTTCACACCCATTAGGAGAGTTACTATCACAAAATCAGAAAATAACAAGGATTGGCAAGGATGTTTAGAAATTGGAATGCTTGTGCTCTGACGGTGAGAACATAAAACTGTGGAAAACAGTATGACAGTTCCTTCAAAAATTAAAAATAGAATTACCATATGATCTAGCAATTCCACTTATGGGTTCTGAAATAATAGAAATATATTTATTGGTCTCTGCCTCCAATTCCTGGCACAGAGCTCCTAAAACCCTTGTACTTTCCTAAACGATAAGGACACTAGGAGCATCTCTTGTTCTAATATTTGTCTTTGACCCCCTCCCTGACACAGAGCTCCTAAAACCCTTGTAATTTCCTAAGTGATAAGAACATTAGGAGAATCATTTGTTCTATTGAGGCAACTCTAGGTGGGCTCCTGGATGGCTCCTGGATGGGGGCTGGTAACCAGAAAGTCCAAGCCCTGATTAAAAGGTTGAAATTCTTAGCCCTACTTCTTATCCGTCACAGAGGGTAGAGGGGCTAGAAACTGAGTTAATAATTGATCATGCCTATGTGAGGGAGCCTTCATAAAAATCCCAATAGAAGGAAGTTCACAGCGCTTCCAGGTTGGCCATGACAGGAAGTGCTTAGAGAGTGGTGAACCTGGAGATGGCATGAATGTTCTGTGCCCCGTCTCACATATCTTTCCCTATGCACCACTTCCATCAGGCTGTTCTTGAGTTATATCCTTTTATAATAAACTGGTGATCTAGTAAATGTTTCTCTGAGTTTTGTGGGCCACTCTAGCAGATTAATCAAGCCCAAGGAGGAGGTTGTGGGAACCTCTGGTTTATAGGCAGTCAGTCAGAAGTACAGGTAACAGCCTGAGCTTGTAACTGGCACCTGAAGTTGAGGTGAGGTTGGGGTGGGTGTGCAGTCTTATAGGACTGAGCCCTCAACTTGTGGAATCAGATGTATCTCTGGGTTGACAGCATCAAATATAGTTGAATTATCTGATGACCAGTTGTCATTCCAAGAATTGCTTGTTGGATGTGTGAAGAATCCTCCCACATGTGAAAAAATGAATCTCAGAACACCATTTATGGGTATACACCTAAAAGAATTGAAGAGAGAGGTAGAAAGACATATGTACACCCGTGTTATTAACAGCATTATTCAAAATAACCAAAAGCTGGAAGGAAGCCAGGTGTCCATCAATAGATGAATTGACAAAAAAAAAAAAAAAGTGGTGTATACAGACAGTGGAATACGATTCACCCTTAAAAAGGAAGGAATTCTGACACATGTTATGACATGCATGAACCTTGAGGACTTTATGCTAAGGGAAATAAAGCCAGCCACAAAAGGAAAAATATTGTGATTCCACTCATATAAGGTACTTAGAGTAGTCAAATTTATAGGAACAGAAAGGAGACTGGTGCAAGAGGGAGAGACAACAGGGAGTTGTTGCATAACGGGCACAGAGTTTCAGTGCAAGGTGAAAATATTTCTGTGGATGGTTGGAGGTTATGGTTACACAATAATGTGAATGTACTGAATGTCACTGAACTGTACACTTAAAAATGGTTAAAATGGTCAATTTTATGTTAGGAATATTTTAAGACCATTAAAACTATTATTTTCAACAAATGAACAAACACTAGCTACATGCAACAGCATCGATGAATATCACAACAATAATGCTGCATAAAAGAAATTATATTAAAGCTATATGTTTTATAATTCCATTTGTATAAAATCCAAAAAAGAAACAAAACTGAGATCTGGCTTCCAGTAATGGTTGAGTAGCTTGTTGAACTAACATTCTCACAGATAACAATGATAAAATCTGCATAAAATATTATATATATTTATATAGAATCATGTATCTATATGTAACACAGATACAATAAATGTGTATATGTGTATGTATAAATCTCTTCCAAAAGCAAGCAGAACTGAGAGGCAGTCTTCCCTTGAATGATGAGAATTGCACCAGGAGATATTTGCAACCTTGTGTCTTTTTCCTCAAAGCATTCCAAAATCTGTACGTGGCCCAAACAGGGGAAAAACTAGTCTTACTTGTAATGTTAGAGGATGTATTTTGGGGCTGGAAGAGTAGCTGGAAGGTTAGGGGAGAAATTCTGGAAGGGAGGCAACCACAAAGAGGAAAAATCTCAAAATATGTGTGTAAGTCTCCCTCACACAGACACCAAATTCACAGATCTTTGAACAACACACATGCAAGGTAGGTCCCAGAGGGCCTAGTGTAAAAACAGCAGTTGGAAGATGAAAGAACTGAATGAGGATTTCAGCTATGCCCACTGTAAAGAAGAGAAGATTGGAATTTCAGTCGAGCCAAGTTAACTCCCTGCTAGAAAAATGACAACACTCTTCAAAGGAATACAATAGAATCCAAAGTCTGTATAACTATGACTCATGGTTTCCAGTATACAATTTAAAAAATCATGAGATTTGAAGAAATAGGAAAATATAATCCACATATGACCAAAAGCAGGCACTAGAAACTATCCCAAACGTGTTGCAATTAGCAGACAAGGAGAAGAAAGAAGCTATTATAAACATGATCACGGTGGTAAAGAAAAATATTCTCATAATGAATGAACAGATGTTGAAACTCAGCAGAGAAATGGAAATTACAAAAACTAACCAAATAGGAAGATGAAATAAATAAATACTTTTGAGTTTACCAGTAGATTAGAAATAGTAGAAGAAACATGAAGATAGAGCAATAGGAATTATCCAACCTGAAGAAAAGAATGTAAAAATTTTGAATAAAAATGAAGAGAGCCTTACCTGTGAGATGACTGAGTCCCCAGCAGAGAGGGGAGAGACAGAAAAATTAAATGAGGCAGAAAGGCAAATCAACAAGTAATAGCATAAAACTTCCAAAATTTGGTGGAAAATCTAAAATTTTAGATCGAAGAAAGTCAGCAACCTCACAAAATAAAATACAAAATAAAACCATACATAGGCACATGATAGTCAAGCTGCTAAAATCCAAAGATAAAAAGAAAAACTTGAAAGCAGTCAAGGAAATACTGGGGAAGACATTGCATACAGGGAGAAATAATGTGAATGATGAATGATATATTATCAAAAACAGAAGAGACAAATCAACAACCAAATGACATCTTTCAAGTGCAGAAAGAAAACACAAAAGTCAACACAAGATTCTATATTTAGCAGAACTCACTATCATAAAGGAAGCAGAAGCCACAATAAGATACCGGGCACATATTAGTTAGCTAAAATAAAAAATAAAATTGCAAATACCTATAAAATTGCAAATACCAAGTGCTGGTGAGGACTAGAAACAACTAGAACTGAGAATGCAACATGATAGTTGCCTTCGGAAAACAATTTAGCAGGTTCTTATAAAGTTAAACCGGCACTTATTATGTGACTCAGATATCCCACTCCTAGGGATTTATTGAAGCAAATTGAAAACTAATGTTTAAAGAAAAATCTTTGTGTGAATATTAATAGCCATTTTATTCATAATTGTCAAAAGCTGGAAATAAACTAAATGTCCTTCATCAGGTGAATGGAGAAAGAAACTGTGGTGCACTGGGACATTAGAATACTACTTGCCAATAAAAAGAATAAACTCTTGATTCACACAAGATGGATGAATCTTGAATGCATTTCTCTAAGTGAAGGAGGCAAGATTCAAAAGGCTATGTACTATGATTCCATTTACACGACTTTCTAGAAAAGTCAGCATTAAAGGGATGGAAAATGATCAGTGGTTGCCAAGAGATGGAGTGGGGGAAGGGGTTGACTACAAAGAGACAGTATGAAAGAATTTTGGGGATGAAAATAACAGCTCGGTATGGTACTGTGGAGGTGGATACACGACCACAAATTTGTCAAAACCCGTAAAACTGTACATCACAAAGAGTGAATTTTACTCTGCAAACTTTACAAATCAATCAGCATGCTGAGGAACTCAGATGGAATGCAGTGACAAATGAATCTCACTGTATTACAAGTATGTGATATAACCACACTGAAGGGCTGGAGATGGAAGGCCCTAACCTAAGTAACTTTGGAAGACAGTGTTTTGATGGGACACTGTAGAATTAAAGTACAGGACACAAACACTGTACTCTAGGTGGTAAATTTGTTTTTCATATGAGTATGGATTAGTAATTCTGAAACTAGTTAACACACTAGTAAATATTGCAAATACCTGGAGTTAAGTTTCTCACTGTTGGTGAAAGAAGTGATGAATAAACAAAAGGAAAAGGCTAGAATAAATTCTGTGGTGCTGGATTGGAGTTGGAAGTATCAGTATGAATCCATGTCTCTTTCAATATATCTATCCAAATAGAAAGATAGATTGATAGATAGATTGAAAGATCTATAGATAGATGTGTATACCTGATTTTATATTCATACATACATTTCCAAGCTCTGCTGAGAGATTCTAGAAGCAGTGACACTCTAGTATCAATGAGCATACCTAGCTCCCTGATCTTGGTTTCTAAATATCATTCTCCAATAAAAAGAACCAGGTTTTCTTGGAGAAATGGCTGATTCTAAGGCTGGAGATGGAAAATACAAGGTGAGCCTGGAGCATCTTGTAGTGCCAGAAAGTAAGAAAGTGCTTTAAAAAAACACAGAAAATGATGAGATGTGTCAAAAGGAATCAAACTGAAAGACATCCCAGTGGCTCAAGCTAGAAAACTGTGAGCAACAAAATAAATAACAGTAGATTCGGATTATTACCCAGAGAATAAAATAAATATCCATGAGTCTATACTGATATAAAAAAGATTAAATAAGAAAGGAAGAAAGAAAGAAAAAAAAAGGGGGAAAAAAGAATGAGAGAAAGAGAGAAAGAAATGAAGAAGTCGGGGGAATCTTCCTCACAGAATTCCAAATAATAAATGCGGCTGGATAGCATGAAATAGAAAATTGCCACTAGAACACCACAGTAATAATCACTGTGGGCAAGACTGACTGATGAATGCAAAAACTGTGGGTGAAACTTGAAGAAACAATACCTTTGCAGAGCCTCAAAGCATCTCCCTCCAAATACTTAACTTTTTTCTCTTAAATTCTTTAAAAGACTTATGACTATTTAAAGCAAAAATTATAACACTGTATTGTGGGATTTATAACATGGGTAGATGTAAAGTTTATGACAACAATACCACAAAGGACAGACAGAGGTAAATGCAACTGTTCTGTAGCAAGACTTCCATATTTTACATTGAATAAACTGGTGCACTATTAAGTCCAGGTAGAGTGTGATATGTTATTGATGCATATTGTAATCTGGACTAACCACTAAATACTGCAAAGGTGTGTCACTTAAATGCTAATAAAGGAATTAAACAGCATACAAAAAGCGTTTATACAAGAATTTTCGCAGGAGATGACCTGCACCTCCCCAGGAGGAAGATGAACGCACTGCGGGGCATCCACAGAACAGAATGCCCTCAGCTGTGCTGAGGAGCAAACGCTGACACACACATGCTGTGTGAGTCTCACCAACCTCGAGGGAGGCAAGGTGGACAGAAAACAATACACGTGGGATGATTTCAGCCAAGATGAACCTATGGTGAAAAAACCAGAACAGTGGTTGCTTCAGGGGAAGGAAAAAATTGCCTGGGAAGGAACAGGAAGGAGTTTTCTGGGGGTGATGAATATATCCTATTCTTAAAGGGGTGAAGGTTATATGGGCATGTTTATTTGCCAAAACTGTACGGTTCTTATTTCTGCCTTTCAGTGTGCATACATCTTACCCCACAGCCACACACAAAAGACTAAAAGAATAATAAAGTGAGGTGGGAATGGGATGGAGCATGGATGAAACAAAAATGGCAGATGATTAGTAGTTGTTGAAGCTGGGTGACGGGCCTACTATGCTATTTTGTTTATTTTGTATATTGTTTAAATTGTTCTGTAATAAAACACCTGTGTAAGAAGACAAACTCGATATACAGTGTTCACTGGTAAGATACTGGTTATCTTTGGGGAGGAAGGAGCAAGAAAGGGATTGTTGGGGCCTGAGTGAAGCTGGTGCTAGTTTTTAGTCACACAAGTGTGTTCACTTTGTAATAATTCTTTGAGGTTTACATAGATGACTTCTCCATATATTTCTGTACACATGTTATACATCAATAAACATTTTAAATCCTGCATATGTGCACAAAGATACTAACTCATTATCTCAGACTAACAACAGTGTTTTGTTTTAAAGTGGAACACGTTCATTCATGACACCATTAGATGGATTTTCATACTCCCAATTATCTATTAATGCCCTCACCCTTGTGCGGCCCCGTGGGTCTTTCCATTTTTGCCTCAATTGGCAAGTGGCATGGTTTTGAGTTTTTATGATGCAATCTTTTTCCAGCAAGGCCCACCCCCACGATGATACTCACCAAGGCCTCGACACCTAGCACAGTGCCGTGTTCACAGCATGAACTCAAGACCTGTGGGACTGGGTTGAATGAGGAAGAAAACGAGGAGCAACGATGTTCATAACTTATGTCTAGGTGCCATAACGTGACTTAGGAAATTGGTAGTGTTTTTCAATAGATTTGCTATGACTTCTAATTTTTTCTATTTAAAACAATGGGAAATAGGATCTCAGAGTTCTTTCTCAGAGAAAGCCTGACATTTCAGGCACAGGTTACTGACAATTATTAATGACATATGACTTTCCCACCTCATCTTAGTGTTAAGTTTTTAATTCCTTACCTTGGAAATGACCTAACTTTGCTTCTTCCAAATCTTGTAGTAATACTGAAGCTCCAGAAAGTCGGGCCATGGATATTCTGCTGTTGTGCGTCCTCCCTGCAAAGAAGAGGAGCTGTGAATCCACCAGTCTGAGAAGTGCATGGTGCTGTAGTATTTGGAGTGAATCAGAGAAGATAAATGGAAAAGTGACTTCAGAGAGTTATCACCATAACCCACCACAGCAACAAATTATTTTGCTTCATTATTTTGTGATTCTGAGGGTATATTTAAAAAGGGATATTAAAACTGGTTCCCAGGAGCCAGCCCTATAGTAGACCAGAAATTGCATATTACATTCCTCGACAAACTTGCCTAACATTGTGGGAAGGACGAACGGGACGTTTCAGCGCTGTTGCTTGTGTCAATGAGGCCAATAGGTCCAGACTGGGGTAAGGAAGCCCAGTGAACAAGCTTGTGTGCAGCCTCAGAAAAGGGGCGTGTGTGGGCCCCTGAAGTGGCTTAGGGGTCACTTACCAGTGCACGAGGTTTTCCTGTCTGTATAATGCAGGAATGGGGCCGCACACTCTGATGTTTTCTCCTTTTAATGACATGGCTCAAGGCAGTCCTTCTAAGACGCCTTACCAAGGTATGGGGACTTCAGATGGGTGGGGTCCAAAGGGACGGTCTCTGCAGCGACCCTGACCACGGGCTCCAGAGGGAAGATAAATGGCAACCTAGAAGGATGGAGGGGATGGTAGGACAGGTGGCCTTGAAAAGGCAAATTCCAGGATCCCAGGCACCCGGTATTTCCATTTGAGGTATGGAAGCAGAGGGGCGGGACCCAGGGGCAGAGGGACAAGGCGGGAGTTGGGGCCCCTAGCTGTGCATGTTGGGAGCCTTTGTCTCCTAACCGTTCCCAGCCGGCAGCCTGCGTGGTTGCAGGACTACAACTCAAAGGATGCTCTGGGCACGGGATGATGCCTAGCCTGGGGGGGGAGCAGTGCAGTGTGAGCTTGGCCGAGGACCAAACTGCTGTTGACTCAGGACTCTGGCCCTACACCCGCTCCGTGTGGACTGAGTCCCAGAGGGATGTGATGGGACGAGAGGGACCACGGCATTACGAAGGTGTGGCGGTGCATGGGCAGCTGCAGGCCTGCAGCATGCAACTACTTTTGTCCAAAATTGAAGCCGGACTCACGCCTCTTCCCCACCGCCTCCCTCCCTTGCTTGATTCCTCCTCCTACCTGCATGCCTGTGGGTCTTTCCACAGCCTCCTACCTAGTCCAGGGCCAGGTGTTTCTCTAAACTGCTTATGGGAACTGGTTTGACATCCCAGAAACTTTCCACTTTGCCTGCTGCCCTCTGCCTTCTCCAGCCAAAGTACCATCATTTCATCAGCTTTTGGGAGACATTCGCCCTTGTGGTGCCTCTTGCAAGAACAACTTAAGAGCTTTGCAGGGTGGTCACATTGGCTGTTGCTTGCCTTTTTTGCAGATGTGGAAGTTGAGTCATCTGAGAGGTTAATCATTGGTTTGCCCGGGATCCGCTAAGAGCGGAGGATAAAAACCTAATTCCCAGGCAAGTATCTAGTAGGTTGTTTTCACCAACCCATTCCAGTGCAGAGGCCTCCGAAACAGCAAGCTTAAGATGAGAATAGCTTAAGCATTTTGCCCTTTAGGTTGATCACCTAATCTCACCTCAGGCCTGAGTGGCCCACCAGTCTCTTAGGGACACGGGTGGCAACTCAGATCCCTCGGGAAGAGAACGGTGGTCCAGCATTGGGAGAGGGATGTTCAAGGTAGAGAGCACTTGGGCAGCATTTCAAACCCATCAGCTTTAACATCTCTGCTTTGGATTCCGGCAAGGTTCCCAGATAAACACACCTAGGGATAGTCAGATGTATGGTATTCTTTAAAAATTGATTAGAGTAGTGAAAAGAACAGAGCATAAAATATCCTGCTTATTTGCAAAAGATAAAATGCAAGCAAGACCTGCCTGTTAATTTTTTTCTGGTCATTTTCTTGCCTGTACCGTACACTTGAATGCAGAAACAAAAAACTTGAATTGCCAAATTCTCTTTTCCTGAGATTAGTAAATTAAGTTAATAGTCTTATTGAACCCTGTGGAAGAATGGTTAGCAGCTTTCATGATGTATGTCATCGCTAAAAATCTGGGCTTCTATCTACATGAAGAAAAGTCCTTGTTTATATTACACACCCAGATAGGTTATCTTTCCGATTCCTGAATGTGGGATATTATCAAAACAAGTGAAAAACCTGGTCATGGAAACTGGACCCTGTCACTTTGTCAAGAATTTGCTTCTTTATGAATTAATGACACATGAATTCTTTAACATTTTCCTAGAGAAAGGATCAGAGACTGTAGTGTCTCTGAATGTGACAAGACAGGGTGTTCTCATTAGACCACATCCTCGGGTTCTTCTCTCGTGTTCAATAGGCCCAGGTGATAGTCCGTGTAGTCAGGTGCAGCGCTGTCACCCCAGCCCCCAGTGTTCCATACTACTCTGGCCTGTGCCCTCTTCAGGGGGTTCTGATGACACTCGTCCACAAAGTTTGGAAAAAGAAATTGTAACATGACGATATTCATCATCTTGAAACCGGGATTAATGGAGAGGAAAGTCTCGGGGTCTGTGTGCTCCGATGCACTGCTGTTGGGGTGTGGCCACAGTGACCACTGTGCTCCCAGCAGTCCCCACAATGGCTGCCTCAGACGTTTGATCTCCTGGCACAACCACAGCAGTTGTTGACAGAGCTGGGTGCTCATGCTTCAGTGTCTTCCGTCAGATTTTGTGGCTCTGACCCTATCCGCTCGGCCCCTTCCCCTTCCTATCTGTTTCATTGGTTGCTTTGTAGTTGTCTCCTAGGAGCCACTGTATATTAGTGTATTTCAGTGTCTTTAGGGACCCACGATCTCTAAACGAGTCACTACAAAACACCCACTTATCCTGGTGTAACCCATGTTCATCGTCTCCAGTGGAGCTGTGAAGAGCCCTGCTTACTTGGAGCTCCTCTCATTCTCATGCTGCTGGGGCTGTTACGAAGCTGGGCATCTTGTCTTTGGTCTCATTAACATTATTCTTTTCATTGATTATTTTGAAGTCGGATATGACTTTGTTAATTATGTGGACACTGGCTGTCACAGGCACTTTTATGTATCTTCCCCAACAGCTCTGTGAAGTAAGCCTGTGATCCCCATTTTACAGGGGGGGACACTGAGGCTCAGAGAGGTCGAGTAGCTTCGTTCACTTCACACAGTTTCTTGGTACATTCTGAGCCTCCACCTGGATCTCCACCTCTCAGGTGTGTGCACTTAGCTGGTGTTCCACTTTGCTCCTCTCTGCCAGGCTTCCCAAAGGCACACGCCCCATCCTGAGTCCATTGTCTGCTTGGTACAAGTCACCCTGCACAAACAGGCCCCGGGCGGGGAGTGGACTAGCAGGGCGTGGTCCTCAGGCTTACCCTGGGCAGGTTCTAAGTTCACTGTGAGAGCTGGAACAGTGGAAGATACTGATCGTCACTCACCTGGAAGGTTTGTTATGGAGAAATACTCCACTGACTTTTTGCAGGTGTCATGTCTTCTTTGTCTTCATCGCTCCTCTGAGCTTTCTCCTACAGTCCGTGTTGTGCAGTAACATACAATACAGAGACTGGTGAACATAATAGTGTTGCCCTGCACCAAACGGTCACATCACTCATTTTTCTAATTATGAAAGAAATACATACTATAAACAAAGTCAAATTACACAGATCTATGTAGAGTAAAGTGAAACCTTCCCTTTCCATCCCCTTCTCTACAAACTCACTCCGCTAGTCAGAAGAAACTATTGTAAAGATGTTGTGGCTTATTCTTCTGGACATTTCCTATGAATTTATAAATATATAAAGTTATTTTAAAATAAATTACATAACTATATCGTTTTGCAATTTGCTCTTTCTCAAACCATACACCATAAACGTCTCTCTTTATCAGTGCATGTCACTCTAACTTAGCTTTTTATATGTTTTAGAAGTATTGCAAAGAACAGGAATACCATGATCTGTTTATTTCTTCTTTGATAGAGTTGGGATTACATCCAGTTTCACTATTATACATAATGCTGCAGTAAGATCCTTGTATGGAATTTATTACAATGCTATTCAACTGCTCAATTTGTTTTGTTTCCATATAGTCAGAGACTATGATATTTTCAACATTTTTATGGGAATTAATTTATAGAGAAATTAATTTTATCACTAAATAAAGACATTTATGGGGAAACTGGCATTCAAGGTCATTCATCTCAGTATTCTGGAGAAAAATAATGAAACTTAGAAGGTATTATGCTTGCTCTGTCACATTCTAACAAGTCATGTCAACAATTTATTTATTTATTTATTATTTTGTTAGGAAGATCAGCACTGAGTTAACATCCCTGATAATCCTCCTCTTTTTGCTAAGGAAGACCGGCTTTGAGCTAACATCTATTGCCAATCCTCCTCCTTTTATTTCCCCAAAGCCCCAGTAGATAATTGTATGTCAAAGTTGCACATCCTTGTAGTTGCTGTATGTGAGACGTGGCCTCAGCATGGCTGGAGTGGCGGTGCGTCAGTGTGCGCCCAAGATCTGAACCCAGGCCACCAGTAGCAGAGTGTGCACACTTAACCGCTAAGCCACGGGGCCGGCCCCCATGTTAACAATTTACAGATGAATGTTTGACTAGCCTCTACTCTCTCTGTTCAGAAGAAGGATGACTTTTTCTTGTCTTGAAAACTTTTGAATCCAGGGACCCTTAGTTGGGCTTCAGAGAGGATAAGATACTGCTGTTGTATCTATTTCTCTTCAGCTGTAGGCTGCATCTTCTAAAGATCATAGAATTGAACATGGTCCAATCGATATATATGATTTGGGTCAAAAAATCAAAGTAATGAACCCAAGATAGGAATCTATAACTTTGGTTCTTAATAAAAAATTTCCTTTTATATCCTCATGTATCTGTGATTACTAGTAAAAAATCACCTGTGGGTGATGTGATGTGGCTCTGCTGGCAATGTCTGGCTTGAACATCCATAGTTAAGGCTGCCACATCTGTAGGTAGATTAGACTTGACCTCTTGACGACCTCTGCCCTTGGTCTTTGACATGGGAAAAATAAGAATTTAAAAAAGCTGCTGTTAGTAACACTCAATGCTAGAAATGCCCATTAAAGAGTGACTTTGATTTGGTAAACCTAAGACAGTACAAACAGAACAAAGTCTTTAATATCTAGAAAATTTAGAAAACTTCTAAATTTTAAAAATATAACTCTATTTTTGCCACAGTGCAAACTGTGTATATATGAATGAAATATCCCTCTGTCCATTTCTTAACTTGTTTCCATTGATTTGATGGATTTATCCTCTAATCCGTATTCCAATTGTGAAAGAACATCTTGGTCCTTCAAAGAAAATAAGCCATTGAAATTTGATTTTCTTTTAGCTCGGCATCCTAGAGGTTTGAGGAATAAATTGTTATGTAATGATACAATGATTTTGAAATCTAATTGTTAATTAAGAGTGTGTAAGGGATGATTGAATAGTGGTCACCCCCATGGTCAGGGGTATTGTACACATGGACGTGTAAACACGATTCAGGAAGCTGCTTCAGCCCTGTTACATCCCTGAGAACCACAGTGCAGGAGGATCTAGGCACACAGCCGTCTGCCTCGATCTCTTGGGTTACATGTAGATCCAGAGGTCTTGAGAGTGGCTTCAGAGCAGCTAACTTTTATCGATTTCTCCCCTTCCTTCTCTCTAGCTTATCTCAAACAGTCTTGATTATCATATTTTAAAGACCAATTATCTCTATTTATATGAGCTGCTTGTTCATTATTGCAGAGTAATAATCAAGTATATTATTAAATATCATTTAATTGATCTAATTAAATTTGTTGTACCTTTTAATTGATTAGAACACTAAGTTTAGTTCAGAGTTCGATATTCACCTAATGTGTTGATCTTCTTACGATTGCCGAGTGCCTCACTCACCTTAGAAGTGTATCTTTGGAAAGTCAAGATGGCAGCGTAAGCAGACACTGAACTCAGTTCCTCCCATGGACACAACCAATTTACAACTACTCGTAGAAAAATTACCCATGAGAGAGAACTGAAAACTAGATAAGAGTAAATCCTGCAACAAAGGACAACCTTAATTGAGGTGGAAGTTGCAGAAACTCCCTTTGGGAGAGAAAAAATGACGCCTTCACAGGACGCCAGCGTCACGTCTGCCCGGGAGCAGCCCACAGGTATGCAGCCCGCCCTGGAGGAGTGGGGCCTTGAGCTGGGGAGCACCCCTGCTGTGGGCATTTTGTGGACGCAGCAAAACCTAGACTGAGTGGCAGAATAACTGACTTTGCCTGCTACTAGAACGTTGGGGAGTACCCCCAGAAAAGCTGGGTCACAAAGAAATTAAAAGCAGCTCTTAAAGGGCCCACACACAAACTCACCTGTTTCAGACAGCAACCGAAAATCAGCAGAAAGAAAGGTGCACAGTGCTTTGGTGAAAAGAGACTCACCTGACAGGCTCTGAGTGCATCTCAGTGAGATGTGAGACCTCTCCGGTGACTGGGACATTGGCAGCGGCCATTGCTGTAGCCCGGTGTGGGCGTGTTGAAATAGACGCCATTGGAGATCTCCCTGGGGCCTGCTAGCCCAGGTCTGCCTCATCCACTAGAACACCGATTTAATACAGCTCAGCCAGGGCAGGCAGCCCACCCTAGAGACTGGCACCACCCAACAACAAGCCCTCAGGCAACTTGTGGGCCTGCATAGATTGGTGACTGGATTCTCTGCAGCCTGGTAACTGAGATGACTTCAGTGGAGCAGGGCGTGCACAAGGAGTGGGTGGAGAGTGTGGGGCGGTGGTGGAGTGTGTCGGGCTCCTGCCGTGGAAAGACTGCATCCACTTCAGGAGGTCGGGGTGCGCACAAGGGGCAGGACTGTGTTGACTGTGTGTGTGGATCTGTGAGCAGCAGGGCGTGTCAGCTGCAGAAGACTTGTGTTTCTCAAAGACCCACATAGGGCGTCTGCTCCACCTTCCAAAGCCTGAAATAATTGGGGGCTCCCATGCCTGAGGTCAGCCCCACCCAGCTACAATCCTCAGAGAGCTGACAAGAGACCTAAAGCCTGGAGGCTTATAGCAATTGTAAGGCCCTGAGACTAACAACATGCCACGCTGGGGTCCTACTCACTTAAAAGAAATACTGCTACACAAATGTGATAGCCAACTGTGCTGGGGCTTCCTACACCTGATAAAGAGACTGAAGGGCCCACAACAACTACAAACAGCTGAGCATTACAACAGCTGACCAGGAGCATAACTCAGCCTACCTGGGCACATACAGGGAGAGCAAACAGGTCACAACGGAAGGACACACATAGCCCACATAGGGGTCACCCTTGGAACATTGAGAACAGAGGGAAGCACACTGCAAGACTCCTAAGGCATCACATGTATAAGGTCACATATCTAAGAGCAGGAGACGTAGCTGACCTACCTAATATGTAGACACAAGCACAGGGAAAGAGGCAAAATGAGGAGGCAAAGGAATACATTCCAAGTAAGGGAACAGGACAAAACTCCAGAAAAGGAATTAAGTGAAACAGAAATGAACAACCTACCCGATAGAGAGTTCAAACTAAGAGAGTTAATGATGCTTGCTGATCTGGGGAGAAGAATAGATGAACTCAGTGAGAATGTCAACAAAGAAATTGAATATATAAAAAAGAACCAATCAGAAATGAAGAATATGATACTGGAAATGAAAAATTCACTAGAGGGACTCAAAAGCAGAGTAGAGGATACAGAAGAATGGATCTGCGAGTTGGATGAAAGACCAGAAGAAATTACCCAAGCTGAACAGGTAAATGAGAAAAAAAATAAAATGAGTGAGGACAGTCTAAGGGACCTCTGGAACAACATCAAGTGCACTAACATCCATGTTATAGGTTTTCCGGGAGGAGAAGAGTGAGACAAAGGGACAGAGAATTTATTTCAAGAAATAATAGATGCAAATTTCCCTAACCTAAGGAAGGAGACAGACATCCAGGTACAGGAAGTACAGAGAGCCCCAAACAAGATAAACCCAAAGAGGCCCACACCAAGACACATCATAATCAAAATGTCCAGAATTAAAGATAAAGAGAGAATCCTAAAAGCCACAAGAGAAAGACAAGTTACATACAAAGGAAGCCTCATAATGTTATCAGCTGACTTCTCAGCAGAAACATTACAGGCTAGCAGGGAGTGGCATGATATATTTAAAGTGCTAAAAGGAAAAACCTTACAGCCAAGAATACTCTACCCTGCAAAGTTATCATACAAAATGGAAGGAGAGACCAAAATTTCCCAGACAAGCAAAAATTAAAGGAGTTTTTCACCAAGAAACCAGTGCTACAAGACATGTTAAAGGGACTGATTTAAGGGGAAAAGAGAAGACGACAAATAGGAAAAATCATCTATTTCCATGATAAGAGGATAATGGACACAAATGCAGAAAAAAAGAGGTTAGATATGTATCAAAACCATAAAATGAGGGAGGAGGGGAGTTAAAGATTGGAGCTTTCAGACAGAGGTCAAACTAAAGAGACCATCAATTCTGTATAGAAGGAGAAAGGAACAGAGAAGGACTACTAAAACACTGAGAAAAAAAAGTTAAAAAATGGCAGTAAGTTCATACTTATCAATAGTTACTTTAAATGTCAATGGACTAAATGCTCCAATTAAAAGGCATAGGGTGGCTGATTAGAGAAAACAGCAAACCCATATATATGCTGCATACAAGAGACACGCTTCAGAAATAAAGACACTCACAAACTGAAAGTGACGGGATGGGAAAAGATACTCCACGCAAATGGCAATGAAAAAAATGCTGGGGTAGCAGTACTCATATCAGACAAAATAGACTTTAAAACAAAAACTGTAAAAGGAGACAAAGAAAGGCATTACATATTGATCAAGGGAACAATCCAACCAGAGGATATAACACTTGCAAATATCTACGCACCCAATCTAGGTGCACCTAAATATATAAAGCAATTATTAATAGACATAAAAACAGAAATAAACAGTAACACAATAATTGTAGGGGACTTTAACACTCCACTTACACCAACGGATAGATCATCCAAACAGAAGATCAATAAGGAAACATTGGCCTTAAATGATACACTAGGACAGATGGACCTAGTAGATATATACAGAGTGTTTCATCCAAAAACTAAAGAATACACGTTCTTTTCAAATGCACATGGAACATTCTCCAAGATTGATCAGATATTAGGCCACAAAACAAGTCTCCATAAATTTAAGGAGATTGAAATAATACCAAGCATCTTTTCTGACCACAACAGTATGAAACCGGAAATCAACTATAGGAAGAAAATCAGAAAAGCCACAAATACGTGGAGATTAAACAAAATGCTACTGAGCAGCGACTGTGTCAACGAAGAAATCAAAGAAGAAATCAAAAAATACCTGGAGACAAATGAAAATGAAAATACGACATGCCAGAATTTATGGGACACAGGGAAAGCTGTTCTGAGAGAGAACTTTATAGCAATACAGGCCTATCTCAACAAACAAGAAAAATCTCAAATAAACAATCTAACAATGCACCTAAAGGAAATGGAAAAAGAACAACAAACAAATCCCAAAATCAGTAGAGGAAGGGAAATAATAAAAATCAGAGCAGAAATAAATGAAATAGAGACCAAAATAATAAGATAAAAAATTAATAAAACCAAAGGTGCTTCTTGGAAAAGATAAACAAAATTGACAAACCTTTAGCTAGACTCACCAAGAAAAAAAGAGAGAAGGAACAAATAAGTAAAATCAGAACTGAAAGAGGAGATGTTACAACAGACACTTCAGAAATCCGAAAGATTATAAGGGAACACTATGAAAAGCTGTAGGCCAACAAATTCGACAATCTAGAAGAAATGGATAAATTCTTAGAATCATATAACCTTCCAAAAATGGATCAAGAAGAAGTAGAGAATTTGAATGGACCTATCACTAGTAAGGAGATCGAAACAGTAATCAAAAACCTCCCCAAAAATAAAAGTCCAGGACCAGACGGCTTCCCTGGGGAATTCTACCACACATTCAAGGAAGACTTAATACCTATCCTTCTCAAACTCTTCCAAAAAATGGAGGAAGGCGGGAAGTTTCTTAACTCATTCTACAAAGCCGACATTACCCTGATACCAAAACCAGACAAGGACAACACAATAAAAGAAAATTATAGGCCAATATCACTGAGGAACATTGATGAAAAATGCTTAACAAAATACTAGCAAATCGCATAAAACAACACATTAAAAAGATTATACACCATGATCAAGTGGGATTTACTCTGGGTATGCAGGGATGTTTCAACATTCACAAATCAATCAACGTAATACACCACATTAATAAAATGAAGAAAAATATCACATGATCATCTCAATAGATGCAGAGAAAGCATTTGACCGGATACAGCATTAATTTATGATAAAAACTCTGAATAAAATGGGTATAGAAGGAAAGTACTTTAACATAGTAAATGCCATATAGGACAAACCCACAGCTAGTATCATCCTCAATGGTGAAAAACTGAAAGCTATCCCTCTAAGAACAGGAACCAGACAAGGATACCCACTGTCACCACTCCTATTTAACATAGGACTGGAAGTCCTAGCCATAGCAATCAGGCAAGAGAAAGAAATAAAAGGGATCCAAATTGGAAAGAATGAAATGAAACTGTCACTATTTGCAGATGATATGATTTTATATATAGAAGACCCTAAAGAATCCACCAGAAAAATTTTAGAATTAATAAACAAATACTGTAAAGTTGAAGGATACAAAATCAACATAAAAAATCAGTTGCATTTCTATACACTAACAAGGAAGTAGCAGAAAGAGAAATTAAGAATATCATCCCATTTACAATTGCAGCAAAAGGAATAAAATACCTAGGAATAAACTTAACCAAAGAGGTGAAATATCTGTACACTGAAAACTATAAAACATTTCTGAAATAAATTGAACAAGACACAAAGAAATGGAAAGATATTCCATGATCTTGGATTGGAAGAATTAACACAGTTAAGATGTCCATACTTCTTAAAGCAATCTATAGATTCAATGCAATCCCTATCAAAGTTCCAACAACATTTTTCACAGAAATGGAACAAAGAATCCTAAAATATATATGGAACAACAAAAGACCACGAATAGCTAAAGGAATCCTGAGAAAAAAGAACAAAGCTGGAGGTATCACACTCTATGATTTCAAAATATACTACAAAGATATAGTAACCAAAACAGCATGGTACTGACACAAAAACAGACAGACAGATCAATGGAATAGAATCAAAAGCCCAGAAATAAACCCACACATCTATGGACAGCTAATCCTTGATAAAGGAGCCAAGAACATACAATGGAGAAAAGAAAATCTCTTCAACAAATGGTGTTGGGAAAACTGGACAGCCACATAAAAAAAATAAAAGTAGACAATTACCTTACACCATACACAAAAATTAACTCCAAATGCGTTAAAGACTTGAATGTAACACCTGAAACTATGAAACTTCTAGAAGAAAACCTAGGCAGTACGCTCTTCAACATTGTTCTTAGCCACATATTTTCAAACACCATGTCTGACCGGGCAAGAGAAACAATAGAAAAATTAAACAAATGGAACTACATCAAACTAAAAAGCTTCTGCACAGCAAAGGAAACCATCAACAAGACGAAAAGACAACCTAACAATTGGGAGAAGATATTTGCAAACCATACATCTGATAAGGGGTTAATCTCCAAAATATATAAAGAAAACATGCATCTCAACAACAAAAAAACTACCAACCCAATTAAGAAATGGGCAAAAGACCTGAACAGATATTTCTCCAAAGAAGATATACAGATGGCCAACAGACACATGAAAAGATGTTCAAAATCATTAACTATCAAGGAAATGCAAATCAAAACTAGCATGAGATATCACCTTCTGCCCGTCAGAATGGCTATAATAACAAGACAGGAAACAACATGTATTGGAGAGGATGTGGAGAGAAGGGAACTCTCATACACTGTTGGTGGGAGTGCAAACTGGTGCAGCCACTATGGAAAACAGTACAGAGATTCCTCAAAAAAATCAAGGATAGAACTAACATATGATCCAGCTATTCCACTGCTGGGTATTTATCCAAAGAACTTGAAAACACCAATGCATAAAGATACATGCACCCCTGTGTTCATTGCAGCGTTATTCACAATAGCCAAGACTTGGAAGCAACCTAAGTGCCCATCAAGGGACGAATGGTTAAAGAAGATGTGGTACATATACACAATGGAATACTACTCAGCCATAAGAAACGATGAAATCCAGCCATCTGTGACAACATGGATGGACATTGAGGGCATTATGCAAAGTGAAATAAGTCAGAGGGAGAAGGTCAAATACCATATGATTTCTTTCATTAAGTAGTAGATAAAACAACAATAAACAAACACATGGAGACAGAGATTGGATTGGTGGTTACCAGAGGGTACGGGGGGAGGGAGGAGAGCGAAAGAGATAATTCGGCACATGTGTGTGGTGATGGGTTGTAATTGGTATTTGAGTGGTAAACATGATGTAATCTATGCAGAAATAGAAGTATAAACGATGTACACTTGATATTTATACAATGTTATAAACCAATGTTACTGCAATAAACAAAAATTAAAAAAAAATAAAGAAGTGTATCTTAGGCCCATCACAAGATTTTAAAGAATCAAATCATCATAGATTAAGATAATGTACTGTCCTTTTGATGACCGGGAGGCACATGGGTCCATTTTGAAAATATGCCCGTCTGTCTTTGTTTCCCACGGAAAGCTTCTGCTCACTAGGTCTCCAGTGGCTTGCACAAGCCCTAGGTCTATAATAGCTTGATGCCTCTCCTTCTACTTGGGGTAGAAATAAAAGAGGTCAGAGAGACTTACAGTAGTTTTGGAGACTTGTAACTTCTTCTATGAAGACCATCCATGCATAATTTTCTGGATAGCTCTCTGTGCCTAAGACTACTAGTTACTTTAAGGGTTTGTCAGGAACTGTGAAAGGTCTGATATTTTACCTTACCTGCAAACCAATAAGTTAGCCTACCATGGTCTTACAGATGCTGGCAAAAAACACAAGACCCATACATAAGAGACAAAGGACTTAATGACACAGCAATAGCAGTGACCAGAGTATCAGCATTTGCACCGGTTTAATAAATCCCACTTCCTACAGGGTGATACACAGTGGGCCAGGTGAGACACAGAGGGTTGCAAGAGTTCAGAGCTTAAGAAACTCAAATCTTTGATAACGGGCAGGAAGTCTGCTAACGTTTGCCTCGGGGGTGTGTGTTATTTTTATTATTCTGGGCAGTAAGCAAGCCTGCCCTTTGCTCCAGAGGAGGCCACTATTTCTATTTTCCAAGGCTGACAGCTCTACACACATCCTTGAAAAGATAACCTGGTTTTACTGGGTTTCAAAGATAAGCTTGAATGAGACTCAATCATCATTCAGCTCTTCTGTTTCCTTTATTGATATTGTGCAAATATGCTCTTTTATCTGTAAAGTTCACTAACTTTATTCATACATAAGGGATGTTTTTGGTTTTATTTATTAAGTTGAAATTTTCTTATTAGAGAAAATGATGAAACTATTATGGGTTGGATCTGAAGGTATGCTTTTCCAGGAAAAATGTGAAAGATCAGTGCTCATAGAAATTTTCCACAAGGAGCTGATAGCAACTTAAATGATTTTAATTTGAATACTGTTTTGTACAAATTTCTTCCATCTTACTTCATCCTCTCTGCTTCCTGTAACTCTCAGATGGGAATGGGTCAGTTTCAGGGATTCACTGAACTCATTTACAACATTAAAATGGTTTTGTCTGTTGTGTTTTTTTAATTGAGGTAAAGTTGACATACAACATTATATCAGTTTCAGGGGTACAATGTAATGATTCAATATTTGTATATATGTTGAAATGATCACCACAAAACGTCCAGTTAATCCGTCCCCGTACATAGTTACAAATTTTTTTCTCTTGTGACGAGGACATGGCGTGTTTCAAGGTGCAGAAGAATCAAAGATGATGTCATACTTTCCATATACAGCTTGATGAATTTGGACGTAAGTATACACCCTTGAGACTGTCATCACCATCAAGGCCACAAACATATCCATCACGTCCCAAAGTTTTCTCTCATCTCCATTTGTACTATTATTCTGTGGTAAGAACACAACATAATATCTACTCTATTAGCAAATGTGACGCATGCAATAAAGTCTTGTCAGCTGTAGGCACTATGCCGTATCCTAGATCTCCAGAATTTATTTATCTTGATAACTGAAACTTTGTATCCTTTGACCATCACCTCCCCATTTCTCCATGCCCCCAGCCCCTGGCAACCACCATTCTAACCTCTGCTTATATGAGTTTGACTATTTTAGATTCCATATATAAGCGACTATTGTCTTCCTCTGTCTGCCTTATTTCACTTAGTATAATGTCTTCTAGGTCCATCCATGTTGTCAAAAATGACAGGAATTTCTTCTTTTGTCAAGATTGTCTAATATTCCATTTCTTTATCTATTCATCCATCAGTGATGTTTAGGTTACTTCCGTATCTTGGTTATTGTGAATTAACTGCAAAGAACATTAGAGTGCAGGTACTCTCTTTGAGACCCAGATTTCAATTCCTGTGGGTAGATACCAGAAGTGGGATTGCTGGATCATATGCTAGTTTTCATTTTTGGAGGAACCTCCATACTGTTTTCCATAATGTTTGTACTAGTTTACATTCCCACAAGGGGTCCTTTTCTCCACATCCTCACCAACAGTTGCCATCTTTAGTTATTTTTGGTAATCACCATCTTAACAGGTGTGAAGTGGTAGCTCATAGTGGGTTTGATTTACATTCCCTGATGATCAGTGATGCCGAACACCTTTTTGTACACCTGTTGGCCACTTGTATGTCTTCATTGGAAAAAGTGTTTTCTGGTCCCTTGCTCATTTTTAAAATTGATTTGTCTTTTTCCTATTGAGTAAACACAAAAAAAGAGAACAAAATTTCCAGGAATTATGGGTGCTTCCCAGTTGATGCAAATGGTTTTGTATTTACAGTGGTACCAAAAGGTCATGTTTCGTGCTTTTTCTTCAGCTTGTTATAAGACCAGCAGTAGCTGCGGCATGGCAGACAATCGGGATCATCTGGGTTTGGAGGTTTACAACATAAATGAGTGGTAAGGAATTTTTTTATCATTCCAAGGAAATTATTGAGATCATAGTCCATGGAATCTAAGGTTGATAGGTGTAGGAGGAAATTAAGGTGAGGATTGGTGATCTGGCATTACTTTTGATCTTGAGGGACAGGTATCTACTGTATGTGTATCTGAATAAAAATATTAGAGATCAGGAATTTGTGTGGGTGAATGTTTTCTGAATTATTTACTTTTGAACATCACCATTTGGATTATGTGAACAACTGGGATATGGGAGAAAGTCACTCTCAGGGGATAGTTGATAATATCACTATTGATTTAACTTCTAAAGGAGCTATAAACACCAAATGGTCAATGGATTAAGCAAATGAGTAGTCAGAAAACACAGAAATGGTAGGATTTGGGATTTAGTACACGACTAGGGACAGACTGTCCTGAGAGGCAATGCCAGCACTTGTGCGGTTGAGAGTGACAAGGACAAGAAGAGAATAGAAACACACTCAAAGAAGGAGTTAACAGGATGGAGGAGGAGAAATGATCTGGAGAAGCCTTGAGCTTTGACCTTGAGCTTTCAGTTCTTGATGCAAATCTGCCTGATGATGTCCCAGGACACAGGTCAGATCTATCCCCAGAGGATAGAGGGAGGGTGGAAGTACAAAACAGCCAGGATAATTGTCCTAAAAAGTCAGGTTTCCTTTATCATTTGACCCAATTTCATGATTTACTTTTGTAGAGTAAGAGGAAAAGAAGGATGACAGTCACGTCTTCACAGAGGAAGTAGCGTGACTGTGGGAACCAGTCCAAACCAAAGCCTGGTTTAAGCATCTTCATCCCTTTCAGGATGTCCAGTGACATATTCAAGAGGCCAGTTACTAGAATCCCATCCCATCCTGGCAATGAAGGATCTCTGGGAGGACATCTTGGACTAGTCCCACCAGTTCTGCCGTCACGAGAGACCACAAGGACTCCAGGTCTGCAGCAGTGCAGGACAACTGGTAAGTCCTTTCAATCTTGCCACAGCTTTGCAAAAACTTGCACCTAGTCACACAGGTGAATCACTGCCAGGTGTGCTCGCAGGTGGTCTGCACTCCAGGTCCCATGCCCACTTCTGCCGGTCTTCAGATTTGGCAGGGATGATTCCAGGAGCTGACCTGGGCATTCCACAGCTCCACTGCCAACAATTTCTGGTGACTGAGGAAGGTATCAGGAAGGAGGACAGGGCAGTGAAGAGCACAGGAGAGACATTGGTGATAGCACTGATGGCGGACAGACTTGCTAGCGAGGCAGAGAAAGTGAGGGGTCAAGAAGGACGTAATGACAGCAGATGAAACGGAGCAGGCATCTCAGTTAGGTGTTTTAGCAGCGTCCTTAATGTTTTCTTGCTTTGAGCTCTTGAAATTTTAAAACATATGAATACTTATCTTTTATTAAACTCCACTGTATGACATAGAAAATATAGACTTCAGTTTCCTTCTGAGGTGAGAGGTTGGGTTTCAGGTGAAGAGAACAAGGAGATCTTCCTTTTTCATGCCATTCGCTCATTTTCCTTTACTATGTACATTATTTATTTGTACTTTAAAATCAGCAGCGAGTTATCAAGGTCACGGGATGATTCAGTTTTTCCCCTCACAGTCACAGTAAAACCTACTTAAAGTGGATTATTCTTTTTGTGTAATATTCCAAAATATTATTTCAAAAGCACTTTTATGTCTATGTTCTCAAATTAGATATTTACTTCTAGGTCTCCATTTTTATGTTCTTTGTTGCATGCTAATACAAAGTTGCACCTAAGGAAATACCAGATTTACCTCAGTTTTTGGGATCCATATGTGTTGCTAATTTGATCCATGAAGATGGACATGGCAGTTGGGGGATCGTGCTATTATCATTTTATTTTTTAATTTTTTTTTACTGCAGTAACATTAGTTTATAACATAGTATAAATTTCAAGTGTACATCATTATACTTCTATTTCTGCATAGATTACATCATGTTCATCATCCAAATACTAATTACAACCCATCACCACACACATGTGCCGAATTATCCCTTTCACCCGCCTCTCTCCCTCATTCCCCTCTGGTAACCACCAATCCAATCTCTGTCTCTATGTGTTTGTTTATTGTTGTTATTATCTACTACTTAATGAAGGAAATCATACGGTATTTGACCTTCTGCTGCTGACTTATTTCGGATCGTGCTATTATCAAAAGAGATCTTTTCAGCATCAGTAATCTAACAACAACCCACTGCTTGTTGGGATTTAATTGACTATTTGAGGCATCAAGCTTTCATTGTTGGCACTTCTCTTTCTCTTTGGAGGGAAAGTACGGTCTTCCCAGTCTTTCCATTAACAAATCCCTTTCCTGTGTGGCTGTGCTGTGTCAGGAAGGGCTTGGGATGCCGGGAACCAGGATTCATCCTCAGCTTCTGGCTGTCCTGACAAGGCTTCCTTGGCAGAGTCCAGCCTGTGTGTCTAGGTGACACTTGCAGCCATCAGAAAGGAGGGGATAACTCACAAGTGCCAAGTGATTCATCTGGCCCTTGTCTTACAGGGTGTTCCCAAGGGATGAGGTTTAAAATGCCACTTGGTAACCCTTTGAAAGCTCCTAGTCATGGGGTGGGTTCTCGGTATGAGCTCAGAGCAGTACTGTTCACCGCCAGATGTGAAGTATTTCAGTATTTTAATTGGAAAGGCTGTGCTCATGCACGTCCATGGATCATCACTTCCGTGGCATTCCCTGCTGGAGCCACCCACACCCCTGTCATGTCTCATTTTTCAAAGCTCCAAACAGGGTTCACACCCCAGCAGGTGGTGGTAATGTACCCACAGCACAGGACTGGGGAAAAAAGACAACCACTCAGGGACGACACTCTTTCAGGGCTAGGGCCCATTTGCCCCATTTGGATGAGTTGGTAACACCAACACTTAGTGTGTAAACTGGAGGATTGTCCAAGACCATGGGCCTCAGAACGACACAGGCTCAGAAGTCACCTTGGCCAGCAAGGGACAGTGTGGGGTCATTCACTGGCCAGGATTATAGTCCCTTATACTGGAAAAGTAGAGCTCACCAGGGATCCATCAGGCCAAGCCAGGGAAGAGCCTGGGGGCCATCTAGGGAATTTCTGCCCTAAAGGGAATTGCATAAGGAAGGCAGGGGTGCTGAAAATCCTAGTACACAGGGAGCTTTCATGTTTATGGAACGAGGCCCAGCAGTAGCCTTAAAAGCTGCATCACAAATCTTTCCTCATGGATACAAAACAAGCAGGAAAAGGAATTCAGAGTCCTGGACAAGGATCATAGCAGAATTCAAATCCAGTGAACACGGAGCCCCTAGAGGGGCCTCAGGAGGGAAAGTCCTGCCTGCCTTTAGTCTTTTTGCAAATGACCTTCCTTGGGCCTTGTCCTCTCCACGTGCACGTTTTGATCTTTTTACATTGTTTTCCCCACTTAGAGCTGATGCAATTCCAGAGATTGAACTAGAAAACTACAAGTTCCTAAAATTTGCTCAAAAGAAATCTCAACAAGAGTAGCAGAAAACGTTCCCTGTTCCTCCAGAATGTAGAAAGGCAGCCCCTGCCCATGGGACAACATGGTCCTGGGTAGTGTTGTTTTAAAGACACCCACATTTCAGTGGTTGTTGCTTTGCCTGTGAAAGTACCTTGAACCTTTAAATCCCAAGAGTAAGGGCGGGGGACCGTGTCTGTTCCTGGAGGAGCTGAATGATACTGAAATTAACTGGCCTCGGAGTTAGGGGGACTTGGGGGTGTCCCCACTAGCCAGGGAAGGGGCTGGCTATTCTCCCTTCTCCCACATACAATAAGCTGACGACCCAGAAGAGTTTTTGATTCAAGGAGAAATGTGAGATTCTGTGTCTCACTTACATGCCTACAGAAAGCGACAGAACCACACCACAACTCCCAGGCTGTGAAGGGAACAGGATTTTAATATAATATCAAAATATGGCATTTATTATTTACAACAAATAACTATTGTCCCTTCCCAATGGGTGAATAGGTGCTGTGGTAGAGATATCAGGGAGCTGGGGTGTGGTCACCCCTTTCTCTTGGGCTTCCAGGGACCCCAGGGATCAGCTTACAATGCTCCCCTTACCATCAGGTGTGAGGAGCTGGCCCCGTGTATCGCAAGCCTCCCGGCTCTTTCCCCGCTGCTGAAGATGGGGCTGTGATTGGCCACTGGTATGGGGCTCGGTGTTGGGGCCTGGGGACTGATTAGAAGAGTCGGGTTATCTTGGGGGCCCTCCTTCAGAATCACGTCCCCCCACCCTGTCCCCACTGCACCAGGTGCTCCAGACTCTGTGCTCAGTGCTGTCACCCACCAGTATCCCATTTGTCTCTGCCACGTGAGCGATCATTTAGTATCACCTATTTCATAGAGGAGGAAACTGAGTCTCAGGAAGCTGAAGAGAGTCACCTCAGTCACAGGACTGCTCAGTAGTGGAGCTGGAATCCCAATGCCAGCTGTCCAAGTTCCCAAAGCCACGCTTAGCCCAAAGCTTTAGTGAACCCCTAGGAGTCAGTCACCCCGGCCCAGACACTCACTCACCCCTGACATTGATGATGGCCGGAACTTCTTGGCCTTGAGTATTCTGCTGGCCAACTAGGTCTGGGGCTCCAGCTGGCAGGATAGGCTGTAACTACAGGACAGAGAGTCACCTGTGAGCCTACCAGGAGCCACACTTCAGGTGTCCCCCTGCTGCCTGCCCAGCAGATGGAGACTGGGTTTCCCAGAGGTCAACATGCAATAAGGCCTGGGGCTCACCGGAGGCCCAAGGAGACAGGCTCTGTGGACTGGCCAACAGGGAGAGTCCACCCCTGCCCTCACTCAACTCCTGCCCGGCCTCACCTATCATTCTTGTTGAGCAGCTCCATGTCCAGGAACCAGGCCCCAAATCGCTCCTCAGTCTGTAGGTTGTAATTCTTTGCAGCCGCCTGGAGCAGCAGGATTTCCCTCATGACTGGGTATTCTTGCGACCAGAGGGAAGGAGAAGATGCAGACAGGGCCTGGGTAGGGGATATTGCATGGGCCTTGTGGGCTGTGAGGGGTGGGGCAGGGGATCAGTCCTGGGAACCCTCCTTCCCTCCAGTTCCCTCCAGGCTCTACCTGTTCTCAGAATGGGAATAATCAGCACCTCCTCCAGGAATATTTCCTTGATGCCATCCTCCCCTCAACCCACCCGCCAATTGGATGTGTCTCCCACTTCTCTGTTATCAAACACTTCCACTCAATGTAAGATACAGGGGCTGGAGCCAGGGACTGTTCTGCCCAGAGGGTCTCTGAATTCCTCCTCCTTCCCCTCCCCTGCAGGGGGTGCTGCAACTGTTCACTTCAGTCCTCTTCTCAGCTTGATCTCATTCCCCTGGAAGGCAGACAGTCAGAGTCCATCAGATTGATCCTCCTAGCTTGACTAGCCCCCTATACCCACCCATGTTGCACTACTGCCAGGTCCCCAGAGGGTACCAGGCATGCAGAGAAAACAGGAGTTGGACCTAGGCCAGGCTCTGGGCTCCAGAGAAGGAGGACATGGGGGTGAGGTTGAGGGATGTGGCAGCACAACCCACTCTGATGACAGACTTGGAGAGTGAGGCCTCAGGCAGACGGGACTGCTCAGCCACTTATGTGCTGCCTGACTTGGAGGGGCCCGACTTCTCTCCCTCTATGGGTAGCATGAGAGGGAGAGGCTGAGTCCAGCTGAGATAAAACCTCACACAGCTGTGCCATCAGGCAGCTCTGAGCTTCCCCAGCCTCTCGATTCGGAATGGGTCTATCAGGTGGACCCTCTGTTCACTCATCCCTAAGATGGGCCTGATGCCCCAGCTCCCAGGGGCGGCTGCGAGTCTCTCATGAGAGATGTCCCAAGTGCTGAGAGCTCAGAGCTCAGTTCCAGGGTCCCGCATCCCAAGGCTCAGGATTCTGGTCCTCCCTGCCTGGTCCTCAGGTTCACCCACTTCGAGATTATCACCCATCAGCAGATGCAGCACCAGCAGGTCACCGAGGAAAGTGCGAAGATTGGGGATGACAGCCTGTGACTTCGGGGTGTGTGTAGGATGAGTCCTTTATCTCAAGTCTGAACCCGGCAGACATTCTCCTGAAAAGTCCTCACCCTCAGCCTCCTGGCCCACCCCAAGTTTCCCACGAGGAGCAGCCTAGGACCCTTAGCAGCCTCCCCTCAATTCCTCCTCCCTTCACACCCAAGAACACCACACTCTTCCTCCTCACCTCCCAAGGCCGGCTTCTGGCAAATCACAAGGTGTGTGGTCCCTGGCCCTCCCCACAACAAACCCATCCTGCACCAGCTCTTCAAGGCCATCCTCCTGATCACTTCTACTTGGGGATTCAGGCACTGTGGCAGCAAGAGGAAGGGCCATCCTCTCTTGATGTGAGGCCTCCAGCTGGGAGGACAGAGTCCCTCCCCCTCAGGCACACTCACCTGCTGCTGCTGCTTCTCCTGCACTCTCTGAGGGATGATCTGCAAGGGAGCAAACGTCGAGGCCCCCTCCTGTCAGGGTCGAGGGCAGCGTCAGCGGGCCATACTCCTTTCACCCCATTTCTCTCCAGCACCACTGGCCTCCAACCCTGGACATCTGACTCCAGGCAACTGGTACCAAAGCCACTGCATCCTCCAAGGTTTTGTGATTCTAGAACAAGCCTAACTCCAACTCTCCCTCTGGGTGTGAGCTTGGGTTTGTGTCCGGGCCTCCCAAAGCCTATTTCCTCATCTGGAAGGTGTGAGAACGCCAGCTACTTCACAGGTTCTCCTGAGGACTCAGTGTCACATGACTGTCAACATTGTGCTCGTCTTCACCCCTCCAGGTGGAGCAGGCAGAAAACTCTCAAGTTCCTTTCCTCCCCCTTATCTCATCACCACCCTGTGAAGCCTGCACCACACAGTCACCATCCCTCCCTTTCCTGATGAGCAGACAGAGGCCCAAACAGGTGCAGTGAGTTGCTCAGGGGCCCATAGAAGAGAGGCTGCTTACCCCTCCCAGCCAGAGGGTCTGTTCCAACACCCTCCCCTAACCCCCAGCCCCACCACAGAAAAGAGTCCTGTCCCCTGAGCTCTCAAAGCTTGGCCCTGGGCCGAGCCATGGATGGAGAGGATGGGGTGTCTTTGGAGTCTTGTTGAGTGGTTTCTGCCTGCCTCAGTCCCATGGAGTGTCTGGACCCAGGCTGGGACAGAGGCCGTGCCAGAGCCTTCTCCTCCCCGAGGAACCCCCCACGACATTCCCCTGCACTGAACTCTTTCTTTATCCACTCAGGAACTGAACACCCAAGGTGCCACCTCTGGTCCACAGGGAAGCGGGTGACAGGACTCTTTCCTTCCTCGTTTACATGAAGCTCCTAACGTCCTTTCAGCAGCATCCACTAAGAATCCATCAGTAGCCTAGATGCTTCTCATAAACCACCGGGGGCGTATGTCATTGCCAACCAGGCACTCAGGTGAGACTCCTGTGGTTGACTCAAGTGACTGCTCTATGGGTTCGAGGGTGAGTCCCAGAATGCACACATATTTGTCTCTGGACCAGCCATTCAGACCCAAAGATGAGCAGCCTGTGTGTCCACCTGGGCCATGGGAATCCGCTGCCATGCCCGTCCCTGGGGCAGGCAGGGTGTCCTTACCTTGGAGACATGGTGAAGACAGTAGGAGCAGCAGGGGCCTCACTTCCCGAGCAGAGGTTTAGGCTGAGGGATAAATGCACCCCAACCACGCAACATCCTGGAAGAAGCTACATCCAGCAGGATGGACGTGCATGGAAGCCAGAGACCTGCTGATGGCGCCAGCTCAGCATCTCCTCCTGGAACAGCCCAGCCAACACCACTGTGTCCCATGACCAGGGCCTCCTGCCCAAAAATGGCACCCCACCAGCCAATGGGCCTAACAAATCCCTCTGCTTGTTAACCTGGACAAGGTAGACGGGAATGTTTCAGAGAAAGTTCAAGTGAGAAACTATCAAACCCACAGCCTGCCCAGACCCCCTGACCTTCTCCCCCCTCCTCTTTTTCCAGACTCACAGCCTCCACTCTACCTTGGTCATCAGTTTTCTGCTCAAGGACTCGTCTTGGTTATAGAGCTCCTTCAGTTGTTCAGAGCTCTCCCTGAGAGGAGGGGAAAGTGGGAAGGATAAATTTAGGGAAAATGTGAGGGGTCTGAGTGCAAATCCCTTTTCTTTGGCAACCCAAGAGATTCAACCTGCCTGGAGGAGTGTTCTCACTGGGCTCCTCTGAGTACTAAGGTCTGATGGGACTTGGAGGCGGCTCTCCTGTTGGTCAGTGGGGTCTCCACTCCCCAGCTCTACAGAGCAGCTCTGTTTTGACCACTTTGAGTTTCAACTGGGCATAGACTTCTGTTGCTATAAACACTTGGAAATCTCCAATGTGGCTCAACCCAGTACCTGACATTTAGGGAAACTGAGTCCTGAAGCAGAACTGGTATACTAAGGACACCAGAAGACTTAGCGACAACACACCGTGATCCAGGTCATGTCCCCTGCATTTGCTGCCTCCCAGGAGATCCCAGCTGACTGAGGTGCCAATGGCAGACATACAGGAGATCCCACATCCATCTTGGTCCTCCTATGGAGAGGGGCCTACCCACCAGGAAATCTCCCCTATGTGTTCTTCAGGTGACTTGTGGAGGTTTTCTGCAGAACAGAGATGACAGTGCAGGTGTAGGAGAAGTTCTTCAGGATCTCACACTCCTAGGGAAGGGAAGAGAGTGAGGTGTGAGATGGGGGTGCTGGAGCCCCGCTTGATCTAACTTCAGTCCCCTTCTATTTAAATCTCCCCTCCTAGATGAGACAGATGCTCAGGGAGCCCCAGAAGGACACATTTAGGACCCAAAGAGTAACACTCACAGGGAGGAGGATTTTAGCTCAACCCAGGGAAGGAGCCAGGTAGGAAGTGAGCATCCTCCCACTGGGACCTGGAGTCAAGGTCAGCGGCCCCTGGCAGGAAGGGCCTAGGGACTTGCAGGGGCTTAGACCACACACTTCAATGATGGGAGCTGATAAAGGTGGAGAGGCAGTTCCCAAATCTCCAGAGATGTGCCCCACAGGGCCTCCCACAGCACACCTGGGCCACCTGGATCCAGTGCTCCACCACCCTCGCCCTGTCCTGGGCCATCATGCTCAGATACCCGAGGCAGGCTGTGATGACAAGGCTGGCCACCCTTCTGAAGTGCTCGACAGTGGCCTGGATGGTGGGTACCAGATGCTCATTGCCGGGCTTGTTCCTCTTGCCCCAGGTGGAGCCCAGGCACTGACAGGGCACAACCTTCCAGAAGAGATCCTGAAGAACAGAGGAAGTGTCACTTAGCTCTGCCACACCCCAGTTCTGTGTCCATAGTCCCCAAATTCCCACACAAGAATCACAGTTTAGACCTGGAGCTCAGGAAGCTCAGGATGTGGCCTGAGACTTATGAGAGTCCCTGGGTTTTCTTCTCTGTCCACCGAGAGTACCCAGCACAGGATGATCCAGGACCCAATATTGGCAGGGAAGGGAGAGGGGCATTTGCACCCAGCCCCGTGATGGCTAACTCCAAGCTCCAGACGGTGGCTCAACTCGGCTCAAGCCAAGGGGGCATCTTCCATCTCCCTGATTAGCCCTCTGGTCTCACTGCCCATTCTGATGCACATTCCCCCATGGCAGCTACAACCATGGCCTTTTCTGTCTCCCATGTACGAAATATACATCAGGTGTCTAACAATTCCTGTGGCTGTTGAACCTCCTGAGCAGAAGGTTGGGCCAGCGTGGACCTGGCTGCACACAGTGAGTTCCCCTCCACCACTGACGGACCAGACCCTGTCCAGCTTTCCATCTCTTCTACCTCCTGGAGCCAGCACAGCCATTCTGTGCAGAAGATCCTCATAATGTCCACCGCTATGATCTGGAGGTGGACAGTAGAGGCTTGGGGGTTCAGAAAGTTGCCCAGGCCCTATGGTTGGCAAGGTCTGGAGCCGGGATTTGGGCCCAGATCATAGGAGTCAAGATCAGGTCTGGGGTAACGATGGCAGAAGGAAGGCCTGCTCCACCCCACCCTGAGAGCCCAGCTGCTCACCGCATCCATCACGGTCAACTTCTCCACGACCAGCTTAGGAGGGAAGGCCGTGAGGTTGGGCTTGTTCTCACAGCTCCTTAACAGCCACAGGTGGAGATGGTCTTCCCACTAGAAATGATGGTCCAGGTGACTCCAGCTCAGCAGCTCCCACTCCTGCTGGAGCCGATGTTGGCCCTTGCTCCAGCTCCAACATTGCTGATGGAGGGGACGCTGGCTCCAACGCTAGAAGGGGTGGTGTCAATGGAGCTGTAACCAGCTCTACCTCCACCACTGCCCACTGCTCTACTTCTGCCACTGGCTGGAGCTGTGCAGCTGGCGCTACAGTGGGATAAAGAGAAAGATTCACCCACATAGCTGACTTTCCATGTGTCCTTCTAAACACAGGAAATATCCCATTTCCCTTCCATGGAGCCAGCCTGCAGTCTCCTTTACCCTCTTGCTTTGCCTCAGTGGCCTCTGGAAGCTCACACCGGGCAAGAGTAAGAGGGTCACGGCAGCTCAGCTCCGAACCAGGCAAAGAGACTTGAGTGTACATCCACTTTAGCTTGAAAATGGGACAGCCCGAGTCTGATCCTGCCCTAGTTCTGGTCCAACCTGGTCATCTCAAGGTCCTGAGTGTGGAGACCCTCTGCTTCTGCTCTCATCTCGGAGCAGCACTGGTTGGTCTTTTGTGGCCTGGTGCACCTGTCTCTTCTCTAGTGAGTTGGTGGAGTTGAAACCATTGGGCAGCTCCTCGAAGACTTCCTGACTGGAGTTCTGCAAAGACTGCTCGGAAGATGGGCCAGAAGGAATCAGGGGCTGCCTGCACACTGCCACTGGGGTCAACCAACAAGAGAAAGTCTGCTCCTCAGTTCAGGCATAGAGGGACATCCCTGCAAATAACTGTGGTCAGAGAGGGAAGGAGATGAAACCTCTATGGCTCAGTAACATAAGAGTAGAGGAGCTCACCTTCTCATGCTGCCAGCCATGACCTGGGCTATGAACATGACAGACCCACCAGGCTTCTGACACCTAACAACCAACTTCTGCCTAGGAATGACCTGTCACTCAGGCCCTGCCTTCTCCCATCCTCAGAAACACACAGACACACACACACACACACGACGAGGGGCAAGGGGTGTGCAGCTGATCAGGTGGGATCACAGTTGTGTTTGGCCTGCACTAGCCTTTCCTGGGCTGCCCCGTGCTACTTTTCACTGCCTTCTGCCAGACGCCCAGAGGTGTCTGGGATGAGGGCTGAGCCAACGTCGGCAAAAACTAAAAAGTTTCTCTTTCTGGGCTTTTTTGAACCCAGATCCTCCAAAAGTTGGGATACAACAACAAAATATTTTTGCCTGTTGACTGTCTCCAGTCAAGTGAGCTGGATGGGGGACTGTGGGTGCCTGGTTACCAGAGTTCTAAGATCTGTTGAGGTCTATGTGCAAGGAAGTGAGATCATTTTTCAAGATTCTTTTACCTGGGCCCCTTCCCTCAATCAGACTTGTCCAGAACTGCCCCCTGCTCCCGGGCTGCTCACCCTCCTCCCGCATGTCATCTCCTGAACCGTACACAAGGAGCCTATACAGCCCTAGCCACAGCTCCTTGGAAACCTAAGTCGGGTCCTAGCTTTGAGGAGACAGAGATGAATGCAGACCATTTTTCTTACCAGTTCCGCATCCTGGGAAAATCCCTGTGCCTCTCAGATCCTCCCGAGTCTCCAAACCTGCACCATGAGGATCAAGCTAGAATCTACATCCTAGGGATGTCACCCGGTGTATATGACATAATATCTATTACCCCTGTGGGCTGGTGTCACATGTACCTAAGGCACAAACTTAGAGATGGAAGAACAACAAGAAGGGGTGACAGGTAGCACAGAACACCACTCAAAACAGGCATGGGTTCTAGCAATGTGATATTGGAACAGTCGCTTCCAACTTGGCCTCATTTTCAGGTCAGCATCATGAGGGGGTTGAAACTAATGGAAATTTAGATACTGCCATCCTGCGGCATAAAACCATTCAATTGTTTCCTGTTTAATGGAGAATGAGACCCAAGTGCCTTTTCTTGGCCTATGAGGTGGGCAACCTCCACAGTGGTACTCAGTAAGCCCTACCCGTGGTATAGCCATCCCAGTGGAACAACTAAGTAGTTAGTAACTGGCTTCTTAACATAATAACAGCCAAAGTGATGGGATGTCTTGTCTAAATTTTAACTAAAAATGTCTCTCACTTCCTCTTAATACCTCTTTCATGTTCCATCTCTCTCTCTCTCTCCCTCACTCTGTCGAATCCCTGTAACTGAGGAATCAAATACCAGAGTGTGGGGCTGCCCCATGTGGAGCCCTATAGAGGAGAGAACACGGGAGTGCCCAGGCCAACAGACATAAAGAAACTAAGGCTCTCAGTCCAAACTGAACCCTGAAGGCTGAGAGAGAACTTGGGGGCCAGTCCTCCCCCAGTTGAGCCTCGGTTGCAGGCCTCACAAGGTGGTGATGAGGTAAGAGGAAGGAAAGGAATGTGGGAGCTTTCTGCCTGCTCCACCTGGAGGGGTGAGGGTGAGCACAATGATAACAGTCATGTGACACTGAGTCCTCAGGGGAACCTGTGAGGTAGCTGCAGTTCTGACACCTTCCAGATGCGGAAACAGGCTTGGGGAGGCCAGACTGAAAGCCCAAGCTCACACCCAGAGTGAGAGTTGGAGTTAGGCTTGTTCTAGAATCACAACACCTTGGAGGATGGAGTGGCATTGGTACCAGTTGACTCGAGTCAGATGTCCAGGGTCGGAGGCCAGTGTTGCGGAGAGAAATGGGGTGAGAGGAGGATGATCCGCTGACACTGTCCTTGACCCTGGCAGGAGGGGCGCTCCACATTTGCCCCCCCGCAGTCCATCCCCCAGAGAGTGCAGGAGAAGCAGCAGCAGCAGGTGAGTGTGCCTGAGGGGTAGGGGCTCTGCCCTCCCAGCTGGAGGTCTCAAATCAAGACAGGAGGGCCCTTCCTCTTGCTGCCACAGTGCCTGAATCCCCCAGTAGAAGTGACCAGGAGGAGAGCCTGTGAGATCTGGTGCAGGATGGATTTGTTGTGGGGAGGGCCAGGGACCTCATACCCTGTGATTTGCCAGAAGCCGGCTCTGGGAGGTGAGGAGGTGGAGTGTGGTGTTCTTGGGGTGTGAAGGAAGGAGGAATTGAGGGGAGGCTGCTAAGGGTCCTAAGCTGCTCCCTGTGGGAACCCTGGTGTGCGCCAGGAGGCTGAGGGTGAGGACTTTTCAGGGGAGCGTCTGCAGGGGGCCGACTTTAGAGCAAGGGCTCATCCCACCCACACCCCGATGTCACAGAGTGTCATCCTCTATCTTGGCACTTTCCTCGGTGACCTGCTGATGGTCTACTTGGTGATGGATGATTATCTCGAGGTGGGTGAACCTGAGGACCAGGCAGAGAGGACCAGAATCCTGAGCCTTGGGATGCGGGAGCCCTCGAACTGAGCTCTGAGCTCCCAGCACTTGGGACATCTCTCCTGAGAGCCTCGCAGCCACCCCTGGGAGCTGGGGCATCAGGCCCATCTTAGGGATGAGTGAACAGAGGCTCCACCTGAGACACCCATTCCAGTTCCCCAGGCTGGGAAAGCTCAGAGCTGCCTGATGGCACAGCTGTGTGAGGTTTTCTCTCAGCTGGACTCAGCCTCTCCCTCTCATGCTGCCCATAGGGGGAGAGAGAAGTCGGGCCCCTCCAAGTCAGGCAGCACATAAGTGGTTGAGCAGTCCCTTCTGCCTGAGGCCTCAGCCTCCAATTCTGTCATCAGAGTGGGTTGTGCTGCCAGGTCCCTCAGCCTCACCCCAATGTCCTCATTCTCTGGACCCCAGATCCCGCCCTAGGTCCAAGTCCTGTTTTCTCTGCATGCCCGGCACCCTCTGGGGACCTGGCAGAAGTGCAACATGAGAAGGGGTGGGCCTAGGGGTCTAGTGAGGCTAGGGGGCTCTGTCTGATGGACTCTGGCTGTCTGCCTTCCAGGGGAATGAGATCAACCTTGAGAAGAAGACTGAGGTGAGCAGCTGTGGCACTCCCTGCAGGGAATGGGAAGGAGGAGGAATTCAGAGACCCTCTGGGCAGAACAGTCCCTGGCTCCAGCCCCTGTATCTTACATTGAGTGGAAGTGTTTGATAACAGAGAAGTGGGAGACACATCCAATTGGCGGGTGGGTTGAGGGGAGGATGGCATCAAGGAAAACTTCCTGGAGGAGGGGCTGATTATTCCCATTCTGAGAACAGGTAGAGCCTGGATGGAACTGGAGGGAAGGAGGGTTCCCAGGACTGGTCCCCTGCCCCACTCCTGACATTCCACAAGGCCCATGCGGCATCCCCCACACAGGCTCTGTCTGCATCCTCTGCTTCCCTCTGGTCCCGGGAATACACAGTCATGAGCGAGATCCTGCTGCTCCAGGTGGCCACAAAGAATGACAACCAGAAACCCAGGAGCGATTTGGGGCCTGGTTCCAGGCCATGGAGCTGGTCAATGAGAATGATAGGAGAGGCCGGGGAGGAGTCGGGTGAGGGCAAGGGTGGACTCTCCCTTTTGGCCAGTCCAGAGAACCTGTCTCCATGGACCCCCACTTAGCCCCAGGCTTTATTGTGTGGCCACCTCTGGGAAACTCAGACTACAGCTGCTGGGCAGGCAGTCGGAGCACACCTGATGTGTAGCTCCTGGTAGGCTCACAAGTGCCTCTCTGTCCTGGAGCTACAGCCTGTCCTGCCAGCCAGAGCCCTAGACCCAGATAGACTGCAGAATTCTCAAGGCCTAGAAGAACCCGCCATCATCAAGCTCAGGTGTGAGTGAGTGTCTGGGCCAGGGCGACTGACTCCTAGATGTTCAGTAAAGCTTCGGGTTAAGCTTGCCCTTGGGGAGTCGGACAGCTGGCACTGGTATCCCAACTCCACTACTGAGCTATCCTGTGACTGAGGAGACTCTCTTCAGCTTCCAGAGGCTCCGTTTCCTCCTCTGTGAAATAGGTGACACTAAATGATCGCTCACGTGGCAGGGACAAATGGGGTATTGGTGGCTGACAGCACTGAGCACAGGGTCTGGAATACCCAGTGCAGTGGGAACAGGGTGGGGGGCCATGATTCTGAGGGAGGCCCCCCAAGATAACCCAACCCTTCTACTCAACCCTCAGGCCCCAACACCAAGCCCCGTACCAGTGGCTGATCACAGCACAATCCTCAGCAGTAGGGACACAGCTGGGATGCTTGCAATGCACTGGGCCAGCTCCTCCCACCTGACGGGAAGGGGAGCATTGTAAGCTGATCCCTGGGGTCCCCTGAAGCCCAAGAGAAAGGGGACGACCCCACTCCAGCTCCCTGACATCTCTACCCCAGCACCTATTCACCCATTACGGAGGGACAGTAGTTATTTGTTGTCAATAATAAACGCCATATTTGAATATTATATTAAAGTCTTGTGCCCTTTACAGCCTGGGAGTTGTGGTGTGGTTTTTGTTGCTTTCTGTAGGCATGTAAGTGAGACACAGAGTCTCATATTTCTCCTTGAATCAAAAACTCTTCTGGGTCGTCAGCTTATTGTATGTGGGAGAAGGGAGAACGGCCAGCCCCTTCCCTGGCTTGTGGGGACACCCCCAAGTACCCCTAATTCCGAAGAACATTTCATTTCAGTATCATTCAGCTCCTCCAGGAGCAGACATGTCCCCCCAGCCATTCTCTTTGGATTTAAATATTGAAGGTACTTTCACAGGCAAAGCAACAACCACTGAAATGTGAGTGTTTTTAAAACAGCACTACCCAGAACCAATTCCTGCCGCAGGCACGGGCTGCCTTTCTACATTCTGGAGGAACAGGGAACGTTTTCTGCTTCTCTTGTTGAGGTTTCTTTTGAGAAAATTTTAGGAACTTGTGGTTTTCTAGTTTAATCTCTGGAATTGTATCAGCTCTAAGTGGGGAAAACAATGTAAAAAGATCAAAACGTGCACGTGGAAAGGACAAGGCCCGAGGAAGCTCACTTGCAAAAAGACTAAAAGCAGGAAGGGCCTCCCTCCTGAGGCCCCTCTAGGGGCTCCGTGTTCACCCCTGACCTAGCTTTGAATCTTCCTGGGAGCCTTGTCCAGGACTCTGAATTCCTTTTCCTGCTTGTTTTGTATCCATGAGGAAAGATTTGTGATGCAGCTTTTAAGGCTACTGTTGAACCTCGTTCCATAAACATGACTGCTCCCTGTGAACTAGGATTTTCAGCTCCCCTGTCTTCCTTAAGCAATTCCTTTAAGGGCAGAAATTCCCTAGAAGACCCCCAGGCTCCTCCGTGGCTTGGCCTGATGGACCCCGGGTGAGCTCTACTTTGCCAGGATAAGGGACCATAATCCTGGCCAGTGAGTGACCCCACACTGTCCCTTGCTGGCCAAGGTGATATCTGAGCCCGTGTCATTCTGAGGTCCATGGTCTTGGACAATCCTCCAGTTTACACACTAAGTGTTAGTGTTACCAACTCTTCCAAATTGGGCAATTGGGCCCGAACACTTAATGTGTGTCTCCCCTGGGTGGTTGTGTTTTTTTCCCCAGTCCTGTGCTGTGGTTACATTACCACCACTTGCTGGGGTGTGAACCCTGTTTGGAGCTTTGAAAGATGAGGCATGACAGGGGTGTGGGGGGCTACAGCAGGGAATGCCACGGAACTGATGATCCATGGACATGCATGAGTACAGCCTTACCAATAAAAATACTGAAATGCTTGCCATCTGGTGGTGAACAGACACTGCTCTGAGCTCGCACTGAAAACCCACCCCATGACTAGGAGTTTTCAAAGGGTTACCAAGTGGCATTTTGAACCTCATCCCTTGGGAACACCCTGTAAGACAAGGGCCAGATGAATCGCTTGACACTTGTGAGTTATCCCCTCCTTTCTGATGGGTGCAAGTGTTACCCAGACACAGAGGCTGGACTCTGTCAGGGAAGCCTTGTCAGGACAGCCAGAAACTGAGGATGAATCTTGGTTCTCGGCATCCCAAGCCCTTCCTGACATGGCACAGCCACCCAGGAAAGTGATTTGGTAATGGAAAGACTGGGAAGGCCGTACTTTCCCTCCAAAGAGAAAGAAGTGCCAACAGTGAAAGCTTGATACCTCAAATAGACAATTAAATCCCAATAAGCAGTGGGTTCTAGTCAGATTCCTGATGCTGAAAAGATCTCTTTTGATAATAGCACGATCCCCCAACTCCCATGTCCATCTTCATGAATCACATTTCCAACACATGGATCTAAATAACTGAGAGAAATCTGGTATTTCCTTAGATGCAACTATGAATTAGCATGCAGAAAGGAACATAAAAATGGAGACCTAGAAGTAAATATCTAATTTGAGAACATAGACACAAAAGTGCTTTTGAAATAATATTTTGGAATCTATTGGAATATTATACAAAAAGAATAATCTACTTTATATTTGCAAACCATACATCTGATAAGGGCTTAATCTCCAAAATATATAAAGAACTCATGCATCTCAACAACAAAAAACTACCAACCCAATTAATAAATGGGCAAAAGACCTAAACAGACATTTCTCCAAAGAAGATATACAGATGGCCAACAGACACATGAAAAGATGTTCAAAATCAATAACTATCAGAGAAATGCAAATCAAAACTACAATGAGAGAACACGTCATGCCCGTCAGAATGGCTATAATTAACAAGACAAGAAACATGTGTTGTAAAGTATGTGGAGAGAAGGGAACTCTCATTCACTGCTGGTAGGAGTGCAAACTGGTGCAGCCACTATGGAAAGCAGTTTGGAGATTCCTCAAAAAATCAAGAATAGAACTACCATATGATCCAGCTATTCCACTGCTGGGTATTTATCCAAAGAACTTGAAAACACCAATGGGTAAAGATACATGCACCCCTGTGTTCATTGCAGCGTTATTCACAATAGCCAAGACTTGGAAGCAACCTAAGTGCCCATCAAGGGACGAATGGATAGAGAAGATGTGGTATATATACACAATGGAATACTACTCAGCCATAAGAAACGATGAAATCCAGCCATTTGTGACATGGATGGACCTTGAGGGTATTATGTAAAGTGAAATAAGTCAGAGGGAGAAGGTCAAATACCGTATGATTTCCTTCATTAAGTAAAAGATAGCAACAACAATAAGCAAACATATAGAGACGGAGATCGGATTGGTGGTTGCTGAGGCGGGGAGTGAGGAGGGCAAGGGTGATGGTTCGGCACATGTGTGTGGTGATGGGTTGTAATTGATATTTGGGTGGTGAACATTATGTAATCTATGCAAAAATAGAAGTATAATGATGTACTCCTGAAATTTATACAATGTTACTGCAATAAACAAAAAATTAAAAAAAAATGAATCCACTTTTAGTAGGTTTTACTGTGACCGTGAGGGGAAAAACTGAATCATCCCGTGACATTGATAACTCGCTGCTGACTTTAAAGTACAAATAAATAATGTACATAGTAAAGGAAAATGAGAGAACAGCATGAAAAAGGAAGATCTTTCTCTCCTCACCTGAAAATCAACATCTCACCTCAGAAAGAAACTGTTGTCTATATTTTCTATGTCTCGAAGCAGAGTTTAATAAAAGAAGATTATTGGTATATTTTAAAGTTTCAATAGCTCAAAGCAAGGAATCATTAGGGAAGCTGCCAAGAGACCTCACTGAGGTGCGTGCTCCATTTCATCTGCTGTCAAGATGGTCTTCTTGGCCCTTCACTTTCTCTGCCTCAGTAGCAAGTCTGTCCGCCATCATTTCTATCACCAATCTCCCTCCTGTGCTCTTCACTGCCCTTTCCTCCTTCCTGATACCTCCACAGTGGAGCTGTGAAATGTACAGATCAGTTCCTGGAATTATCTCTGCCAAATCTGAAGACCAGCAGGAGTGGGCATGGGACCTGGAATGCAGACCACCTGAGAGCACACCTGGCAGGGATTCAACTGTTTGACTAGGTGCATGTTTTTGCAACGTTTTGGCAAGACTGAAAGGACTTACAAGTCGTCCTGCACTGTTGCACACCTGGAGTCCTTGCTGTCTCTCGGGCCAGCAGATCTGGTGGGGCTGGTCCAACTTGTTTTCTCAGAGGCCATTCATTGCCATGATGGGATGAGATTCTAGTAACTGGCCTCTGGAATATGTCACTGGACATCCTCAAAAGAATGGAGATGGTTAAACCAGGATTTGGTTTGGACTGGTTCCCACAGTTACAGTGTTTCCTCTATGAAGACATGCCTATCATCCTTCTTTTCCTCTTACCTTATAAAAACAAATCATGAGTTTGGGTCAAATGATAAAGGAAGCCTGCCTTTTTAGGACAATTATTCTGGCTGTTTTGTACTTCCACCCTCCCCCTACCCACTGGGGATAGATCTGACCTGTGTCCTGGGATGTCATCAGGCAGATTCACATCAAGAAGAGAAAGCTCAGGTTGAAAACTCAAGGCTCCTCCAAATCATTTCCGCTCCTGCATCCTGTTAACACGCCCTCCTTGTTTGAGTGTGTTTCTATTCTCTTCTTGTCCTTGTCACTCTCAACCTCACAAGTCCTGGCACTCTCTTTCAGGAGACTCAGTCCCCAGTTATTTACTAAATCCCAAATCCTACGATTTCTGTGTTTTCTGACTACTCATTTTCTTAATCGATTGATCACTTGGTGTTCATAGAAGTTAAATCAACAGTGATATTATCAACCATCCCTTTTTAGCGACTTACTCCCATATCCCAGACGTTCACATAATCCAAATTGTTATTTTCAAAAGTAAATAATTCAGAAGACATATTCACCCACCACAAATTCCTGGTCTCTAATATTTTTATTCAAACACTCATACAGTAGATACCTGTCCATCAAGATCAGTAGATATGCCAGATCACCAATCCTCACCTTAATCTCCTCCTACACCTATCATTCCAGGATTCCATGGACTATGATCACAATAATTTCCTTGGAATAATAAAAAATTCCTTACCACTCATTTATTTTGTAAACCTCCAAACCTAGAAGATCCCGATTATCTGCCATGACGCAGCTACTGCTGGTCTTATGACAAGCTGAAGAAAAAGCACGAAACATGATCTTTTTGTACCACTGTAAATACAAAGCCATCTGCATCAACTGGGAAGCACCCATAATGCCTGGAAATTTTGTTCTCCTTTTTTTTTGTGTTGGCTCAAAAACAAAAAGACAAATCAATTTAAAAAATGGGCAAGGGACCAGAGTAAACTTTTTCCAGTGAAGACATATAGGTGGCAAATAGGTGTATGAAAAGGTGTTCGGCATCACTAATCAGGGAATACAAATCAAAACCACAGTGACCTATCACTTCACACCTGTTAAGATGGCGATTATCAAAAAATACTAAAGATGGCAAATGTTGGTGAGGATGTGGAGAAAAGGAACCCTTGTGTGAATGTAAACTAGTACAGCCATTATGGAAAACAGTATGGAGGTTCCTCCAAAAATGAAAACTAGCATATGATCCAGCAATCCCACTTCTGCTATACACCCACATGAATTGAAGTCAGGATATCAAAGAGATACCTGCCCTCTAATATTCATTGCAGCTAATTCACAATAGCCAAGATATGGAAGTAACCTAAAAGTCACTGATGGAGGAATGGATAAAGAAATGGAATATTCGGGGTCGGCCCCGTGGCTTAGCGGTTTAGTGTGCACGCTCCCCTGCTGGCGGCCCAGGTTCGGATCCTGGGTGCGCCCGGACGGACTGCTTCTCCAGCCATGCTGAGGCCATATCCCACATACAGCAAATAGAGGGATGTGCAGCTACAACATACAACAATCTACTGGGGCTTTGGGGGGGAAAATAAAAAAATAAAAATCTTTAGAAATGGAATATTCGTCAACCTTGAAAAAAGAAGGTATTGCTGCTATTTTTGACAACATGAATGCACCTAGAAGATATTGTGCTAAGTGAACTAAGACAGACAGAGAAAGGCAAATATTCACTTATTTGTGAAATCTAAAATAGTCAAACTCAAACAAGCAGAGGTTAGAATGGTGGTTGCCAGGGGCTTGGGGGATGGAGAAATGGGGAGCTGATGTTCAATGATACAAAGTTTCATTTATCAAGATAAATAAGTTCTGGAGATCTAGGATACGGCATAATGCCTACAGCTAACAAGACTGTATTGCATACATTACATTTGCTATCAGAGTAGATATTAAAAGTTCTTACCAGAGAATAATAGTAATAAAGGAGGTGAAAGAAAACTTTGGGAGGTGATGGATATGTCTGTGGCCTTGATGGTTGTGACAGTCTGAAGGGTGTATACATATGTCCAAATTCATCAAGTTGTATATGGAAAAGTATGAAATCATCATTGATTCTTCTGCACCTTGAAATATGCCATGTCCTCATCACAAGAGAAAATATTTGTAACTCTATATGGGGACGGATGTTAACTGGACTTATTGTGGTGATCATTTCAACATATATACAAACATTGAATCATTATGTTGTACCGCTGAAACTAATTTAAGGTTGTATGTCAACTTTATCTCAATAAAAAACCCACAACAGACAAAACCATTTGAATATTGTAAAGGAGTTCAGTGAATCCCTGAAACTGCCGCATTCCCATATGGGAGTTACAGGAAGCAGAGAGGATGAAGTAAGATGGAAGAAAGTTGTACAAAACAGTATTCAAATTAAAATCATTTAAGTTGCTATCAGCTCCTTGTGGCAAAGTTCTGTGAGTACCGATCTTCTTTCACATTTTTCCTGGAAAAACATACTTTGACATCCAACCCATAATAGTTTCATCATTTTCTCTAATAAGAAAATTTCAACTTAATAAATAAAACCAAAAGCATTCCTTATATGTGAATAAAGTTAGTGAACTTTACAGAGAAAAGAGCATATTTGCACAAACTCAATAAAGGAAACAGAAGAACAGAATGATGATCAAGTCTCATTCAAGCTTATCTTTGAAAGCCAGTAAAACAAGGCTATCTTTTCAAGGATGTGTGTAAGGAGCTGTCAGCCTTGGAAGATAGAAATATTGGCCTCCTCTGAGGCCAATATTTCTTACTGCCCAGTATAATAAAAATAACACCCCTCCCTGGGGCAAAGGTTAGTAGACTTCCTGCCCGTTATCAAAGATTTGAGTTCCTTAAGCTCTGAGTTCTTGCAACCTTCTGCATCTCACCTGGTCCACTGTGTATCACCCTGTAGGAAGTGGGTTTTAGTGAACTGCTGCAAATGCTGATACTCTGGCCACTGCTATTGCTGTGTCATTAAGTCCTTTGTCTCTGATGCATGGGTCTTGTGATTTTTGCCAGCATCTGTAAGACCATGGTAGGCTAACTTATTGGTTTGCAGGTAAGGTAAAACATCGGACCTTTCACAGTTCCTGACAAGCCCTTAAAATAACTAGTAGTCTTAGGAACAGAGAGCTATCCAGAACAATATGCATGGATGGTCTTCATAGAAGACTTCACACAACCAAAACTTTAATAAGTCTCTCTGACCTCTTTTATTTCTACCCCAATTAGAAGGAGAGGCACCAAGCTATTACAGACCTAGGGCTTGTGAAAGCCACTGGAGACCTAGTGACCAGAAACTTCCCATGGAGAGCAAAGACAGAGGGGCATATTTCCAAAATGGACCCATGTTCCTCCCGGTCATCAAAAAGACAGTACATTATCTTAATTTATGATGATTTTATTCTATAAATCTTGTGATGGGCCAAAGATACACTAATAAGAGGAGTGAGGCACATGGCAGTTCTAAGCAGATTAACACACTTGGTGAATATCAAACTCTGAACCAACTTTAGTGTTCTAATCAATTAAAAGGTACAACAAATTTAATTAGATGGATTAAATGATATTTAATGGTATGCCTGATTATCACTCTAAAATAATGTACAAGAAGCTCATGTAAATAACTATCATTGGTCTTACTTTAAAACATGATACTCAAGACAGTTTGAGATAAGCTGCAGAGAAGGAAGGGGAAAAATAGATAAAAGTTACCTGCTCTGAAGCCACTCTCAAGACCTCTGGAGCTATATGTAACCCAGGATATCGAGGCAGATGGCTGTGACCCTAGATCCTCCTGCACGGTGGTTCTCAGGGATGTCACGGGGATTCAGGAAGCAGCTTCCTGAATCGTGTTTACACGTCCATGTGTACAATACCCCTGACCATGGGGATGAACCATGATTCAATCATCCCTTACACCCCTCTAATTAACAATTAGATTTCAAAATCATTGTATTATTACATGATAATTTGTTCTTCAAACCTGTAGGATGCCGAGCTAAAAGAAAATTAAATTTCAATGGCTTCTTTTCTTTGAAGGACCAAGATGTTCTTTCACACTTGGAATCCAGATTAGAGGATAAATCCATCAAATCAATGGAAACAACTTAAGAAATGGACAGAGGGATATTTCATTAATATATATACAGTTTGCTTGTGGCAAAAATAAAGTTATATTTTAAAAAATTAGAATTTTTTGAAATTTTATAGATATTAAAGACTTTGTTCTGCTTATACTCCCTTGGTTTACCAAATCAAACTCAATCTTTAATGGGCATTTCTAGCATTCAGTGCTAGTAACAACAGCTTTTTATTTGGTTGTTTGTTTGTCTACTTTTTAATAATTTCATTTATTTATTTTCCCCCTAAAGCCCCAGTTGATTGTTGTATGTCATAGCTGCATATCCTTCTAGTTGCTGTATGTGCGACACGGCCTCAGCATGGCCGGAGAAGCGGTGCATCGGTGCGCGCCTGGGATCCGAATCTGGGCCGCCAGCAACAGAGTGAACGCACTTAACCACTAAGCCACGGGGCCACCCCAAAAACAGCTTTTTTAAATTCTTATTTTTCCCAGGTCAAAGAACAAGGGCAGAGGTCGTAGAGAGGTCAAGTCTAATCTACCTACGGATGTGGCAGCTTTAACTATGGATGTTCAAGCCAGACATGACCAGCAGAACCACATCTCTTCATCCATAGGTGGTTTTTACTAGTAATCACAGAGACTTGAAGATATCAAAGGAAATTCTTTGTTAAGAACCAAAGTTATAGATTCCTATCTTGGGTTCATTACTTTGAATTTTTGACCCAAATCACATATATTGGTTGGACCATGTTCAATTCTACGATGTTTAGAAGATGCAGCCTACAGCTGAAGAGAAACAGATACAACACCAACATCTTATCCTCTCTGAAGCCCAACTGAGAGCCCCTGGAGTCAGAAATTTTCAAGACAGGAAAAAGTCATCCTTCTTCTGAACAAAGAGAGTAGAGGCTATTAAAACATTCAACTTTAAATTGTTAACATGAATTGTTAGAATGTGATGGAGCAAACATAATACCTTGAAGTTTCATGATTTTTCTCTAGAATACTGAGATGGATGACCTTGAAATCCAGTTTCCCCATAAATATCTTTATTCAGAGATAAAATTAATTTCCCTATAAAATAATTCCCATAAAATTGTTAAAAATATATCATAGTCTCTGACTAAAAGGAAACAAAGCAAATCGAGCAGTTGTATAGCAGTGTAATAAATTCCATACGAGGATCTTACTGCCGCATTATCTATAATAGTGAAACTGGAAATAACCCCATCTCTATCAAAGAAGAAATAATCAGATCATGGTATTCGTGCTCTTTGGAGTAACTTTAAAACTTCTTAAGAGCTAAGTTAAAGTGACGTACACTGATAAGGAGAGACGTCTATGATATATGGTTTGGGAAACAGCAAATTGCAAAACGATGTATTTATGTAATTTATTTATGTTAAAAAAACTTTATGTGTATTTATATATTCATAGAAAATGTCCAGAAGAATAAGCTGCAACCTCTTAATAGTTCCTTCCGAGTAGAGGAGTGAGTTTGCAGGGAAGGGAATGGAAGGGGAAAGTTCCACTTTACTCTACATAGATCTGTGTAATTTGACTTTTTTTTACAGTATGTATTTCTTTCATAATTAGAAAAATGAGTGATGTGACCGTTTGGTGCAGGCTAATAGTATTATGTTCACCAGTCTCTGTACTGTATGTTACTGCACAGCACGGACAGTAGGAGAAAGCCCAGAGGAGCAATGAAGACATAACACCTGCAAAAAGTCAGTGGAATATTTCTACATGACAAAACTTCCAGGTGAGTGATGGTCAGTATCTTCCATTGCTCCAGCTCTCACCATAAATCTAGAACCTGCCCAGTGTAGGACGGACGAACACGCCATGCTAGTCCACTCCCCGCCCAGGGCCTGTTTGTGCAGGGTGACTGCCATCAAGCAGACAATGGACTCAGGATGGGGCATGTGCCTCTGGGGAGGCTGGCAGAGAGGCACAAAGTGGAACACCAGCTGAGTGCACACACCTGAGAGGCGGAGTTCCAGGTGGAGACTCAAAATGCACCAAGAAACTGTGTGAAGGAAGCTACTCGACCTCTCTGAACCTCAGTGTCCCCCCTGTAAAATGGGGATCACAGGCCTACTTCACAGAGCTGTCGGGGAAGATACATAAAAGTGCCTGTGACAGCGAGTGTCCACATTATTAACAAAGTCGTATCTGATTTAAGAATAATCGATGAAAAGAATAATGTTGATGAGACCAAAGACAAGATGCCCAGCTTCGTAAGCAGCCCCAGCAGCATGAGAATGAGAGGAGCTCCGAGTAAGCAGGGTTCTTCACAGCTCCACTGGAGAGGACGAAGATGGGTTACAACAGAATCAGTGGCTGTTGTACAGTGACTCGTGTAGTGAGGGTGGGTCCCTAAAGACACTGTGAAATCCAGTTACACACAGTGGCTCCTAGAAAACAACTACAAAGCAATCAACGCAGCAGTTAGGAATGAGAAGGGGGTGAGTAGAGGAGGGTCAGAGCCACAAAATCTGATGGAAGACACTAAACCACGACGACCGCCCAGCTCCGTCAACAACTGCTGTGGTTGCGCCAGGAGATCAAATGTCTGAGACAGCCATTTTGGGGACTGTTGGGAGCACAGTGGTCACTGCAGCCACACCCCAACAGCAGTGCATCGGAACACAAAGACCCCTAGACTTTCCTCTCCATGAATTCTTGTTTCAAGATGAGGAATATCATCGTGTTACAATGTCTCCTTCCAACACTTGTGGACGAGTGTCATCAGAACCCCCTGAAGATGTCACAGGTCAGAGTAGGATGGAACACTGGGGGCTGGGGGAGTGGCGCTGCACCTGACCACCCCGACTATCACCTGGGCCTATTGAACACAAGAGAAGTACCTGACGATGTGGTCTAGCAAGACTTCCCCTTCAAGCCACATTCAGAGACACTACAGAATTTCTCATCCACTCTTTACAAAAATGTTAAAGAATTCATGTGTCATTAATTCATAAAGAGACAAATTCTTGACAAAGTGACAGGGTCCAGTTTCCATGACCAGATTTTCCAGTTGTTTTGATAATATCCCACATTCAGGAATCGGAAATGTAACCTATTGGGATGGGTAATATAAACAAGGACTTTTTTTCATTTAGATCAACGACCAGATTTTTAAGGATGACATAAGATTCATGAGAGCTGCTAATCATTCTTCCACAGGTTTCAATAAGACTTATAAATTAATTTACCAATCTCAGGAAAAGAGAATATGGCAATTCAAGTTTTTTGTTTCTGCCTTCAAGCTTACAGTGCAGCCAAGAGAATGAGCAGAAAAAAATTAAGAGGAAGGTCTTGCTTGCTTTTTATCTTTTGCAAATAAGCAGGATACTTTATGCTCTGTTCTTTTCACTACTCTAATCAATTTTTAAAGAATACGGTACATCTGACTATCCCTAGGCGTGTTTATCCAGGAACCTTGTCGGAATCCAAAGCAGAGATGTTAAAGCTGACGGGTTTCAAATGCTGCCCAAGTGTTGTCTACCATGAACATGCCTCTCCCAAAGCTGGACCACTGATCTCTTCCTGAGGGATCAGAGTCACCACCCAGGTCCCTAAGAGACTGGCCACTCAGGCCTGAGCTGAGATTAGGTTATCTATCTAAAGGGCAAAATGCTTAAGCTGTTCTCATCTTAAGGATGCTGTTTCAGAGGCCACTGCACTGGATGGGTTAGTGAAAATGGCCTGCTAGATACTTGCCTGGGAATTGGGTTCTTCTCCTCTGCTCTTACCGGATCCTGGGGAAACCACTGATTAGCCTCATAGATGCCTCAACTTCCACATCTGCGAAAAAGGCAAGCAACAACCAATGTTACCACCCTGCAAAGCTCTCAAGTTGTGCTTCCAAGAGGGGCCACAAGGGCGAATGCCTCCCAAAAGCTGATGAAATGATGGCACTTTGGCTGGAGAAGGCAGAGAGCAGCAGGCGAAGTGGAAAGTTTCTGGGATGTCAAACCAGTTCCCATAATCAGTTTGGAGAAGCACCTGGCCCTGGACTAGGTAGGAGGCTGTGGAAAGACCCACAGGCATGCAGCTGGGTGGAGGAATCAAGCAACGGAGGGAGGCGGTGGGGAAGAGGTGAGAGTCTGGCTTCAATTTTGGACAAAAGCAGTTGCACGCTGCAGGCCCACGGCTGCCCATGAAGACGCCACACCCTCCTAACTCCCTGGTCCCTGTAGTCCCGTCACATCTCTCTGCGACTCAGTCCACGTGGAGCAGGTGCAGGACCAGAGTCCTGAGTCAATGGCGGTTTGGACCTTGGCAGAGCCTTCACCGCCCTGCTCCTCCCCCCAGGGCTAGGCACCACCCCGTGCCCCGAGCATCCTGGGAGTTGTAGTCCTGCAGTCCTGCAAGCTCCCAGCCAGGAATGGTTAAGAGACAAAAGCTCCCAGCATGCACAGCTAGGGGACCTAACTCCCTACTGTCCCTCCACCCATGACCCACGCCCCTCTGCTTCTATACCCCACCTTCTACCCCACCTCTTTTCTATACCACGCCAACTGTCCATGCCCTGCACATCCCCCAGAGTATGTGCAGTGTGGTTGGGCTGCATCCTTTGAGGCCAGTACTCAGGTAGGTGTGGGACTCACCTGCCTGGTTGTTGCTCAGGATGCTTGCAGCCCTGGTGGAAGCTCCCTGGCCAGTATTTGAAATGTAAATTCAATATCTAAAATGGAAATACCGGGTGCATGGGATCCTGGATTTTGCCTTTTAAGGCCCCCTGTCCTACCATCCCCTCCGTCCCTCCAGGCTGCCATGATCCTCCCTCAGGACCCCGTTGTCAAGGTCGCTGCAGAGAGCCTCCCCTTGGAACCCACCCACCAGAAGGGCCCATACTCATCATAAAAACTCAAAGCCATGCCACTTGCCAAATTGAGGCATAAATGGAACAACCCAGGCAGCCCACGCAAGGGTGAGGGCATTAATAGATACTTGGGAGTATTAAAATCCATCTGATTATGTCATGAGTGAACATGTTCCACTTTCAAACAAAACATTGCTGTTATTCTGAGCTATTGAGTTAGTACCTTTGTACAAATATGCAGGATTTAAAATATTTATTGATGTATAACGCGTGCAGAAATATATGCAGAAGTCATCCATATAAACCTCAAAGAATTATAACAAAGTGAACACACTTGTGTGACCAAGAACTAGCACCAGCTTCACTCAGGCCCCAACAATCCCTTTCTCCCTCCTTCCTCCCCAAAGGTAACTGACATCTGACCAGCGAACACTGTTTATATAGTGTGTCTTCTTATACAAGTGTTTTATTACAGAACAAATTAAACAATATACAAAATAAACAAAATAGCACAGAAGGCCCCTCACTCAGCTTCAACAACTACTAATCGTCTGCCATTTTTGTTTCATCCACACTCCATCCCATTCCACTTCACTTTATTATTCTTTTAGTCCTTTGTGTGTGGCGGTGGGGTAAGAGGTACACACACTGAAAGGCACAAATCTCAACCGTACAGTTTTGGCAAATAAACATGCCCATATAACCTTCACCCCTTTAAGAATAGGATATTTCCATCAACCCCAGAAAACCCCTTCTTGTTCCTTCCTAGGAAATTTTTCCTTCCCCCGAGGCAACCCCTGTTCTGGTTTTTTCACCTTAAGTTCATCTTGGCTGAAATCATCCCACGTGTATTGTTTTCTGTTCAGCTTGCCTCCCTTGGTACGAGGTTGATGAGACTCACCCAGCATGTGTGTGTCAGCGTTTGCTCCACGGCATGTCTGTGGGCGTTCTGCTCTGTGGATGTCCCACAGTGCACTCATCTTCCTCCTGGAGACGTGCAGGTCATCTCCTGTGAACATTCTTGTAGAAACCCTTTGTGTATGCTATTTAATTCCTTTATTAGCGTTTAAGAGGCACACCTTTACATTTTTTAGTGGTTGGTCCAGATTACAATATGCATCTTTAACATATCACAGCCTACCTAGACTTAATAGTGCACCAGTTTAATCAATGTAAAATATGGAAGACTTGCTACAGAACGGGTACATTTACCTCTGTCTGTCTTTTGTGCTATTGTTGTCATAAATTTTACATCTTCCCATGTTATAAATCCCACAATACAGTGTTATAATTTTTGTTTTCAATAGTCATAGGTCTTTTAAAGAAATTAACAGAAAAAAGTAAAGTATTTGGAGGCAGATGATTTGAGGCTCTGCAAATTTACTGTTTCTTCTTTAAGTTTCACCCACAGTTTTTGCATTCATCAGTCAGCCTTACCCACAATAATTATTACTGTGGTGTTCTAGTCACGATTTTCTCTTTCATGCTATCCAGCCACATTTATTATTTGGAATTCTGTGAGGAAGTTTCCCTCCCTCCCTCTCTCTAACTTCTTCCTTTCATTCTCTCTTTCTCTCATTCTTTTTTACCCCTCTTTCTTTCTTCCTTTCTTGTTTAATCTATTTTATGTCAGTATAGACTCATGGATATTTATTTTATTCTCTGTGTAATAATCCAATGCTACCATTATTTATTATGTTGCTCACAGTTTTCCAGCTTGAGCCATTGGGAAGTCTTTCAGATTGATTCCTTTTGACTCATCTCATCATTTTCTGTGTTTTATTTAAATCACTTTCCTACTTTCTGGCACTACAAGATGATCCAGGCTCATCTTTTATTTTCCATGTCCAGCCCTGGGATTAGCCATTACTCCAAGAAAACCTGGTTCTTTTTATTGGAGAATGATATTTAGAAACCAAGATCTGGGAGCTATGTGTGCTCATTGATACTACGGTGTCACTGCTTCTAGACTCTCTCAGAAGAGCCTGGAAATGTATGTATGAATATAAACTCAGGTATACACATCTGTCTATCAATCTACCAACCTAGCAATCTATCATCTATCTGGATAGATATATTAGAAGAGACATGGTTTCATACTGATACTTCCAACTCCTAGCCAGCACCACAGAGTTATTCTAGCATTCTCCTTTTGTTTATTTTTAACTTCTTTCAGCAACACTGAGAAACTTAACTCCAGTTAGCTACAATATATTTACTAATGTGTCAACTAGTTTCAGAATTGCTAACCCATACCCTTATGAAAAACAAATTTACCACCTAGATTACAGTGCGTCCAGTACTTTTGTTTTACAGTATCCCATCAACACACTCTATTCCAAAGTAACATATCCCCACGCCTTCTGTGTGGTTATGCCACATGCTTGTAATACATTGAGATTAATTTGTCACTGCATTCCATCTGTGTTTCCCAGCATCCTGATTGATTTTTAAAATGTGTAGAGTAAAATTCACTCTTTGTGGTGTACACTTCTATGGGTTTTGACAACTTTATCGTCGTGTATCCACCTCCACAGTACCATACAGACCTGTTTTTTCCACCCCCCAAAATTCTCTCATACTGTCCGTTTGTAGTCAACCCCTTCGCCCATTCCATCCCTTGGTAACCACTGATCATTTCCATCTCTGTAATTCTGACTTTTCTAGAACGTCATATAAATAAAATCATATACTGTATAGCCTTTTGAATCGGGCTTCCTTCACTTAGAGAAATGCAGCCAAGATTCATCTATGTTGTTGTGTAAATCAAGAGTTTATCCTTTTTATTGCCAAGTAGTATTCTAATGTCCCAATGCACCACAGTTACTTTCCCCATTCACCTGATGAAGGACATTTAGTTTATTTCCGGCTTGTGGCAATTGTGAATAAAATGGCTATGAACATTCACACAAAGATTTTTGTTTAAACATTAGTTTTCAATTTTCTTCAGTAAATCCCTAGGAGTGGGATATCTGAATCATATAATAAGTGTCTGTTTAACTTTATAAGAACCTGTTAAACCGTTTTCCTAATGCAACTATCATGTTGCATTCCCTGTTCTAGTTGCTCCTTCTCCTCACCAGCACTTGGTCTTTGCAATTTTATTTTTTATTTTAGCCATCTACTAGGTGTGTGGAATATTATTGTGGCTTCTGCCTCCTTTTTGAAAGTGAGATCTGCTAAATATAGAATCCTGTGTTGACTTTTGTGTTTTCTTTCTGCACTTGAAAGTTGTCGTTTTGTTGTTGAGTTGTCTCTTTTGTTTTTGATAATATATCATCCATCATTCACATAATTTCTCCCTGTATGTAGTCTTCCCCTGTATGTATGGATTTCCCTGACTGCTTTCAAGATTTTTGTTTTGTTTTTGGATTTTAGCAGCTTGACTATCATGTGCCCAGGTGTGGTTTAATTTGTATTTTATTTTGTGGGTTTCCTGACTTTCTTGGATCTAAAATTTTAGATTTTCAACCAAATATTGGAAATTTTATGATATTACTTATTGATTTACCTTTCTGCCTCATTTAATTTTTCTGTCTCTCTCTTCTTTGCTGGGAACTCAATCATCTCACAGGTAAGGCTCTCTTCATTTTTCTTCAAAATTTTTACATTCTTTTGTTCAGACTGGATAAATTATATTGCTCTATCTTTATGTTTCTTCTACTGTCTCTAATGTACATGTAAACTCAAAAGTATTTTTTTATTTCATCTTCTTATTTGTTTTTATTTTTTTGTAATTTCCACTTTGCTGAGTTTCCACATTTGTTCATTCATTATGGGAATATTTTTCTTTACCACCATGATCATCTTTATAATGTCTACTTTCTTATCCATGTCTGCTAATTGCAACACCTTCGGGAGAGTTTCTACTGCTGGCTTTTGGTCATACATGGATTACATTTTCCTATCTCTTCAAATCTCATGATTTGTAAAACTGTCTCCTGGAAACCATGAATGATAGTTATAGAGACTCTGGATTCTATTGTATTCCTTTGAAGAGAGCTGTTATTTTTCTAACAGGGAGTTAACATGACTAGACTGAAACTTCAATCTTCTCTCCTTTACAGTGGGCATAGCTGAAACCATTGATCAGTTCTTTCATCTACCAATTGCTGTTTTTACACTAGGCTCTCTGGGGCCTACTCTGCATGTTGTTGTTCAAAGATCTGCCCATTGGGTGTGTGTGTGGGGGGGAGACTTACATATATATTTTGAGATTTTCCTCTTTGTGTCTCCGTCCCTTCCAGAATTTCTCTCCTAACTTTCCAGCGACTCTGTCAGCCCCAAAATATATCCTATAACATTACAAGTAAGACTGTAGGTTTTCCCCTGTCTGGGCCATGTACAGATTTTTGAATGCTTTGAGGCAAAAGAATCAAGCTTGCAAATATCTCCTGGTGCAATTCCCATCATTTAAGGGAAGACTCCCTCACAGTTCTGCTTGCTTTTGTAAGAGATTTATACATACACAAATATACACATTTATTATATGTGTACTACATATAAATACATATAATATTTTATGCAGATTTTATCATTGTTATCTGTGAGACCGTTAGTTCAACAAGCTACTCCACCATTCCTGGAAGCCAGACCTCGGTTTTTTCTTTTTTGTATTTTATATAAATGGAATTAAAAAATGTATAGCCTTTTTAATATATTTCTTTTATGTAGCATTATGGTTAGGATATTTATCCATGCTATTGCATGTAGCTACTGTTTGTTCATTTTTTGAAAATCATTAATTTTTTTAAATGGTCATAAAATATGCATAACATAGAACTGACCATTTTAACCATTTTTAAGTGTACAGTTCAGTGACATTCAGTACATTCACATTATTGTGTAGCCATAACCTCCAACCATCCACAGAACTATTTTCACATTTCATTGAAACTCTGTGCCCATTAAGCAACAACCCCCTGTTATCCCTCCCTCTTGCCCTTGGGAACCACCATTCTCCTTTCTATTCCTATGAATTTGAGGACTCTAAGTACCTTATATGAGTGGAATCATACAGTATTTTTCCTTTTGTGTATGGCTTTATTTCACTTAGCATAAAGTCCTCAAGGTTCATCCATGTCATAGCATGTGTCAGAATTCCTTCCTTTTTAAGGGTGAATGGTATTCCACTGTCGGTATACACCACTTTTTTTTTGTCAATTCATCCGTTGATGGACATCTGGCTTTCTTCCAGCTTCTGGTTATTTTGAATAATGCTGTTAAGAACATGGGTGCACATATATGTCTATAACTCTGCATTCAATTCTTTTGGGTGTATGCCCACAAATGGTGTTCTGAGATTCATTTTTTCACACGTGGGAGGGTTCCCCACACCTCCAAAAAGCAATTCTTGGAATGCCAGCTGGTCTTCAGATAATTCAACTCAATTTGATGCTGTCAACCCAGAGATACATCAGATTCCCCAGGTTGAGGACTCAGTCCTATAAGACTGCACCCCCACCCAACCTCACCTCAACTTCAGATGCCAGTTAGAAACCCAGGCTGTTACTTGTACTTCTGACTGACTGGCTATAAACCAGAGGTTCTCACAACGTCCTCATTGGGTTTGATTAATTTGCTAGAGTGGCTCACAAAACTAAGAGAAACATTTACTAGATCACCACTTTAATATAAAGAATATAACTCAAGAAAAGCCTGATGGAAGTGGTGCATAGGGAAAGGTATGTGAGAAGGGGCACAGAGCTTTCATGCCATCTTCAGGTTCACCACTGTCCAGGCACTCCTTGTCATTGCCAACCTGGAAGCTCTCTGAACCTCCTTCTATTGGGATTTTTATGGAAGTCCCTCACGTAGGCATGATCAATTACTAACTCAGTTTCCAGCCCCTTTACCCTCTCTGGAGGATAAGGGGTAGAGCTAAAAATATCAAGCTTCTAATCAGGGCTTGGTCTTTCTGGCGACCAGCCCCCATCCAGGAGCCATCCAGGAGCCTAACCAGAGTTGCCTCAATAAAACAAATGATTCTCCTAGTGTTCTTATCACTTAGGAAATTACAAGGGGTCTTACCCTGTGGCTTAGCGGTTAAATGCGTGTGCTCCGCTGCTGGCGGCCGAGCTTTGGATCACAGGCACGCACTGATGCACCGTTTTTCCGGCCATGCTGAGGCCACATCCCACATACAGCCACTAGAAGGATGTGCAACTATGACATACAACTATCTACTGGGACTTTGGGGGAAAAAATGGAGGAGGCTTGGCAATAGATGTTAGCTCAGAGCCGGTCTTCCTCAGCAAAAAGAGGAGGAATAGCATGGATGTTATCTCAGGGCTGATCTTCCTCAAAAAAAAAAAAACAATTACAAGGGTTTTAGAGGCTTTGTGTAAGGGATGGTGTCAAAGACAAATATTAGAATAAGAGATGCTCCTATTGTTCTTATCATTTAAGAAATTACAAAGGTTTTAGCAGCTCATTGCCAGGAACTGGAGGCAGAGATTGAGAAATATTTTTTCTATTATTTCAGAACCCATAAGTGTAATTGCTAGATAATATGGTAACTCTATTTTTAATTTTTGAAGGAACTGCCATACTGTTTTTCACAGTTTTATATTCTCACCCTCATTGCACAAAGGTCGCAATTTCTCAACATCCTTGCCAACACTTGTTATTTTTTGATTTTGTGATAGTAACTATGCTAATGGGTGTGAAGATGTATCTCATTTTGGTTTGATTTTTCATTTTCCTGATATTTAGTGATGTGGAGCATCTTTTCATGTGTTTACTGGCCATTTTATCTCTTCTTTGGAAAAAAGTCTATTCAAGTCCTTTGTGCATTTTTAAATTATTTTTTTTTATTGTTAGGTTGTAGGAGTTCTTTATATATTCTAGATATCAATCCCTTATCAGATATGTGATTTGCAAATATTTTCAACCATTCTGTGGGTTGCCTTTTTACTCTGTTGATAGTACCTTCTGATACAGAAAACTTTTACATTTTGATGAAGTCCAATTTGTTATTATTTTTTGTTGTTGCTTATGTCTTTGGTGTCATATTAAAGAAAGCATTATTGGCAATGGCATTTGGACCCAATGACATGTAGCTTTTACCCTGTGTTTTTTTCTAAGGATTTTATAGCTTCAACTCTAACATTTAGATCTTTGATCGATTTTGAGTTAATTTTTGTATATGATGTAAGGTAAGGGTCCAACCTCATTCTTTTGCATGTGGGTATCAAGCTTTCTAGCACCATTTGTTGAAAAACTTATCCTTTCTCCATTGAATGGTCTTTGCACCCTTGTCAAAAATCATTTGAACATATATTTAAAGGTTTATTTCAGTGATATCTATACTATTTCATTAGTATATTGTGTGTACTTATACCAGTACTGCACTGTTTTGATTACTTTGTAGTAAGATTTGAAATCAGGAAGTGTGAGTTCTCTAACTTTGTTCTTCATTTTCTAGATTGTTTTGGCTATTCAGGGTCCCTTGAGAGTCCATATGAATATTAGTATAGATTTTTCTATTATTAAAAATTTTTCATTGGCATTTTTAGATCAGTGAGTAAGTTGATTCTTAAGTATTTTACTCTTTTTGATGCCATTTTAAATAAAAATATAAAGTTTTTAAATTTTTTTCAGATTATTTATTATTAATGTATACAAGAACAACTGATTTTTGCATGTTGACTTTATGTCCCACTGCTCTGCAGAATTTATTAGTTCTAACAATTTTTTTCAGCAATTTTTAGGGTTTTCAACATATAAGATATTATATGTAAACACATATAATATTACTTCTTCCTTTCCAATTTGGATGCTATTTCTTTCTTTTTCTTGTCTAATTGCTTTGGCTAGAACTTCTAATGCCATGTTGAATAGAAGTTGTGAAAGTGGGCCTTTTTGCCTTGTTCCTGATCTTAGAGAAAAAGCTTTCAGTCTTTCACCCTTGAATATGATGTTCTCTGTGGATTTCTCTATATGGCTTTTATGTCGAAATAGCTTCCTTTTACTCTGAGGGCTTTTTATTGTTTTTAACATGAAAGCATGTTTAGTTTTGTCAAACACTTTTTCTGCATCCATCGAGATGATCATTTTTTTTCCTTCATTCTGTTAATGTGGTTAATTACATTGATTCATTTTCATATATTGAAACATCCTTGTATTCCGGAAATAAATCCCACGTAAAAATGTTGTATAATCCTTTTAATATGCTGCTGAATTTTGTTTGTTACTATTTTATTGAGGATTTTTGTATCAATATTCATGATAGCTATTGACCTGTAGTTTTCTTTTCTCTTAGTGTCTTTGGCTTTGATATCAGGGTAGTGCTAACTCCATAGGATGACTTTAGAAGTATTCTCTCCTCTTCAACTTTTTGAAAGAGTTTGAAAAAAATTGGTGTTGGTTAATTAAATCAAGTCTTTGGGCCCAGGAATAAATTCAGCATAAAATAAATACAAATAAATATTTTTTTAAATGTGCAAAAGTTTTTTCCTAAAAAACATTAAAAATTATGCAAGTACATCATTTATCACTTTATTTCTAAAAAGTGTTTTTAACCTAATAGTAAGCATGAACACATTGTTAGAACTAAAATGACTCAAGTGTTAATTTTCTTCATTGCAAATTTTCTGACAAAAGTATATGATGTCATCATGTATGACATCTTTTATGAAAAAATGGTCACTTTTTGTAGTATTTGAGAACATTAAGAATTTTCCCAGTGGCCTCTGACAATACTCTGATATGCAAAGTTATCTTTTCAACATGTATGTCTTATTATCATCATTAACAAATTAACAAACTCTGTCAGGTGTTAATTATTCAAGTACTTTGCATATGATTCAGGTTCTCCACCAACAACTTCTCTAACTATCACGAAATTCTGCAACTTCTGCAAGACTAACAATTTTACCTTACATTGTATTTATCTCATGTGGTTTAAAACATCCAAAAATCATTGATAAACTGACCCTGCCCAAACTAAAGCATGGTGAATTATAAAAGATGGTCTCTGTTAAATGGGGAGGTATTTCACGTTGAACTTAATTTTATAAGTAGTCACTTTATTACAGTGTATTTTTCTGTTATGTATTTCACTTCTTTTTAAAAAAAATGATAGTTGAGGGCACTTTGATAATAAAAATTTGAGAAAATAAGGAACTGATACACACTGTAAGCTTCAAATGTTTTCAAGCATAAGATACAATAAGAACTAATACCAAGAAATGGCAGAGAAAATAGAGATAAGAGGATGAAATTGCAAAACTGAATGTATAATTATATCTCAATGGCTACCCTTGTGGTGCCAAGAAGGTGGTGAAGTCAAAGAATTTGTAAAGATGATAATAAACAGACAGCAAAGAAAAAGACTGAAATTTGTGTGTGTGTGTGAGGAAGATCAGCCCTGAGCTAACATCCATGCTAATCTTCCTCATTTTGCTGAGCAAGACTGGCTCTGAGTTAACATCTATTGCCAATCTTCCTCCTTCTTTTCCCCAAATCCCCAAAGATAGTTGTATGTCGTAGTTGCACATCCTTCTAGTTGCAGTGTGTGGGTCGTGGCCTCAGCATGGCCGGAGAAGCGGTGCGTCGGTGTGCGCCCGGGATCCAAACCTGGGCTGCCAGCACCAGATCGCGCTCACTTAACCACTAAGCCACAGGGCAGGCCCAAGACTGAAATTTTTATACAGAGAATCTTTACAGCGATATTACAGATAGAGAACAAGTAAGAGAAGTTGGAGTGAGAGACTGTTTCTTAAATTGCTTCCACTGTAGAGAACAAAAAACCAATTTGCTGAAATATTTATTCTCCTCTAAGACACTACGTTTACCTGCAAAATCTGAGCACTGAATCAATGTCACAATCCTTCTTTTCCATCCCTGGGGAACAGAGCAATTAAGCTCATCTGAAACCTCAAATGCCCATCCTGTGAAATAAAGCCGGCTATCCATTCTCACAGAGAAGCCAATTGGAGGTAAGATTTTTGGTTCTGAATTCAGCTCAACATCTTCAAAGAATTGTATCTGGCCTTCCTTATCCAAGGCTATCAATGAAGGGCTGGTTGGCTTTCAGAGAAAAGCAATTCACAGTCAGCTGAGACATTTTCTGTTGAGCTCTCTAGAGAAGGCTGTGGGGCTTGTCAGTAAGAGTTGATTGCTATACGGGTTATAATTTTATTTTATTTGGAGATTTATAAAGAAATATACATGGTAAATATTACTTAATATCAAGAAAAGAGGTTGTCTATTCTCTGATCGTTTAAGCAAAATCCTCCTCTCAGGGCCCACCCATGGACAAAGCCCAGATTCAATCTCCAAGAGTCTGCCAGGTACTCTGTGGTTCATGGGAAGCCCTCAAGTTGGCAGCCTGTTCCCTTGTGTCCTGTTCTGGTACTTAATTTTCCATCTCTTCAGGGAACAACTAGACAGAGGCCTATCAGATCCTAAAGGGACTTGACATTGGAGAAATAAACTTTTCATTATCTTTAGATTTTTACACTTTTCAAAATATCTGTCAGGGCTGGCCCTGTGTCTTAGCGGTTAAGTGCGCACAATCCGCTGCTGGCAGCCTGAGTTCAGATCCCGGGCACGCACCGATGCACCACTTCTCCGGCCATGTTGAGGCCCACATACAGCAACTAGAAGGATGAGCAGCTATGACATAAAACTATCTACTGGGGCTTTGGGGGGAAAAAATATCTCTCAACATTTCCAGTAATTGTGCAGCAGTTTACCCAACACTAAGGTTCTCACTATTAAAAACTGAAATAAATAAATTTTGAAAAGGAAAAAAGTGATCTTTGCAACCTTGTACAGAATCTATACAATGGGTGCATCTTTAGAAAAGGAGGAAAGATAACAAATTTAACTATTTTCGTTAGTTAACACAGTAAGTAATATATTTTATATATTAGCAATTTTGAGATTATTTGTATTTAAAGATACTATTTCAAACCACTAAATCATTGTATGTGGTAGAGTCTGCCATCGTCTTTGGCTGAACAGTTATATACAGTAAGTCAGCCTAAATTCTTCCATTCCTGTATAATCTTATATGTGGGAGGTAACGGTCAGTTCTTATAGATTGTTTGAATACGTGCATGTCACAAAATACAAGTGACGATTAAAAATTAAAGTGTTCAACAAATAGAAGATTATCTGATTCCCAGAAAAAGAAAACACTACTGTGACATTAAGGCTAAAATTGTCATAAAGGAAGCCAAGATACACTCAAGTCAAGCTTTTGCTGAAAAGTTAAATGGCTCATCTTTGAAACTTTATCAGGTTTATTATGTAAGCAAGATACTTTCAGAGCCTAGAATACAGAAAGTACTTATTGATAAGTTAGCATTGTGATCATTTATTTTGTAAATGTTAATATTACAGATATAATTCATTTTCTACTATATTCAGATTTTCAAGTTCTGCTAAATCTTAAGGACACATTACTGGCAAGTTGGGATACCTCTAGACATCTGAAAAATATGAATCCTACACAGAAGCATATAAATTCTCTATTCATCAGCTTCTAAATTCTAAAACATTCTAAGCTTTTGGAACAATCCAGTGACATTCCAAATTGACAGTAAGGCTGCATGTGCCATACATGATCCTATAGGAAGAGAATGCTAGATTTTAAATAGAGGAGATTGTGCACAAAAATAAAGTACATTTTCATGTCTGAAAGGGGATTTCAAGAAATAAAGGACTCTCAGAACATGTGGTAAGTGGTAAATAACTTACCAAGGGCTCTCTAAAGGAGAACATATTGTGGAAAAAAAGCTTCACATGCAGAGAGCTAAAATGGCCTCTCTGGAATCCTCACGATGAAACAGACACTGAATTACTTTTTCCTAAAATTTAAAATGTGTCTTATCCTCCAAACAAATACCACCTTCCTGTCTTTCAGCTTACCTGGGCATGGTGACGTGTTGGAATCATTTTTCTATTTCATTGGCTCTTAAACTTGATGGGCACCAGAAGCTCCTGGAGGCCTTGTTGAAACCCAGATTGCCAGGTCCCACCCTAGAATTTCCAGTTCAGCAGGTCTGCAGCAGCACCAGAGAATTTGCATTTCTGCACAGTTCACAGGTGATGCTGATGCTGCTGGTTCAGGGACCCCACTTTGAGAACCACAGATTAATTTATACCCTATATATGGTTACCAAATCCATTATTTTATCCCTTGACTGCTACTTTTCCTTTATCACATCAGCACCTTAGCTGCGAATCTCCTCACCTAGCAATGGGAATATTTGGAGAGTTTAACAGCTGGTCCTCCTTTCTGGCTCAGTTCTCCCTCTTCCTCTCAAAACTACAGTCTCTTGCCAGGTAATTTTTACTTAAACATCAGTTCATCATAGATCTTCCTTGCTAAAAAAGTCATGGCTCTTATGCTGAACACAAGACATTTTAAATTCTCTACTTGGCTCATAAGGTCTGTAATAGCCTGTAGAATGTGGACACCCTGTCCCCTACCCTGCCTGTTATAAGGGAGTATGTTAGGATTACATAAGATACAGTCAGTTCTCGTTATGCACAGTGTGGCATTCTATAAAGTCACTGTGAACACTGAATCAGTGAATATGGCCCACTGTTCCTACAGGAAATGCAGGGTTAGGTTCCTGCAAGCCTTAGTCACATTTTCTTCAACTGATCAATACATAACCTTTTTCTCTGTGTGTTTCTCTTTAAAGTCACCTTATTTAATATATATTGTTGATATATTAACATTGAACTTAGACTAACAGCACTGTACCTCGAGTCTAAAAGAAGCTTGTCGAACACACATACTTTCTCCGTAAAGGCACGTCACAGCCTCTTTCCCTGAGGAACACCAGACAGCATTGCAGCACTACACATGGGGGACATATTAAACAGGCAAGTCACTAACACAAGGCACAAAAAGATAACAAATGAGGCACTAACTGGACTGAAAGTAGGACACTTGCTTACAGTATGGGCTGAAACAACAGGGCAGAGCATCACTTTCTTCCCCTCAGCTGGGAACGTGCACTTTGAGTGAATCAAATTTTTCACCACTTTGCGCTTATCTGCAAATAGACATGAAAGCCCTATGATTGTTGATTTGGGGGCTGCCAGTACATATTAGCTAGTAGGCAAGTGTGCAGACAGGGAATCCACAAATAATGAAGCTTAACTATTTTATGAAAGCATCTTTTCAAAACCAGAGTATCGTTCAGATATAAGAGCAATAATGATAACACAACAGCTAACATGTTAATACCTACTATGTGCCAGGAGCTCTTCTAAATACTTTACATAAGTTAATGCATTTAAATTTCACTAAAACCCTATGAGACAGGAGTTCTCAGTAGCCCCATTTTATAGATGAGGAAACTAAGGCTCAGAGACTAAATACTTTGCACAGGTTCCCCAGTTAAAAGTGGAATAAGTGGGGTTGGTGCCCAGACAAACTGGTCTAAAGCCCACAGCCTCAACCACTATGGTAGGAACGTGAGCGAATTTTCTACCACTCCCCAAAAAGCCCCTTCTGCTCCAGCCAGTGTGGTCTCCCACATACTTATTCACTCATCAATCATTTTCTGAATGCCCCCAAGGTGTCAGGTACTGTGTTTAGATACTACAGGGACAAATAGAATGTCAACGCAAATATTGCATAAAAAATCTATAAAACCAAATTGGCTTGCAATTATTATGAGCCAAACTTTGAGGATCATATAGCCCGGAAGAATCCTTTCATGAAGAAATGGAGCACTCCAAAGAAGTGGGGTGTACAGATTGGTTATATACCATCAAAGAGCATGTACCACATGTGATTGGAATGTCCCTGTTACAATAGCCTCAACATTGACCTGTTGGCAAGTGGATTGATGGACACTGTGGGTATCAGGTCTGCTGTCTCCATGGGCGTGGCTGTTGTGTTAAGTTGGATTGTCACAGGATGAGCGCAGCATTCAAATCCTAGCCTAGGGAGAAATGCTTATCCTTAAGGAAATGTCAAGTGGGGATGTTGTATTTATATTTTAAGGGCACTGCATTTGTCTTTGGGACACGTTAATTGCTTAAAGTGAATATACAATGGATGAACAGAAGCTACAGACCCCTTTTGGAAAAAAAAACAAGATCAAGCCCAATTAGTTTTACACCAAATGGCTTCCTCATATGCTCCAATATATCCTATTGCTTGCCATTTATTTATGGTTTTCCCACTTTTGATCTATAATCATTCCATAGAAAGCATTGATGATCAAAATATTGTCCCTTGGCACCAGGGTTATTGCCATCTGCCCTGGGATTATCATGTCCCTTGGTGCCAGGCTTTTTTTATCTCATCTATTTGCCCAGTTGTTCACCTTGTGGGGAATTAGTGAGATATTGTGGATAAGCAAAGAGGTATATATATATATACAGAGGAAGCATTTCATGGGTTTTGGATAATTTTAGGTTGTTGTACAAAGATTGCATATGCGCCTTTTTTTAAATATATATAGCCCTTTATGTACATTGTGCACAATTATAGAACAAGTACGGTAACAATGAAAATAATTTAACATTTTTTTGAAAGATTAGTTTAAAATGAGATTTTAGGCATAGTCCTTAACAGAAAAGGAAATTTGTCCAAGGATATAAGATTGATCGGCCATCTCAAGTTGCCAAGCGATCATTACTCTATTTTGCAAGACAATCTTACAGCACTGAGTAAAGAAAACAGCAATCAGTTTGAATATTATGATTAGTACAAGAATATCAAGAAGTAATAGAAATAGGACATGCAATCCAGATCGAAAAAAGGAATCAATACCAGAAGGGAGCTGATGGTGTTCAGGGCAAGCTACCCCAGGAGGCATCACTCTGGTATGCGGATTATTTCAAGCTGAAGACAATAACGACTCAGAGAACTCAGGAAGAATATTTGAGTTTCCCCGCCCAAACTGTCTAGAGAATTTAAAACAAAAGATCTGTTTCAGGAAGGAGTTATTATCATGATGGCTGTAAAGATAATGTAGGATAGAGGTTACAATAGGAAAGACACCAAGCCCCTTTTATCAAAAACTCTATCTCTCCCTGACCACATTATCTATAGATGACTCTGAGAAGAGTTGTCAGGCAAACATTTGCATTTCTATCTCCATGTGAGTTGTTTTCTTGCCCTCTGAGGTCCCAGACCACTACCCACTCCCAACACCTTCCTCGCCTTTAGCTGTAATTCTTATGTGGGCAGCTTAGACAGAGGGACGAGTTACTCATTTCTGAGTTTCTCCCATGTACGTATGTTATTAAACTTGGTATTACTTTCTCAGGCTAACCTGTCTTGTTAATTATTTGGCCAGCCATAAGAACCTTAAGGAAAAGGGCAGAGGGAGATTCTCCCTCTCTTTCGACAGAGCCAACAGAACAAATCAAGGCTGGGTGGAGGATCGCTTAGGGCATTCACCTGTTTTTTCATGTGCTTTAGTAGAGATGACACATTGGAAGACTGGTCAGGTATAAAAACACAGCATTCTGTTTGAATGATCGCACACGTACCACCTTGGGATGCTGTAAGAATATCTAAGGCCATTCTCTTTTGAAGGACAGCTATTCTCATTAAAGACATTTCAGTATTTAATAAAACTATTGTTGCCTGACTATCGTTAAGGGCTGTTGAGTAAATTTTGTCAGAACCTGTCTATGTGATATGACATCTTCTAGCCCCAAGGAAGGAGCAAGTATAGCTGCTAGGTGGTCATACTAGTGAAATACTGAACGAGCCCATCTTGCCTTAAGTAGAGGCAGATTGACAACAGATATTATCTCTGGACAAACTTTCCCTGTATCCAAAAGAAGCCCAGAGTGCAGCACCCTAGCCATCCTGGTGGCAGCCATGGCCAGAGGTTTGTTCCACAGAACCACTGAGTTCCATTAGGAGCCATCCAATACAGGCTTGGTCTTCAAGACCAGTCTGTTCCAAACCTATCACTTTTTTTTTAAGTAGAATAGTATGCTAACATGACTTCAAGAGGGTATACAGCCCATCTTTCGAGTGTAATTTGGTAGATTTTGTTTGGAATGATTTCTCTGTTCCCAACATAAAGGTGCCGGTATGTTTAAAGATCCAAGGCTAGAAGTAAGCCAAACATATCCATCCCAAATTTGTGTGAAACCTTCCATAGTTTTTATTGTAATGTCTGGTTTCTTTTGTTTATCTGCAATTTGTTGGGATAACCGGATGGTTTGAGTAACAGAAAAAGAATAACTATAACCTGTATTATTAATGGTATGCGCTATTGGCCATGTTTCAGGATCATAATTAGTAATATCAGATGAACTGCAAACATTAGAACTAGATCTTTTTATCACAATAATTTGCTTTAGAGCTTTCCAAACCGAGCCTTCAACAGGAGAGACCCACGAAGGCAACCCAGAGGTGTTAGAAAGTGGAAGTTGGCCACATATCCAACAATTGGACTGATTTTTGTATATAGCAAAGGAATGTGCCCATTGCAGAAAAACATTGCCATCAGAGGTCCATTCAGATGTAGATTGGAAAAACAAACATAGCTTTAGGAAAACCTTACATGGCGTTTTCTTTTTGGAGATTAACAAAAGGTTGTGTAATTAGGTTCTAATCTATCTTATAAAGTTGAAAGGTAAAGTATTGGTGTAGGAAAATGATAAGTCCATAGATATTGATTATTTTAGCAATTACTTAAAGCTTAAACATTATGAGGGTTTACATGAGGAGATATAAAGTTAGGAATACAGGCCTGCTCTGGAGTCTTGGGACAGCTGTCTACAACAGATGTTGTCTTCTTCTCATCCTGGTTTGGAAATATTCATCTTTGTCAGTCGAAGTCAGGTGTCAGAGACTACAGTTGAAGTCCATTCAGGTGGAGAAGACTTTTATAAATGAGAAATGTGAGTCCATGAGTCTACGCCTTTAAATTTTCAACACATGGCTTGGTTAAAAGCACCTGATATGGTTCTTTCCAACGGGGCTGCAAAGAGTCATTTCTTAGATGTCTCTTCCAATAAACAAAATCTCCAGGTTGTACTCCATGATCCTTAAGGTCTTCTTCACCCAGGAGCTTAGTGTGAAATGAATTAGCTACCAATTTCTCCTTTCTTTTAGGACCCACAATGAGACCTTGACAATAATGTAAAATATCACCTTTAAGTAAAATTGGTTCATACATTTCTTCGTCTAATTGCATGGGTCGTCCAGTTATTATTTCCAAAAGAGACAGTCGATGTTTACCAAAGGGTGTAGATCTAAGATTGAGAAGCAGAAGAGCATTTGGCCATGAGGGATTAAATGCTTCTGAAAGCTTTGCCAATTGAATTTTCATGGTGCCATTAGTTCTTTCCATCAATCCTAAGGATTGTGGATGGTAAGCACAGTGGAAATGCTGCATTATTGGTCAACTATTACAAATAGATTTAATTATTTGTCCAGTGAAATGAGTTCCCCGGTCACTATGTAATTCGGTAGGAATTCCCCAAACAGGAATTATTCTAATAGTAATTATCCTACTGTTAGAGCCGTTGTTCTTCTGCAAGAAAAGGCCTCAACCCAATGTGAGAACATACAGATCATTACCAAGATGTATTTATATCATTGAGATGGTGGCATTTGGACAAATTCCAATTGCCATACCTCAAAAGGTCCCTTAGGAAGGGAAAAGTGGCCTTGTGACCCATTAAGTGGTTTCCCTGGCTTATACTTTGGGCATATAACACAAGGAGTATAAGCTTTATGGGCCAATGTGGGAAAAAGTTTCTTAAAGTATTTTTTTCACCATAAAATCATCTTTTCAAGTGCCCAGTGGGTTAGTTGGTGTATATGTTGGAGCAGTAGAAATTGTGCTCCAACAGATACTGTGAGTTTCCTATTGGGCCCAAACCATATCTAGGATGTGGTGTGAAAAATTCCCACTTTTCACTGCCATATCAGTTTTTCTTCTTCTGTGGCCACTTCTTGGGCGTGTAGAAGGAAGTCTTTTATGGGTTAGCAGAGTTAATAGGAAGCAGCAGGCATTCTCGAGGCGGGCTAGGGCGATCCTTCAAGGCTGCTTGTTTAGCAGCTGCATCAGCAAGCTGGTTTCCTGTAGCTTCCAAAGTATCAGATTTGGATGCCCTGGCATTTTAATAGTCGTTATTTGTCTTGGTAGCTGTATGGAATTTAATAATTCTGTAACCTGTTTCCCATTCATTATAGGCTTACCTGAAGAGGTTAAAAGTCCTCTTTGTTTCCACAGCATTCCCAAATCACGTGTTACTCTCAAAGCATAACGGCTGTCAATGTAGATACTTGATACCTGGTCTCTGGCCAATTGACAAGCTCGAGTTAAAGCAATTAACTCAGCTTGCTGTGCTGACTTTAACTCTGGTAAATAAGAACTCTCGATTACGTCTACTGAGGATGTTACTGTATATCCAGCCTGATAATGTCCTTGTTCATCCTTTGAGTGAGATCCATATGTAAACCAAATTAGATCAGCATTATCAATGGGAATTTCTTGAAAATCATTCCTAGGAGTAAGTAGATAATTAGTTAATAAAATGGAGTCGTGGGCAACTTCTTGTGATGCTGGAAGTAAAGTTGCAGTGTTAAGATTATTACACCGGGCTAAGGTAATATTAGGAGCAGAGAGCAACAGAACTTCATAGGAGGCTATTCGGCTGACAGAGTAATCCTGAGTGTGATGAGATTTTAGGAGAGATTTGACTGAGTGAGAACATAGATAGTCAAAGGAAACCCCATCACTATTTCTTCAGTTGTCTTGCATAAGAGCGCTGCTGATGAAATGGTTCTCATACAAGATGGAAGCCCTTTTGCCACTGAATCCAACTGCTGACTATAATACGCTATAGGTCAATGTCGACCTCCAGGTTTTTGAGCTAAGATACTTAAGGCATTTCCTTTATCTTCATGTAGGAATAAGAATAATGGCAAGCTGTAATTAGGATGTCCTAAGGCTGGTGCTTGGGCAAAAACAGACTTAAAAGTAGTTACTGCTGTTGGGGGAAGAGGGAGAATCTCCCTCTGCCCTTTTGCTTGATGTTCTTATGGCTGGCCAAATAATTAACGACAGGTTAGCCTGAGAAAGTAATACCAATTTTAATAACATACAGACATGGGAGAAACTCAGAAATGAGTAAGTCATCCCTCTGTCTAAGCTGCCCATTTAAGTATTGTAGCTAAAGACGAGGAAGGTGTTGGGGATGGGTAGTGTTCTGGGACCTCAGAGGGCAAGAAGACAACTCACTTGGAGATAGAAATGCAAATGTTTGCCTGACAACTCTTCTCAGAGTCATCTATAGATAATGTGGTCAGGGAGAGATAGAGTTTTTGATAAAAGGGGCTTGGTGCCTTTCCTATTGTAACCTCTATCCTACATTATCTTTACAGCCATCATGATAATAACTCCTTCCTGAAACAGATCTTTTGTTTTAAATTCTTTAGGCAGTTTGGGCGGGGAAACTCAAATATTCTTCCTGAGTTCTCTGAGTCTGTATTGTCTTCAGCTCGAAATAATCCGCATACCAGAGTGGTGCCTCCTGGGGTAGCTTGCCCTGAGCACCATCAGTTCCGTCCTCTGAAACTTCCTTAGAAGTTTCACAGTCCTTTTGAAACTTAAAGAGGTTTCAATAGTCCAGAAGCTGAGTTGGTAGATTGTTTCATCTCACTGAACACATTTCTTAGCCTGCTAATAGATCAGTTCAGTTAAGTTCATTTTAGAATGTGGTGATTCAGCTGGGCTCTCAAGGTTACGCCTATATTGTGGAAGCAAGCAATCAAGTATTTAATAGAAACATTTCTATGTAAACAAAAGAAAAACAAGGTTGATGCTTGGAGCAAGTTGTAAGGCAGTTTCTAAGTTTAGAAGACAGCCAATTAAGAAGATTTTTAAATATCAGCATCAATACATCTTTTGCATTAAAATGTCTCTGATGATGCCATCGGGTAATCTCTTAAGTTTATATCAAGTCCATCAGCTTCAGTTTGTAAGGCTTCAGGAAAAACGGCAGGTTCAGTTTTCAGTGATTCCAAATGAAAATGATGGAAATAAATGAAAAACATTAGTTTGGAGATCTGTAGCCAGATATTTCAGGAGACTAGAAGAAATCAGGATCCAGTCCAGTCCATAGATATAAAACAAAAAAACCTCAAAAGACAATTAACAAAGCTAGGATCTAATATCTGCAAATGTATACTATAGATTTTACTGAAATATAATTTTTCTTTCTAAAATCACCCTCACTTTTATCTAAGATCACCAAATTAAAACTAACTCGTTTGCAAAATAAGTCTAGTTCCAATAGAGTTGGCCCAATTATTTACATAAGTACAACAAGAATAGCAATTAATCACATAAGCTCTTTTAAATCTGCTTTGCTGGAACTTTTTATAAGTAATCTCAGATTGAACTTTACAGGCTTCTCAAGACCAGGAATGTCAAGCCAAAGATTTTGTCATCAGCCTTTGCCTGAAATACCTACAGATTTGGGTGAATTCCTCTCTTTCGAGGTTCTCCCCAAATATTTCCAGGTTCCTTGTACCTGTCAGATAAGTGACATTCATTACTTATCCTGGTAAGTGCTGCTTGGAACATAAGGTACCAGGCCAATATGTCCACACGGATTTATTCCATACAGTCCAATCTTCACTCCTCAAAAGCTGTGTGGTTATATCGCACATATGATGTTCCAGTCACAACCTTGGTAATATAACCAGTGTTTCTAATTGTGTCCTGTTATAAGGAGAACAGACTCTTATTGAACTTATGTAAATAATTATATTGCCATGAAAACAACGATACTCACTCAGAGTTTTTAAATTCTGGAGGGATCAGGTAGAGAGAAAAAGAAATCTTTCAATTTTACTTACAAAAGTATCATTTACCAAATTGCTATAAATCATAGCTAGCTCAGGAGAATAGAGAAAAAGTTTTCCTTAAATCTGAAAAAAACAAAATATTAACAATTCAGCAAAACTTCGAATGAAAAATCATAAAAATTATAATCATCCTTATCAGTTCACTTAGTCCTGTGTAATCCATTGTTGATCCCAATATTTTTGTTAGCAGCTTCATGAAGTCATCAGTTTCTCCATCAGATTTCTGTAATTTCTTACCAAGTTAAGTTTTATGATCAGAAAGTTTGTCAGAAACCTGTACTCCAGTGTAAATGTCAGAGTCCTTTCCATGAATTTTTTTGAAGTTGAAACCTATTTTGCAATAGCATTAGAGCAAAGAAATAAGTCTGTAAACAACAAGACCTCAAAATGACAATTGACAGAGAAATTTGGTTAATTTTATGACATACAACACATTAAAATAATAATAACCAGAATTATGACTGATAATCAGGACAGATCATTATTTCAGTAATGTTATAGAATTTTAAAACACCTATGTCAATATCATTTACCCCCATAATACCACCTAAGCAGGCTTATCATCACTTGTCTGACAATGATTTCCATGTAATTTAACATACTGAATAAGCCTAATAAGTTTAGTATCTTTCTCCTTATAGGAAGAAAGCAAATTGCTTTGAGAAGTTCCAGGGCCCTTTGAAAATTCTAAAGAAAAAAAAGTAAAAAAAAAGACTTTATTTAAGATATGAATTTTGGGGAGCTTGTCTTAAATATAAAAAGTTAAAGCAAACAGAGCATCAACAGTCCAAAAAGCCTTAATAGAGAGAAATCAGTCTTTTGAACGTAGGAAATTATTTTAACAAAACAAAGACATCTCAAAGGTAAAAAAAAACTGTTTATAACCTCTCAGATGAAATGTTCAAGAAAAATAATCCTTTAAAAGAAAGAAGACCAAATTTTAATTTTGTACCAGCTCATTTCTGATATTAAAACACATTTACTTAATTAAATTCATTTTAATCTTAGCCAACTTAACCGTGCCTAAAACTCCTTTTCCAGAATTCCTTCTACAAACATTCTATAACTTTCTTTTCACATTCAGAATTTGTCCCATGTCTTTCTTTTCCCACCTAGTACTTGAGGAAAAATTTATCTTTCTTAATAACTCAAAGAAAATATTTTCATTCTTTGTATCTTTTTTATATGTCTTATTTTCCCTGTACAGAGATATATTTTTCTTAATTTTTAGTAGCTTCAATCACATATATTAATTAGAAATTTTAACCTTATAAACCTTAATTTGTAAGTTAAAACTAAGTAAACAATTATAAACTTTCTTTTACATTAGTATCTTGTGGCTTGGAAAATTTATAAACAATTCATAACTTCTAGAAATATGTTACTTTATAGTACAATCTTTGAATAAAACATACATTTACCAATAGACCCAAAACACCTTTTAGTTTTTGTGAAATGAAAAGCCAAAAGTAGACAAACGTACATTTAGCAATCAATTTGTAATATCTTATCTTATTTGGAAATGGTCTAAATACTCAATGAATTTTTATCATAAAATTTATCAAAACTCTAAAGTTTTAAGTTACCAAAAAGAGTTTGGAAGCTGTAACCACCATAATACATAATTATTGTTTAAAGTTCACCCAACATTCATCATTTTCACAACTATTTAGTTACTTATTCCCAGTAATTATTTAGATTGCTTACAAGACTTCATAAGACTTCAGATAAAATTAGCCATCATTTAAATTACTATTTTTGTTAACCAGTTCTGTAATAGAAATAACATCGGTTTTTTCCTACAAAATTTCATGTAAATTTCATCACCTCTTATACCTCTAAACATAGTTATCATTAAGAGTTTTATCAATAGGTCTTGGTCTTCTAATTTTGGACAAGGGAAGCATTTCCAGTCAGACATTTTAAAACATACTCAGGCAAGGTTGATGTAACTTCTTTATATAAAATTAACTCAAACATTCCAACCTTTATAATTTTATCAACACTTACACTTTTACATGTTCTCAATTCAAATGTAACCTGAGTCAAAGTCTTAAGGCTAGTCAAATTTTTCCATCCTTTTTCTGACCCCTTTTTAGGTACCAATTAAACAATTGTGTGAGAGCTCTCAAAACATTTTTTTCCCCCAATTTAGAAGTTTTCCCAATTCAAAGGATCTGTGATCTGGCTATTGACGAGTAGGATCTTAATTTGTATATTTATTCCAATAGTGACTCAATACAATAAGCCTTTTTAAGGAAAGACCTGGAAGTAACTTTCCACGCTTAGAGTAAAACTTTACCATGGACGCAAGAGGCGTCCCTGGTGAGGGCGCAGATGATGTAGCCCCCATGATCCACAGAATTCACTCCCAAAGATATTCAGAGAAAGTAAAGACCTTCGTTGCACAGGCAGTAAGGATGGTGTAGTGAAAACGGTGTCTCCGGTCTCCCACAATAGTGTGGGATGCCTCCAGTCACAGACCCACTAATCTGTGACACTGTGCAGGCGTTACTGGAATGGAATTTTTCCAGCAACAAACAAGCAACGAAGGTTAAGACGACAAAAGCCCTTATGGACTGGTCCCTTTATGACAAACTCTCCAGAGAGCTTGGCACAGCCGGACAAAGAGACAGTTCGAAACCCCAGTTTACTCAACTGGCCACCAAGGTGCACTCCAGTAAATGCACCTTCTGTATGTTGGAGACCAAGGAGAATATTCTCACTGGTTAAAAAGCCAAGTTCTCAGGACACAGAACAAGACAGACACTACTCTGGGAGGAAAAGGGATCAAGATCAAAACCAAGAGTACTCTACCAAATTCACTAGAGTCACTAAAAGCACAAGAAACTAGTTTGCCAAATATTTTCTCCTGCCAATCTAAATTTAGAAAGAGAAAAATATTCACACCACTTCCTTCCACTGGACTCCGCAGATAGAGATTCCGGGAGGCTGATATGGTAAGAAGTCTCATCTTTTGCTGGCTCTTATCAGGCGTTCCCATATCTCATCATCTGCAGTAGCCCAAGGAGAATGCATTTCCTCCAGCCAGAGAAGGCAACTTGCCAGCCAGTGGGGATCCTGCCGACTACGTCAAAACTGTTGGGGGGAAGAGGGAGAATCTCCCTCTGCCCTTTTCCTTAAGGTTCTTATGGCTGGCCAAATAATAAACAAGACAGGTTAGCAGGAGAAAATAATACCATGTTTAATAACATGTATACAGGGGAGAAACTCAGAAATGAGCAAATCGTCCCTCTGTCTAAGCTGCCTGCTTAAGTATTTTAGCTAAAAGTGAGGAAGGTGTTGGGAGTGGGTAGTGGTCTGGGACCTCAGAGGGCAAAAAGACAACTCACATGGAGATATAAATGCAAATTTTTGCGTGATAATTCTTCTCAGGCTCATCTATAGATAATGTGGTCAGGGAGAGATAGATTTTTTGATAAAAGGGGCTTGGTGCCTTTCCTATTGTAACCTCTATCCTACATTATCTTTACATCCATCATGATAATAACTCCTTCCTGAAACAGATCTTTTGTTTCAAATTCTTTAGGCAGTTTGGGCGGGGAAACTCAAATATTCTTCCTGAGTTCTCTGAGTCCTTATTGTCTCCAGCTCGAAATATTCCGCATACCAGAGTGGTGTCTCCTGGGGTAGCTTGCCCTGAGCACCATCACTGCCTTCTCTACTTCTGGTGTCCATTCAATTACATCAGGCTGGTCAGAGTTTAGTAACATATGTAAGGGCTGTGGAATAAGTGAAAAGTTAGGTACCCAGTTCCTGCAATATCCAGTTAGTCCTAGGAATCATCTTAACTGTATCTTTGTCTTAGGGAGACTAAAAGCCAGCATTCCTTTAATCCTTTCAGAATCAATCAACAGTCCATTTTTAGATATCAATTGTCTTAGACAGTTTACAACAGGCAGGCAAAAATGTATTGTCCTTGGACACTTTATGCCCCTTAGATTCTAGCTGTTGCAACAGATAAATTGTGTCCTTCTGAGAACCCAACTTCGTGTTTGAACAGGAGAGCAAATAATCCACATATTGAATTAAAGTGGAGTCATTAGGGAATTCTGTATTCACTAAGTCATCCTTGAGTATCCGGGAAAAATAAGTGGGGCTTTCAGTCTAGCCCTGTGGCATCACTGTCCAGGTATCCTGGCGATCTTCCTACGTGAAGGCAAAAAGATATAGACTATCCTTTTCCACTGGAATGCTGAAGAAGGCACTGCATAAATCAATGACTGAGCAATAGCAGCTGTTAGTTGCAATGGCTGAGAGCAAAGTGTGTGGGTTAGGAACCACAGGATGTCGGGGCATCACGATGTTATTTATAGCTCTCAGATCTTGAACAAATCTCCAGACTTTCCCATTTGGCTTTTTACAGGCAAGATAGGTGTATTACAGGGACTAGCACAAGGAATTATAAGTCTCTTTTCAAGAAATTCCTGACTGATAGGCCTTGTCCCATTTAATGCTTCTGGTTTAAGTGGATATTGCCGAATATAAGGTAGAGGCTTAGAGTTGTAAACAGTCACCTTAATAGGAGTGGCTGATTTAATTTTCCCAATATCTGAAGAGGATGATGACCATAATTCTCTAGACATTTGTAATAACAGGTCATCAGTTTTTTCTTCTTCTATTTGAGTCATTGATTTCACAGTCATCAACCTTTCAGCAATTACATTCTTGTCAGCATCCCGATTTTCTGAATCTAGAACCATTTTGCCCTTTTGTGAAAAGGCAATATGGGCGTTGTATGCTTCTAGAAGATCTCGTCCAATCAAATGAATTGGAGCACATTTAACCAGGAGAAACACATTTTTTTCCTGTGATGGTTTTTAATTGAAAAATTATTGGTTCTGATTTAAAAACCTGCATTGGAAAATTCGAAACCCCTACCATTTGAACTGTCTGTTTACTCCGAGGGAGAGGGCAATGAATAAGGGTAAGGTTGAGGACAGATAAGGTAGCCCCGGTTCTACTAGGGCCTTTAAATTTTCCCCTCCAATAGTTATCTCCATTTACCCTAAGGCGTTCCTGAGGAGGAGAGGAAATGCCCTCTCCTAATCCTCAGAGTAGCCTTATTCCTGTTTATTGTTGTTCACAGCCCTAAGTCCCATTTGAGTTTACGGCAGTATCATTTGAAATCACCAGGCTTTTTGCAATAATAACATACAAGCTCATTTCATTTCTGGTCAGATTTTAAAAGGATGGCTGTTGTTGGGCCACGAAGCTGTTGTAGCTGTATACTCATAACCTTAGTGACCTTTTTTTTTCTGGAAGGTTTTAGATAGTTTATCTGTAATAGTGACAAGAGCACTAGTGTGCATTAAAGTCCAATCCAGTTCATGTCTCTTAACTAACTTTGCTAATTCCTCATCTAATCCTTCTAAGAAAATTGAATTGAAAATTGAATCATTTTGATGATCCTCAAAACTTTCAGGAGCCATCCCAGAGTGCTGTTTGAATGTTTCTCAAGCCTTTCAAGATAATCAAAGATAGATTCCTCGGGTCTATGCTTACATTGATGGACTTTAGCCCCATCCATCTTCCTGGAAAATACTACTGGAATGGCTTTGTGTAAGTTTCGAGCGATATCCCTACACTCCTGAAGGTCATGAGGCTCATGCCTATGGAAATCCTCAAGGGGATCTCTCCAATCTGCCTCTTTTATCCATTCATTTGTTTTGTTCTCAGACACCAGCAAATGCACAAGCTGATATAAATCTGAATATCCTGGTACATATGTTCTAACAATTAAGTCAAATTCTCAAGCAAACCGTAAAGGATCTTGCAAAGGGTATGGGAAGTCCTTCATCAAATTCTTAAGTTCAGTTCTAGTCCAGGGAGTATACACAAGAGCAGGTTCACCTCTCCCAGTCACAGGTTTCTCCTGAAAATGGGCCAGTATAACTTTAGGTCTTTCAATATCTGCCCCCTGAGAATTACCCCTTGTTTTCTCTAAGGGTGGACAAGGAGGTGAAGGAGGAGGAGCTGAGGGAGAAGGAAGAGAAGGAGATGAGCTCTGAGGTGCTGAAAGCAGTGGCAGTGAAGGCGGTAGAGGAGGTGAGGGGGGTGGACAGCTTCTGACTTCTCATCTCTCTTTAATTCGGAAACAGTTTCTGTCAATTTACTGTTAGTTTCCTGTAAAGAAGTCATTTTATCATTATTACGCTTTGAAGCCTCTAAATGTCAATCTTAATGAGCTTCCCCTTCTTTTGTTTTGGTTTTATTGCAGGCTTTTTTAACCTGTGCATGCAAATAGAGTAGTTTTGAGAAGTCAAACTTTCCCCATTTTGGCCATTTATGACCTAAGTCATCCTTGGTTAATCTTTCCCATTTAGTTAAATACTTGCAAACATTATTTCCGTATGAGTTATACATGAAACCCACTGCAGTCCCAGTAGGGGGTTATGCTTCTGGGAGCCGGCCGGCTTTTGAAGCACGGTTTCCCATTTTCTTTTAGTTCTGTTTGTTTGTTTGTTTTTTATAAAGTCTGAACAACTTCTAGGAACTGTGTAGTGGGTCACAAGTATGCTTCTTTGAGTGTTATTCCCTAAAAGAAGGTCAGAATCACTCTCTTACGTGTCTCAGTTTCTCCCGCCGGCAGTCTTAAGACCACCGTTGGGGTTGGGAGTGAGGGTGACCAACGCTCAGGTTCACGTCCCCAGACGAAGCTATAATTAATTAACGTGACTGATAGTGGAACGCCCTATAGGACCACTACATATCATGAGGTTCACCTCTGACACTCCCACTGAGGTTTTTCAGTCACCCGAAAAACGCCTTTTCAGTCAGGAGGACCAATGTCCCTTTTCTTCAGAGCTGAACAAGTTCAGACACTCATTTCTCTATCAAGCAGTTATGTTCCACCTTATAAACATTATTCTTTCCAATTTTAAATCCAAATTAAAAATACAACCAACCCAGTTTACTCCAAGCTTCCCCCAAGCTCCCCTGGCCTGGGAAATTCCCCCTAGGAGTTTCTCTACCTAGGAAATTTACCAGTACCTTTGAAAGCCTCTAGTCTTAAGACCTTAAAACAGCTCAAATAAACTCTTGGACAGTCAACTTAAAATAAATAGGTCGGGGTTTCAGGAGAACTCACCAGGGTCACCTGAAGAATTCAGTGATCTGGGTGGGGCTCAAAGGGCCCCTGTCGTATCAAGCGCCGGTTCAGTGTAGATTCCAGGTGGTCTCCAGTGGGTTTCTCTGAAATCCTGCCACAACTATGCCAAGAAAGGTCAACACTAATAATCCATAACCAATCTATAAGTCAAAACTGAGGTGAGTTTATTATGAGCCAAGCTTTGAGGACCGTATAACCTGGGAGAGTCCTTTTATGAAGAAATGGAGTACTCCAAAGAAGTGGGGTGTACAGAGTGGTTATATACCATCAAAGAGCTTGTACCACATGTGATTGCAACGTCCCTTTTACAATAGCCACAACATGGTCCTGTCAGCACCTCCATTGATGGACACAGTGGGTATCAGGTCTGCTGTTTCCATGGGGGTGGCCATTGTCTCGAATTGGGTGGTCACAGGATGAGAGCAGCAATCAAATCCTAGCCCAGGGAGAAATACTTATCCTTAAGGAAATGTTAATGTGGGGGAAGTTACATTTACAACTTAAGGGTATTGCTTTTGTTTTTGGGACATGTTAATTGCTTAAAGCAGATATACAATGGATGAACAGAGGCTACAGGACCCTTTTGGAAAAAAAAAAAACTTGGTCAGGCCCAATTAGTTTTACATCAAATGACTTCCTCATATGCTCCAATGTGTCCTACTGCTTGCCATTTATTTATCAAGAAGAAGGATAGTCTCAGCTTTAAGGAGCTCACTGTCTATGAGACATGACTAAAACAACAGTTATGGAAAAGTAGATAAGTACAGGGTCCCAGAGTGGGGACATAAAAAAGGGTCTCTAATGGAGACCTCTCAGGATAAGTCTCCAAGGGAAAGGAACATTTGACATGAGTTTAGATTAAGAAATAGGAATTAAGTTGATTAAAAAAGGGGGTAGGAGGACAGAATAAACAGATATAAAAAGACAGATATAAAGGATGATATATCTTTCAAAAAATGGGTGGTATTTTTAAGGCCGGAACAAAGCAAACATGTAGGACAGAGTGGGTGATGAGGGTGAAGGTGAGGACAGCAAGGGAAAGCCTGCGTGTCCAGTTCGGGAGTCTGAATGTTCTCTAGGCTGCTCTGAACAGTCATTGAAGGAGTCTAAGCAGATATCAGATTTAAGCAAACGTGGATTCTAGAAGATAACTCTGGAGGCACGGTGGAGGAAAGATTAGAAAAAATTAAGACTGGAAGTAAAGGGAACTTTTGGGAGACTAGGCAACGATCCAGATAAGATAGGCCTTGGCTCAGGTATGGGGTTTGCAGGTGGAGGAGGCCAGGAGGTGGGAAGCAGTGCTGGGCTTCTGCAGGAGGAAACTGAGCTGCCTCTCAGTCACGGGAAGACTGTGCCTGTCATGTCCTCCCCACCCCCATACACAAATGCCATGTTCTTTCTACGTCTGTATCTTTCCTCTCTTCCCCCATCTGAAATCCTCACTCTTTCTTCCCTCCACCTGGCCAAAAGTGATCCCTTTGAGGATTTGATCTAGTGCATCTCTCCTAAAAAGCTATCTTCAATTAAAATTTCTCAATAACATTGCCATTGTTTTTAGGTTCTGTAATGCCACATATACTAAATACCTTGGCAGAATCAAATTACATCTTGCAAACCATTTCATGTATGCGGAGGAGCTTGGAACCTTATAATTCTTTGTATTTCCTTCAATACCTTGCACATATTGGTCAATGGATGTCCAGTAAAGTTCAGTAAAGAAGAAGCACCCTCTATAAGCTAAGAACTTTTATGAGCTCCGTTATTCCTTTAGATCAGCTGTTTAAACCATTTATTTTTCTCCACAGGTCAACAGTGTTGCCCAGCACAAATGAATTTTACACTTTCTCAAACTCAATAGAGCAAAGATGGAATTTCGTTCTGCCTGCAAGCCTTACTGCCTTAGAGAAGCAAAAACAACCCTGACATCTAATTCTTTCTTCACATTCTCATCTCAAATTGCAACTATTTCCCAGATGCTAACTGGTTTTCATTGTTAAAACTTACAGAAAAAATTTCCCACTATTGATTTATTTCTTTCTTTTTATTTGTGAGTAAGATCAGCCCTGAGCTAACTTCAGAAGCCAATCCTCCTCTTTTGGCTGAGGAAGATTAGCCCTGGGCTAACAACTGTGTGCCATCTTTCTCTACTTTATATGGGATGCCGCCACAACATGGCTTGACAAGCGGTGTGTCAGTGCCTGCTGGGGCTCCGAACCCTTGAACCTGAGGCCACAGCAGCGGAATATGCACACTTAACCGCTGCACCATGGGGCTGGCCCATCTTTTTATTTCTAAAGCTGAAATGTCTAAATCTTTCACTGGGTTAGTTGGAGTTTCCATAAAATGAAAACGTACATTCCAGAAAAATCCTTAACTTTCCAGAATAATCCTTAACATATTATGGTAAACACCTTGGCAAAATGTCACTGATTTTCAATGTCAGTGCCTCCGCAAGAGTATCCTTGCATTGCCTCCCCTACCAAACACCTCTCAATTTGCCCATCCCCAGGCTCATGGGGTCAAAGTGTTTACTGAACACTAAGCATGAGCAGAGTCTGAGGGAGACTTCAAGGATGACTAAGCCATGTTTTCTGACCCTAACCATCTCTCTCCATCTCTCCTTTAGCTTCTGTTTTTCTCACTCTGGTTTCTACTTTAGTTGTTTACTTGTCTTGTGAATTGTTGTTTTGTAATTTTATAGTTAATAAACTATAAATTTTATAGTTTATAATTACCATGTAAATTCATGTTACTGTTTGCCTTAGAGTTTAGAAAGAACTTACTTTAAACAATGTTTTTTCCCAGCCCTTTGATGTGTCTAATACCTTCCATTGCAATTCAAGTGGCTTCTTGATTTTACGTCTCCATCATTATTCCTTCAGAGTTATGTTCACTCCACACTTTTGATCTGACCAACGCTGCTTTACTCTTTAAACATTACTATGCCAAGACTCACATGAGGAATCCCTCAAACACCATCAGCTAGGTGACCCCACACTCCTCACATTTGTTTCCTTGATTTGTTCCTAAATAAGCATGTTTCTGAAACTAATAATAAATTGTACCAAGTGGTCGTTGTATAAAAAGCACTATCACAGATACCTTAAAGAGAAGAAATGGAAAAGAATATTCAACTCCTCAGATAAGTTTGCAATCAAATGAGGCATTGAGGGGACCTGGGGGCACTGATCAGAGCAGGATCTTAAAAGAAGTGTTTTAAGTCAATTTCAAATGAAGTTAAAACTGGAATGGGATAGTATTTTACAAGTTATTTGAAATCATAAGCACTTTTATGACCTTTGAGAATTTATTTGCTAATAAACTGTGCAACATGTGGGATAAGAGTGTGTTGATATTGTTTAATTTCCTTTTATTATTCAGCACTTTGCAATAGATGTGGCTATTCACAATTAATAAATATCATAATGTGGAGAGACCCAACTTTCAGCTGCCTGATATTATTAATTTTTACACAAAGCTAGAGTTTTATAAATGTATTTATTTATTTTTACCCCCCAAAGCCTCAGTAGACAGTTGTATGTCATAGCTGCACATCCTTCCAGTTGCTGTACGTGGGACGTGGCCTCAGCATGGGTGGAGAAGCAGTGCGTCGGGATGCACCCGGGATCCGAACCCGGGCCGCCAGCAGCAGAGCGCAAGCACTTAACCGCTAAGCCACAAGGCCAGCCCCCCAAAGCTAGAGTTTTAAAGATCAAATTTCATTTTAGTTTCCTTTCATCTAGTCCATTTATATCAGAAAGTTGTTGAGTTTTAGGAAAATACTTCAAAACACAAATTTTATATGTAATTTCAAAAACAAAAAATGAGTTAAAAACTGAGTGGTAACCATATATTAATCTACCATATATTAATCTTTAACATGGGAGCAAATCTTTTTAGAGAATATAATTGATATTTGCCGATTTGTATATTGTAGAATGTTATAGGATTTACAGTTTTAATAGTATTTCAGATACCAGAGAATAATAAACACAATTGTTTCAGTTTTATGAAGTAGTTTTTCAGACATAGCATATTTTCAGAACATATTATTTGAAAATAAAACAATCAGTTAGTGAGGTTTAAGCAATGTGGTTTTATTTTAAACTTGCTCATTCCATGGGAGCATCAATAAAAGCCCTCCAGGAGTGGCTGACACTCTTTCCTTCTGCCTGAGCACCAGCTGTGTTTTCTTTAAGCATCAGACTCTCGGGCAACACAATAGCCCTCAACTCTGTTTAGTTGAGAAAAGGCTTTATGAGTCCTGTGTTTTTCTAGGGGCATGGTGCTCCCAGAATTATTAAGTACAGGGAGAGAGTAAGAGTCAGAACACATTCAATAAAATCCAGTGTGCTCAGGTGAAAGGACAGGTGCCTCAACTCACTTCTGAAGAAGAACTTAGATGATGCTTTCTGATTCTGCCTCGTGCCTCTGACTAAGCAGTCCTGGACATCCCATTACGTCCAGGGAATAGCACAGGCAGACTTGATGGACCAGAAATCCTCCTATGTCCGTCATTTGTACAGAGCAAACTGGCTTAAGGCCTCTCGTTTCCTGCTGCAGTGGTAATTTACAACGATACAGCACTGCCATCTATTGACTAAGAAGAAAACAGCAAGGTGCTTTACACGAAAAGTGAAATTCTGAGTTTTTAAAAAAACAGTGAAGCACTAAAGTTGGTAAAGTTGACACAAAGTTGACACGATGTGGCACACGAAAATTATATCAAACCTTAAAAATGTGTAGGTGAACTAATCAGTTGCTCTCTATGCCTCTAAAACATGTCTTGATATCTGACACATAAATAGTACAGTTTAAATATAATAGAATAACTTTGGAAATAAACTTCTCATCTCATCTCAGCCAATGCTGTTGGCAGGAGCCGGTATGAAATAGCCAGATGGTGAGTACCCATGTTGAAGCACCATTTTTATCACAGTGGAGAGAATATGAGGCATAAACCCAACAGGCTGATGTTCAGATCGTCCCTCTTACCCTTGATCAATTTTGAAACATGGTTTTCTTTATCAGTTAAATATGAATTATAACAGTTACTTTAAAGGATTATTGTAAGAATTGCATAAGGTAATACGGTAAAGGAACCTGTGCACAGTAGATTGATAGTTAATTCTCCTTTCCTTTCTTCTATGAAACATGCACACATCATCTAAGATGAGAACCCATGTATAAAATAAACTTATGACAAAGAGTCAATGGCTCCTGAAGTAAGGGTCACCATTGTTGGGGGCTTAACCTCAACTGCCTCCAAATACTGTTAACTCTCAATTAATTTTATGTGTTTTCTGTCTTCCAGACACTTCACTGGCTACAAGGAAAGGAGAAGGTGTGAAATTTAAATTGATCTATTTCACCCTTGAATGTCCAAGCTGTAAAATCAGGTGTTTTAAATCACCTAGTTCTTCAGATTTTCTGCTTATTACTATATATTTTACCACAGTTCACAGCCTGAGACAAATAGAAAATTATTATAATTTTACACACATGAATATATGTCTTGACTATTACAATTGGAATCTTAATATATAGAGCAATGTTGTACATATTTTGTCCTTGTTGATAGTACAGACCACTTTTGTCCGGGTTTTCTTTGGCATTTTCATACATAATGAAGAACTCAGTAATATATGCCCTGGAGATAAGGATTTAGAAAAATCTAGCATACTATCCTAGTCATGCCTCAAAAAAAAAACTGCCATAAATTAATGAGAGGATATTTTGAAGGCATTAAGATACTTTTCTTAATTATTTCCAACTTTATTTAACTTTACCTATTTTTAATCTTTCTCCGTCTTATTTGTTATTGGCTAATCATCTCACAGTAATTAAATCACCCTCAGCTGAGTCCCCCATGCCTCTTCAAGTGCCCCAGCCTGATGTAGGTCTCAGCTCCGACAAAAGGAAGCTGGGAAATCCTGTTGTGTGGCACTATTCTTAAGAATATCTTTACTCTTACAATAATAGCTATAGTTTTGAAAGGTATCAGTGGATTACAAAATGAAGTCCTCAACCAATGTTGTAGCCTCATTTTCCCTCCAGGGGGAGCACAACTTTCATGTGTAATGCAGGGCTGCTGCTTTATTGTTTTTTCCTTTCAAGACATTTTATTACTTGTAAAACTTAGTAGGGTTAATAGTGATATATGAGTAACAATATAAATTTACAAACAGCAAAAGGATACTATTTTAGTGTCATAATTTTATATACTGTAACTAACAGTAATACTTTCATAATGTAATATCTTGATTGATCATAAATTTATTCCTGGCTCATTTTTCTGCTAATTTATTTATTAGATTACCAAATTTATACTTTTATGATCTTTATGTTCAATCAATATAATTGAAGGGACATCAGTTGTTCTTGGTAAGTGAAAGGTCACAAAAATTTTTTGATAATTTTTAAGTTTGAGAAGGATCTTTCTACTTTTTAAAAGAGAAGCCATTTAATATTTGGATATGTTCTCAAAAATCATCAAATTCTTTAATTTTACAGAAAAGGATACTTAGGTTCCAGAGACACTAAGTACGTTGTCACACACTAACCAGAAACAGTCCTGGGCCTAGAACTCAGGTCTGAGTCGCCTGACTTCTACTGGACCACACTCAAGAGAGCACCCCCTCTTCTTACTGGTAATTTCTAATATTAAGTTATTTTCAAAAGCACAGTTGGGAGAAAGTATAAATAAATAAAACAGATGATTTTATATAAAAAAGTAGCAATTTCTACCCACAATTTCTATTCCATATGAGTGTTTCCTTTCTTGCAGGTTTCTTTTTTTAATAGTAAGTCCATTTTTGTAACAAGAAAAAAGACATAAAATTGGGCTTCTTTAGTAACAGCAAAAAAAGCTTCTGTGGAAATTAAAAAGACACTAACTAATGTTTCATCTACTAAAGCAACTTAAGATATTATTTGATTTTAAAAAAGCTCTGAGAGATTGTTTTAAAAATCATATCCACATGACTATTAGTCCAGCCAGGCACATCTCCATATGACATCTTCTAGAGTGGCCAGTTTTCTGCTGGATCCAGCTGTTGTCAGGTCCAATGCTCTGGTTGGGTAGAGAATGATGCAGCTTCTGAAAAGCATGTACTCAGTTCCACTTCAAGGCTGATTTTCTCTGCAAAATCTAAGTGGAAGAAGACATCCTCTTCCACCTGACTGGATTCCCCTGCAGGCTTAGAGAAACAGGGTGGCTTAGCCACCTGGGCAGACTGGAAGATAAATCAGTGTCTGTCACAATTTTATGACAAATAAGAGAGAAAAGGATTCGAAATCCTAACAAGATCTTCTTACTGGTGGAACAGCATCTGAACATTTTTTTCAGAGTTTCCAAAATAGCACATTGAGAGACTAGGTTGGAAAGGAAGAAGTTAGTCAATATATTAACAAATAAATTTTCTCCTTTCCTCAATCAGAAAACAAAACTAAAGAAAATATATCTTTAACCATAGGTACCAAAAAATCCAGTTTATCTTCCAGTTATCATTCTGTATTATGAGAACATGACTGCTTTTCAACATATTTAATATGTACAGTGACTGACACTCATGTCATTAATGACTTTTGAAATTAGAATAGCCGTATGCCCTTATTCACATATATCAATCATAATTACTTTGCTCAATTCCTAGTTTCTATTTTGTGCCAGAAAGTACCTGCTAAGACATTCACTTTTATATTATTCACTTAGCGTAAGTCTGTACAATGATGCATGACAACTCAGCCATCTTGAAGGATGAGGTCTCAAATGCTATATCTCACTATTGGCAAATCACCTTCTGGTTTGAATGAGAGACAATGAGCACTGTCACAAGAGACACTCAGGTAAAAGGGATCGTGCTCCTTTTGTCTGTCCTTTGGGAGTCTGTGAGACTGCAAATTCTTCATACTGGAAAACCTAAGAGATAACCAAGTCCAGAAATCTTTTTAAAGCTAGGGGACACTTTCTTCTACATGGAGCTTGCATCGAAGTTTATAAACATAAGAAAAAACCAAAGAGCCTTCGGGGCCGGCCCGGTGGCACAAGTGGTTAAGTGAGTGCACTCCGCTTCAGCAGCCCAGGGTTCACCGGTTCGCATCCTGGGCACACGTCAATGCACGGCTTGTCAGGTCATGCTGTGGCGACATCCCATATAAAGTGGAGAAAGATGGGCATGGATGTTAGCCCAGTGCCAGTCTTCCTCAGCAAAAAGAGGAGGAGTGGCAGATGTTAGCTCAGGGCAGATCTTCCTCACAAAAACAAACAAAAAAAACAAAGAGCCTTCAGGAATCCCCAATGCTCCATTGATGGGGGTCTGAAAACCACTCATCTTTTCCGTCCTCCACGTTTTACAAATGAGACATAACACAAGCAGTTGGTGGCAACTTGAAGACTAGAGTTCGTCTCCTGACTGTCACATAACTCCCACCCCCGATTGCTGTGCAGACCAGACGCCTGACAAGATACAGCAGTCATTCCTGGGGATAATTTAGACATTGCCAATTTAGCAGCATTTTAGTTGATGTATGTGACAAAGCTATAGAAAAACAAAAGTTATTTGCTACTTAAATTGTATAACGTATAGTTAAATGAAATTGAAAATTTTCATTTCACTTACAGCACAGTTTTGATGGGCCCAGTGGTCTTCTTTCATCTGTTCATGCTCCCTGGCGTCTCAAACCTTCTCTGCCTTTCCCCTCTTGCTCAATGTGCTCCAGCCACACGGGCTTCTTGCTGCCCAACAACATCCAAGTAGCAGTTCCTCCACAGCATCTCTGCAGCCCTGGGATATCTGCATGTCCTCCTGCTCTGTCCTTTCCCTCTGGGCCTTGTTTAATTAGAGAGCCTCCCCGGGCTCTCTAATTAAAGTAGCAACCCACTCACTCTCTAGCTCACCCCATTGCCTGTCACTTACCTTCTTCATGACACAGATCATCACACAATAGACTATATAATTCACTTGTCTGCCTACTTATCCATTATCTCACTTAGCCAACAAAAACAAGCTCTGTGAAGATAGAGACTGTGTAGACAATTTTTTCCTTAGGGTATCCCAAGCCTGGCATACAGTAGGTGTTTAAATATTTGTTGAGTAATTGTAAGGGGGAATGAAAGGAGTCATCAGAAAATGATCACACCATGGAAGTAGGTGCCACCATGAAGAGTGGGCATCCTGGGAAGGGAAAGAGGGAGGAAAGATTTTATATCAGGCAACACGGATACCATTGTGCCTTTACTACTTCCTGCACATCAGCTTGTCGAGGTAAATAATCCATAATCAATCTATAAATAAAAATTTGGGTGAGTTTATGATAAGCCAGCTTTTGAGGACCATGGCCTGTGGCCTTCCTTCCATAAGGAAGGTATATAACCGCTCTGGTTATATACCGTCAAAGAGAATCTATTGCATGTGATTGCAATGTCCCTTTTAAAATAGCCACGAGATTAGCCCTGCCAGAATGCCCTTCCAGAGCAACTATTGATGGACACAGCAGGGGAGCAGATCTGCTGTCTCAATGGGCGTGGCTGGTGTCAGGTCTGTTGTCTGGAGCTGGGTGGTCAAAGGATGACTGCAGCAATCAAATCCTAGCCTAAGGAGAAATGTTTATCCTTAAGGAAATGCCAATGAGTGGTAAGTTACATTCTTATCTTAAGGGCATTTTCACTTCGCTTTGGGACATGGTAAAGCAGATACACAATGCAGGCGACAGGCCCTTTTGGAAAAACAAATTCAGGCCGAATTAGCTTTACTCCAAATGGCTTCTTCATATGTTCCAATATATCCTATTGCTTGCCATTTATATATCAAGCTCAGTATGTCTTTCAAACAGAAATCATTGAGAATAGCATGACGTAGTCACTTACTAACAGATGTCACTGTGGCAACAGAATATTAACAAGTGTCCTTCAAACATAACCATTCTCCCAAATACTGTATTTCACTGACTTAATCAAGAAGGGATTCTTCTCTCTTATACTGACAAATCTCCATTCTGAACTTAGCACTAGATGTAGCCAATTTTGAATAAAGACTTTTAACATCAAAGCCAGCAAATAGTTCTTGTTAAAGCAAATTCAAACTCGGGAACACATTCCTTTTCAGTCACCTCTAAATCCTCTCAAACTCAAGATAAGGTCCCGGTTTTGTGCAGATGGAGCAAAGCTTCTCTTCCTCTTTTTCTATTCAGATAGTGCAGGGAAGAGCCCAAAGGGTCTCCTGGTGGAACACTAAGAGTTCTTTACATTAGAAATGCATGCAGTGTTCCTAGTTTCTTTTCCATACGCCAAGACCTGCTGACCTGCCCAGAGGAGCAAACTTCTGGGCTCCAACAGTAAATAAGACTGTGTGCAGTTTACCACAACAATGAACTACAAAGATGTATCAGGAAATATTTTGAACACCCACACCTAAGCTTTCAGTTTCCCTCTGTCTAATTCCAGGGCTACCTGGAGTGAATTCATTCTCCATCCCCATCCCTTTCGTGATCGTTTTTATTTCCTTGAATCAGCATGTTATAACATCTAAGAGTAATTTATCAAAATGCTCTCTTCAAAATAGCTAGCTGATGTTTAGGAGTTATAGAGGGTCAAGATTTTAAGATGAAAATGATGTACAGAGTAACTGTACTACCAAATAAAAAGAAAATGAATGAGAAAAATAAGAGACAGAGAAAAAAATGAGAAGGAGAAGGAATATGATAGAGAGTAAAAGTCACAAAGTGAGAAAAAAGGTGAAAGAAGGTGTAGGAAAGAAAAAGAGTCAGGAGAAGCATGAGAAATGGCAAAAAGGGGCACGAGCAGAGGGAAGACACCAGGCTCAGAGCGAATGACAAGTCAACTGGCTTCTGAGCAGGGCTCAGGTCTAGAGTCACTGGGCTACATTTGAGAACTCCATTCAGGTCTAACATCCTGAGAATGACCACGCCTCATCCAAACTTGGACGGCACTGGTTACCAGCGCTCACCTCTCCCAGCACCTGCTGGAGCTTTGGGAACTGCCTCTCTCAGCTCTGGTACTGACAGAATCTCCACTAATTATTCATCAACTGAGATGGTTGTTTTGAAAGAGTAACCCAGAGAGAGCTCTCTCAAGGATACATTTAAACCTGCCAACTTCTTCAATCACACTTCTGAAGAATTAAGAAACTAAAATTTTTTTTTTTTAAATTACTGTGAAGCAAAGTAGGACAAAACTTTCCTGGAAAAACATTAAATGTTCCATCTTTTTCGAAGTTACCTCGCTAAAGTTCTGAGCATAATCTAAAATTCTGGGCTGCCCACAGTTCCAAATGTGTTTCAGAAATGATATCTTTATCATCACCAAGTAAGCCTGTACCTTATGAAACAAAATAAACTTGGATGAGTTTTATCTTGTACAGAGAGGTCAGCAATAAAAAGACTAGGATGTGACTCTCTGTTCTGAAGGAAAATAAATAAAATCACACCAAAATATACAAAATATGCCTCTAAAACAGAATGAAGTCGCCTCTAAAGAGTTTTACATTTTAAGTAATAATGCACTTATATAAAATTATACATCAGTTTGACTAAAATCTAGTCAACTTAATAGAGGAAGAACTCATTAAATTTCATGTAAATAGCATGACTTATCATTAGCTGCATAACAAATGGTAGATATTTTAATTCTAGCATACTATGCCCCTCCAAAAATGAAGGTGGGTTTAAACCTGTCATTTTCCTAAAAGGGGCCAACCGTATGGTCTGCTTATTTGATTATTTAATAGTATGGATCTTCTCCTCATTGCCAACGAAGGATGTCTACACACAGCCTTTAGCTTGCATAAGTAAGGGGAAATGCAGGCTGAGTTTACAAAAAGAAAAGTTCAAAATAAGGCATTATCATTAGGAGACGTGGTCAATGTGTTCAAGAATATTTTCTCCCTTGGTCAAGTGAGCAGCTGAAGAGAGAATGCTCTCAACCTCTTCCTTGGCCCCTTATAGAATTTGTGCATTACCTCAATTGAACGTGTCCTAAAGTGTTTGAACTAAACTTGGAAATGAGTTGATGATACTGCATTTGCATTACATCACACAGAATCTCTTTCATTAGGCACAATTCGAAACACATTTTTGGGACATTAGAGGCCAGAAAAGTTTTGCTTCTCTGAGAGACTGTTGTTTTTCATCTCATGGACATGAGATGACCGAAAATTGTTCCCATTTCCCTTTCTACTTTAAACCTGAGCGATACATTTCCGACTACCTTTAAATACTGCAGGTCCTTCTGAAACACATTTCAGTGTACTGGCTTACTTCAGCTTCGTTGCTTTCTTCCATCCTAAACTCCTTTCAGTTTGATCTATTTTCCTTTGTAATCCTTTTGTATACCTAGATATTTAAAAGGTGCTTAAATTTGTATTGGAGAAAAGTTGGGTTACAATTCTTTCAGCCAGCATGTAAACTCAATTTTTGGGTTTCTACACAAAAAATTTCTGCCATGTTTCTACCAGCTCTCCTTCCATATGTTTTCCTCCAGGATTTCCTGTGACAAAATTGCCTTTCTAAAAGCCAATCCTCCTTTCACTCTCTTGGCCAATCACATTTCCATAGAAAGATAAAGGACTGGATTTTCCAAAGATGCAACAAGAATGATCAAGTCCTGATTCACACCTAGACAGAGTGTTCCTGTTCTCCATGAGTTTTAAAACTCAAGTTAATTATCTCTTTGATTTTGTCTCAATCTCTCGAGAAACCTTGACACTGAGCCTCTAAACCGCACCACAGCCTGCTTCAGCAGACACAACACTCTCTCTCTAATGCTTGCATTCATGTGCTGAGTAGTGACTATATTTATTTGGATCTTATTCAACAAAGGATCTTCATAGATTCACTCACATACTTAAGTATATACTATGTGCCCAAAGGTCTTGAAATGTTGGGGGTCTGCAAGGAAGACAGATATGTATAAACAGATAAATTACACTACAGAGATAATTTGAATGAAAGACATATGAATAAACTGCTGTGGGACTCCAGGAAAAGAATCACCACGGGTTGACATACAACTAAGATATATAGCTATGTACTGGGGCTTTGAGGGAAAAAACGACCACTATGGGGGGTGGACAGGCTTTGTACCATCTAAATAAAGGAAAATGAAGGGAGAGAAGAGAAAGAGAACACAACATAAACGGAAAGGTTTTCTTCTTCTTCATGTTTCTGCCACCAAGTTTTGGAGCACACTGCTTGCTGATGTCATTTCTAGCCAGTCTTTTCATTCAGCCGGCTTCTATAGACTACAAAAATTCGATTGTAACAAGCTGGGCTCCTCTGTGCAGACAATGCCAACTATGTAGGGAGCCAGGAGGGGAGCAAAAGAGTCACAGGAATCTGCAGCCCTTCTGCAGTTCACTGGTGGGGAGGGGCACCGAGGCTTCACCTTGGCCTCCTCTCCAAGTTCACAGAAAGGAGAGTCGGTTCCTTCCTTGATATATGAACATGGAGAAAAACCTGTTTCACAGAAGGAGTTATGGAAAATTTAAAGTGAGAGCCATGAAAAAGGCAGAAGATTTAGCACCATGAATCTGAAGTAACTGCGTATGTGAATTAACAACAAGTATAAAGAAGAGCTGAAGACAAAAGAAAGGCAAAAAACAAGTTCTCAATTTCTAAGATGGAAGTGCAAGGCTTTCTTCTTCAAAAAGAAAAAAGTCATTGAACACTTTCCTTTAAAATAAAATTGAAAGTGGCCACATGTTGCAAATAATGTTTTTAACCATGATGTCACTACACAATAATGTGTAGCAATCAGTTGTTAAGTTCACTGCAAATAGTTCACTCCTTAATAATTATGTTATCAAAGTTTGAAATTGATATATATACACTTTAGAAAATAGAAGACTGTGTGCAAATTGGTCATTATTATTGACAATGTCACTCTTACAAGTGAAAGCTTCATTAGGACAGAGCAGGTAACGTGACCCTAGATTGCTAGAGTCATAGCAAGAAAACTTAAGAGAGTACCAACAGGACATTTGGACAAAACAATGCTATATGGCTGTTCGGTTTATAACAGATCAATTGGAGAAACACAGTCATTACATTAAATTATTTTCTACTTACCTTCATCACCCATTCCAAAAACACATATTTTAAAATGAGACAAGTTATTACATTAAAAATTACCAGCTCTGGCATTTTGAAAACTACATCCAATAATGAAGTAAAAACTGGGTTACAAACATCCTGGTATCAATTCCAACTACCATCTTTTACCAAACTAAAAGTCTCATTATCACTAATTCACTTGCAATCTAGTGCCCCTCCAATATACAAAATCAACAACTTAAAATATGTCCTATCTTTTTTTAAATTTCACTAAAATTTTAGGGGATAAAATAAATATGTCTCTTGGACAAGTTGAGAACGATGGAGACACTAGGAAAGGAAAAGATGAAAATATTACCCTAATCAATGATGTAAAACACAAGGTATGAACAACTGTTAAAAGAATTCTCTATGAAATTGATCAATTTTACTATCTCTACACCTGGCTATTTCCTATCAGTAATTAGATACATAAGCAAATAGAATAGTGTATTTAATTGGATCAATTCTTTTACTTGTGTGCTTTCCCTTTTAAAACTACATATACTTTTATGTATTTGCTTTATTTTCAGGTGGTGTCACATTAGAACACCCTCATCTCTGAAGATCTTTGCATTAAGGAACTTTACCTTGGCCTTTGATCAACTGTACTCTGTGTTATGGTCAACTCAGAGCCCTACATGCACCAATGTTTCCTACATGATCTCTCCCGTGCGTTGTTCATGTCAGGGAGCATAGTCCACCAAGTGAACACTAAGCAATGTTTCAAAAGCATCATCTATTAAAAGGAGGACATGCAGGGTTGGTTTGGGCCCCCAATCAGTGCCTCAGTGCAAAGAAGAAAGAGATCACTGTATCCCCCAGATACTGGGATTAAAACAGGAGGTTATGAGCAAGAGGTTCCCTCTGCAGGCCTTTAAGCAGGGACCTGGAATAAAACTGCTGACACCGTGGACCATGGTTGGTTTTACAGGGAACTCACGAGGAAGATAAGGACATGAAATAATGATAATTATAATAACAGCAACAAACACTTCTACTGAGCCAAGGACTACACTCTGAATGTAAATTCTGTGCTTGAACATACATGAACCTAAAAATATCCCGATCTAGTAAATGTTGACCTTTTCACCATTTTATAGATGAAGAGACTGCATACAGTGGCAAGAAAACTCATCCAGGTTACAAAGCTGATAAATGGCAGAGACCAATCTCTGTGCTCTTATGTTATGCTCCTTAACTACAACACCAAGTTAAGTCTCTAATGAATATCTCCACTTGCAACTGCCAACACCATCGTCCTCGATCAATGAAGGTAGACGTGGGCAAGGCAGGGACCCAGGTGTGCGAGGCCGCCTGATCTCACATCTGGCACACCGGTTGCCAGGCTGCTTCCTCCTCTGATGGGGCCCAGCACACGCCCCAGGAGACTTGGCGGCCATCCCCAGGGCTATATCCTCTGGAAATTGTCCCCTTGGAAGGGGCCTGGCCCAGGTGGCAGGTTGGGCTGGTTGGTCAGGCTCCTTTGGAGAAAGCTGATGAGCCTTGCCAGCCTTGCAGTCGCCATGGGCGTGACACCTCTGCCCTCAGGCAGAGTGCCTCACGTGTGCACTCCATCGTGGATTTCTCCCCAGAGCCATGGCCTGGTCACTAGGAAGGCCAGGCCCTCCCGACTCCAGAAAGGAGGCTTGGACCTGTCGCCAGAAGGGCTTGCCCAGTGCGACCACCGCTCCCTAGGCCTGCGGGCTCCTGGGGCCGCACTCACTGCTTTGCCATATGTCTGTCTCAGCCCTTCTGAGTCCACAGAGCCTTTCCTCCACCTGGCTGCTGTGGAAAGTGCAGGTGTGGGGTTAGGCCATGGCTTTGTCTTTCGAGGTATAAATGAGCCCTGGGACAAAGCAGCTGGCCCAGGCAGAGCCTTGAGCTCGAACCCCAGTCTGCCTGGAGTCACCAGGGCCAGACCAACGCTTCCAAGGCAGTGAAGCTGCCTGCAAACTGAGATGAATTGGACGAGGGGAGGGAGACAACAGCTGAAGCCAAGTCAAGAAGGACGGTGTTTTTCAGCTGCAGCTGGTAGTCGCCCTAGGGACGCCCCAGCCGTTCAGAGCCTGGTGGGAGGGTGGGGCCTTCACTGAGGACCCCCACGGCCCGCCCTAGGCTCTGGCGGCCACGCATGCACCCTTGGCCTGAAGGGGTTGAACCCAAGCCCGCAGGGTTCCTGGAGCAGCCAGAGAAAGAAGGGCCCATGGGAGAGGTAGGAGAGGTGGGCAGGGCACCTCACCTTCCTCTCCTCAGTTCCCCAAGGCAGAGAGAGAGAGAGACAGAGAGAGAGAGAGACAGAGAGAGAAATCCCTGACCTCTGAGTCACTGCCTCTATCACTGGCTGGTGCCAACTGACACGCCATCCCACTTCCACCTGCCGCCTCCACGCCTGCCCCGTGGCCAGCCCCACCACACAGAGGTTGGTTCCTGGTCACCTCCTTGCTGTCCCTTCCAGACCTGATCCCAGTGCAGGGGAAATTGTTCAGACATGACTTTACATGTTCCTCTCCATGAAAATTGTCTTTTTCCCCTCTCACATCCCACATGCCTACCCCTGACATCCTCCTTTGTCATTAGCTCATGAGAGGACACAAGATGAGAATCTCTGCCATTGTGTGGAGAGACATTTTTTCCCGGGTTCCTCCCATGTACACACCTTCTTCATCTCAGTATGATTTTCTCTAATGAACCTATCTTGTTAAGGATTTGGCCAGCCATAAGAACCTAAAGGGAAAGGGCGGAGGGGGATTCTCTCTCTGCCCCAGACAGCCCCGAGCTGGGTCGGTCCCTCAGACCTTGCCAGGGGCAGCCCATCCCCTGAAGCCCTCTCCTGGGCCATCCCAGGGCAAGCCCAATGCCAGCCCCACCCCACCCGCCACTGCCACGACCATCATCCTCCCTTGGGAGCCCTGCGTAGGACAGGGACCCGGGTGTGGGAGGCCACCAGATCTCAGGTCTGGCACACCACTTGCCAGGCTGCTTCTTCCTCTGATGGGGTCCAGCACTCGCCCCAGGAGACTTGGCGGCCGTCCCTAAGGCTTTGTCCTCCAGAACTTGTCCCTTTGGAAGGAGCATGTGCCAGGTGGCATGTTCGGCTGGTTGGCCAGCCTCCTTTGGAGAAAGCAGGTGAGCCGAGCCAGCCATCCCGTTGCCCTCTGCATGGCTCCTCTGCACTCAGGAAGAAGGCCTCACACGTGCCCTCCTTCATGCTTTTCTCCGCAAAGCCATTTCCTGGGCTACTATTAGTGTTACGTTAGTGTTATGGTTGGTTTCCGGTTACTGTCAGTGTTAGGGTTAGGTTTAGTTTTCGGATTACTGTTACCTTTATATTTAGGTATATGTTTAGGGTTACGGTTAGGTTTATGGTTCTGTTAGGGATAGGCTTATGATTCGCGTTAATGGTATGTTTGAGTTTACGTTAGGGTTAGGGTTAGGGTTGAGTTTAGGATTAGGGTTGATTGCCAGGTTTCGGTTAGATTTCAGGTTAGGGTTAGGGTTCAGTTAGCGTAGGGTTATGATCTGGTTAGTGTAAGGGTTAGGGTTTCTGTTACTGTTGGGGTTAGGGTTATGGTTAGTGTTAGGGTCATGGTTCTGGTTAGGGTTAGGGTTTGGGTTTGGTAAAGGTTTGTTTTATGTGTAGGGTTAGTGTTAGAGTTTAGGGTTAGGTTTAGGGCTAGGGTCAGTGGTCAGGTTCAGTTTAGTGTTGGGTTTAGTGTTAGGGTTCGAGTTAGTTTTAGGGTTAGGGTTAGCTGTAGTGTTAGTGTTAGTTTTCGGGTTAGTGTCAGGGTTAGGGTTTGGTTTTCATATTGGTTTAGGCTTAGGGTTGTGGTTGGGTTAGGCATCGGGTTAGTGTTAGGGTTCGGGTTCGGGTTCTTGTTAGGGTTTGGATTCAGGTTAGCATTCGGGTTAGTGTTAGGCTTAGGGTTAGGCTGAGGTTTAGGGTTAGTATTCGGATTAGGGTTATGATTAGGTTTCGGGTTCAAAAAAGGCTTCGCTTTAGCGTTAGGTTTCTTGTTAGGGCTAGGGTTAGGGTTAGGGTTGGGTTCGGGTTATGGTTAGGGTTAGGTTTACCTTTTGATTTCCGATTAGGGTTATGGTTAGCATTAGGGTTTGATTGAGGTCTAGGGTTAGGGTTAGGGTTAGGGTTAGGTTTAGCGTTGGGTTTGGATTAGGGTTAGGGCTAGCATTAGGGTTAGAAATATGGTTAGACTTCAGTTTAAGGTTAGGGTTAGCAATAGAGTTCGGGTTCGGGTAATGTTTTGTTTTAATGTTAGGTCTAGTGTTCGAGTTAGGGTTAGGCTTAGGGTTTGACTCGGGCTAAGATTAGGTTTAGGGTTAGGGTTACAGTTCGGGCTAGGATTGCTGATAGGGTTAGGGTTAATGTTCATGTTAAGTTTAGGTTGATGTTTAAGGTCAAGGTTGTTTTCGGGTTAGGGTCCAGTTAAGATTAGGGTTAGTGTTCGGGTTCGAGTTAAGTTTAGGGTTAGGGCTAGGGTTAGAATTAGTGTTGAGATTAGGGTTAGGATTAGGTTTCAGGTTCAGGTTAGGGTTAGGATTAGTGGTAGGGTTCATGTTAGGTTTATGGCTAGGCTTCAAGTTAGGGTTGGTTTCGGGTTAGGATTAGGGTTAGGGTTCGGTTGAGCATTAGGGTTATTGTTAGGGTTAGGTTTTGGATCAGAATTATGTTTAGGACTAGGTTTAGGATTCGGGTTTGGTTTAGGTTTTGGGTTAGGGTTCAGTTTAGGGTTAAGTTTAGGGTGCAGCTTAGTTTTAGGGTTAGTGTTCTGGTTAGGATTAGGGTTAGGGTTAAGGTTAGGGTTAGGTATGTGTTATGGTTAACGTTAGGTTTCACGTTAGGGTAAAGTTTAGGGTTAGAATTAGGGTTAAGTCTAGGGTTAGGGTTATGATTGTGTTGGGTTAGAGTTAGCATTAGGGTTAGGGTTCGGGTTCGGCTTAGGGTAATGGTTACTGCTAGGGTTTGGGTTATGGTTAGGCTTAGGGTTAGGGCTCGGTTTAGGGTTACGGTTCGGTTGGGTATGGTTAGGGTTAGAGTTCTGGTTAGGGTTATTGTTAGGATTATTGTGAGGTTCAAGGCTAGTGTTAGGGTTAGGGATACTGTTAAGGTTATGGTTAGGATTAGTGCTAGGTTTCAGGTTAGTGTTAGGCTTCGGGTTGCTGTTAGCGCTAAGGTTATGGGTCGGGTTAGTGTTAGGGTTAGGGTACGGGCACTGGTTTTATTTAGGTTTAGGGTTAGTGTTAGGGTTTATGGTTAGGATTAGAGTTAGGGTTCTGTTAGGTTTAGGGTTTGGTTTAGGATTCCTGATAGGGTTCGTGATTGGGTTAGTGTTAGGGTTTGTGTTCGGGTTAGGGTTAGCTTCGGGTTATGGTTTGTGTTAGGGTTTGAGTTAGTGTTACGTTTTGTGGGGTAGGTTAGTTTTAGGCTTAGGTTAGTGTTTGGGTCAGGGCTAGGTTTAGGGTTCGAATTTAAGTTAGGTTTTGGGTTAGGGTTAAGGTTAGTGTTATGGTCCAGGTTAGGATTAAGGGTAGTGTTAAGGTTAAGGTTTGGGTTAGTGTTAGGGTTAGAATTAGCATTTGGGTTCGAGTTCGTGTTCTGTTTATGTTTAGGGTTAAGGTTAGGGTTAAATTTAAGGTTCAGGTTATGCTTAGTGCTAGTTTTTGGGAAAGGGTCGGGTTAGGGTAACTGTTAGAGTTAGGGTTCAGGTTAGGCTTAATGTCAGGGCTAGGGTTAGGGTTAGGGTTCAGATTAGAGTTAAGGTTCACATTAGAGTTAGGGTTTGGGTTAGTGTTAGGGTTAGAATTAGCATTTGGGTTCGGGTTCGTGTTCTGCTTATGTTTAGGGTTAAGGTCAGGGTTAAATTTAAGGTTCAGGTTATGCTTAGTGCTAGTTTTCGGGAAAGGGTCGGGTTAGGGTAACTGTTAAAGTTAGGGTTCAGGTTAGGCTTAATGTCAGGACTAGGGTTAGGGTTAGGGTTCAGATTAGAGTTAAGGTTCACATTAGAGTTAGGGTTTGGTTTCGGGTTAGGGTTAGGGTTATTGTTAGAGTAGCGGTTATTGTTAAGGTTCTGGTTAGGATTCAAATTAGGCTTTATATTAGGGCTCAGGTTAGGGTTCATTTTATGGTTAGTGTTAGGTTTTGGGTTAGGGTTAGAGTTAAGGTGACTGTTAGAGTTAGGGCAAGTGTGAGGGTTCGATTTCAGATTAGGGTTATGGTTAAGTGTAGGATTAGAGTTAGTGTTAAGATTGGGTTTATGGCTCCAGTTCGGTTTCCGGAGTCGGGTTAAGTTTAAGGTAGGGTTAGGCTTTGGGTTACTTTTAGGGTTAGGGTTCGTTTTAGTATTAGGGTTAGTGTTAGGCTTAGCTTTACGGTTCAGTTTCAGGTTCAGGTGAGGTTTAGCGATAGGGTGGGGTTATGCTTTAGGTTACAGTTACGATTTGACTCTAGTTAGGGTTTAGGTTAGGGTTAGGCTTAGAGTTAGAGTTCACGTTAGGGTTAGTGTTCGGGTTAGTCGTTGGTTGTGTTAGAGTTATGGTTTGGTTTAGGTTTAGGATTAGTTTTAGGGTTAGGGTAAGAGTTCGAGTTAGGGTAAGGTTAAGGTTAGGGTTCGGGTTCGGGTTAGTATTTGGGTTCGGGTTCGGTTTACGGTTGGAGTTCAGGTTAGGGTTAGGGTTAGGGTTAGGGTTATGGTGTGGGTTAGTGTTGTGGTTCAGGTTCGGGTTAGGGTAAGTGTTCAGGTTCAGGTTAGATTTAAGGTTCCTCTTCGGGTCAGAGATACAGTTCTGGGTAGGGTTTGGGTTAGGATTAGGGTGCAATTAGTGTCAGGGTTGGGGTTTGGTTTAGGGTTGGTGATAGTTTTAGTGTTATGGTTAGGTTTAGGGCCATTGCTAGTGTTAGTGCTAAGGTTTGCATTAGGTCTAGGGCTTGGTGAACGTTTACAATTCATTCTAGAGCCAGGGTTAGGCTCAGATCTAGGACTGGTTTAGGGTTAGGTCCATGTCAAGGAGAATGCTTGGTGTTAGTTAGGATTAAGGTTATTGTTGGTTAGGGCTAAGGTTAGGGTTGGGGTTAGTGTAAGTGTTAGGGCCATTGCTAGGGTTAATGCTAGGTTTAGGGTTATGAGTAAAGCTTGGTCAATTGTTAAGGTTTGGGCTAGGGCTAGTGTTAGCATCAGGTCTAGGACTAGGTGAGGGTTAGGGTCAGGCTTAAGGTTGGACTTAGGGTGAAGGTTACCATTGGGGTTAAGGTTAGTGTTGCTTAGGGTTATGGTTAGAGTTAGTGTTAGGGCTAGGGCTGGGTTATATTTGGGTTAGTGCTCGGATTAGTGTTATGGTTATTCTTAGAGTTAGGGGAGGGTGTTTGAGTTTCGGTTAATGTTAGGTTTAGCGGTAGGGGTAGGATTAGGAATAGGGCTAGGTTTAGTGTTAGAACTGGTTTAGGGCTACAGCAAGAGCTAGTGTTAGGGTTAGGGTTACATTATGTGTAGGGTTAGGGTGAGGGTTAGGGGTGGGGGTAGTGTTAGGCGTAGTGTTATGGCAAGAGTTATCATTAGGGCTGGGCTTAGGGCTAATTTTAGTTATTATATTTAGGGTTAGGTTTCCTTTTAGGTATATAACTAGATTTATTTTTATGGTTAGGGTCAGTGTTGGTTTTGAGGTTAGGGCTAGGGGTGTGATTAGGTTTAGGTCTGATGGTAGTGTTGGGTGTGCCTTAGGGTTGGGACAGTGGAAAGTGTAGGAGTAGATGTAGAGTTTTGGTTTGGGTTAAGACTAGGGTTAGCGTTAGGGTTATGCTAGTGTTAGGGTTACTGTTAGGGCTAGGGCTAGGACTAGGTTTAAAGTTAGGGTTACAGTTGGCATAGGGTTACAGTTACAGTGAGTGTTAGGGGTAGGCATATGATTAGGGTTAGGGCTAGGGCTCGTTTTAGGATTTGGAGTGGGTTTAGAGTTACAACTAAAGTTGTGTTAGGGTTCATGATACAAACCCCAACCCTATTCCTAAAACTAATGCTAACATTAATCCGAACGTGAAGCCTAATTCTCACCTTAGCCCTAACACTAACCCTAACCCTAACCGTAGCCCTAGACATAACCTTATGCTTTACCCTAACCCTAAAGCTAACCCAACATTTACCCAGACACTAAACTTATGCCTACCATTAACCCTATACCTGACCCTTACCACAACACAACTCCAACCCAAACACTAACATTAACCCTAACAACAATCCAAGAATTAGCACTAAGCCTAAGCCTATCCCTATCCCTAACACTAACCCTAGTCCTAGCCTTAACCCTAACCCTGGCACTAACTCTAGCGCTAACCTTAACCCTACTGTAACCCTACCCCTACCCCTTGCCCAACCCAAACTACCCCTGAAACTAATCCTAGCCCTAGCCCTAAAACCCAGACCTTACACTAGCCATAACCTAAACTCTATGTCTAAACCTAACCCTTGCCCAAACCTTAACCGTAACACTAACACTATGCTAACTCTAGTACACTAACTCTAAACACTAAGACTAACACACACCTTAACTCTAACCTTAACAATAACCGTAACACTAATACAACCCTAGCCCTAAACCTAACCCTAACCCTATCTCTATCCCTAATCTTAAATCCAAGTCTAACGCAACCTTAACTCCAACCCTACCCCTCCTTTTCTCCATAAAACTAACTCTAACCGTAAGCAAAAACTAACTCTAACCCTATCCCTAACCCTGGGAACATGTTTGTATAGCACAGGGAATCCAGAGTAGAGCTGAGCCAAATCACGTCTAGCACCCATTCCTGGAAATAACATCATACCCCATCTCCTTTCCTTCCAGCTAGTAAGGATCACAAAATACTTAAACAACATTTGGCACAAATTGCTGTTTGGAATCCTAAACCAAACCATAACACAAACCCTAGTCCGAACCCCAAGCCTAGCCTTAACCTTAACAATAACCTGAACCCGAACCCTAAATATAACCGTAAACCGAACGCAAACTTAATCCAAACCCTACCCCCTTCTCTCCATAAACTAACTCTAACCCAAACCAAAACCTAACTCTAAGCCTATCCTTAACCCTAACACTAATCCTAGCCCTACCTCTACACCTCTACACCTACCCAAACCCTAACCCTAACCATAATCCAATCCGAAGCCTAAGCCTACCACTACCCCTAACACTAGGGGTATAACACTAATCATATGCAGAACCCTAATGCTAGCACAAACACTAATATTAAACATAACACTAAATCTAGACATCACCCACCCCTAAATTTACCTCTAACTTTAAACCTAAACTTAACTTTAACTGTGCACTTATCCCTAGCACTACCCTTAACCCAAACACTTAGCCTACCCCTAACCCTAATCCTAACCCTAATCTTACCCATGGCCTTAAAATAACGCTTACCCTAGACCTAATGCTAGCCCTAACCCTAATCCTGGCTCTTGCCATAGACCTAACCCTAACTCTAACCCTAACCCTAAACCTGACACTAACCCTAGCCCTACCCGAGCCCAAACCTTAACTCTAGCCCTAAGCCAACACTTACTACTACCCTAGATCCTAGTCATAGACCTAAACCTAACCCTAACACTAACCCTTACTCTAACCCAACCGTAACTCTAACCCTAAGCCTAACCCTAATCCTAGACAGAGTCCTAACACAAACACTTGCCCTAACCCTAACCCTTTTCCTAAACCTAAGCCAAACCCAAACCCTAAACATAATGGTAACCCTAACACTAAACTTACTCTTAAACATAACCCTCATCCTAATATCAGCCCTAACCCTAACCCAATTGCTAAGCCTAACACTAGCCTTAACCAAATGCTAGCCCTACACATAACACTAACTCTAAAGATAGCACTAACCATAACCTAAACCCTAGCACTAGACCTAACCTTACAACTTACCATAACACTCCACACAAGCCCTAACCCTAACACAAATCCAAGCCCCAGATCTGACCCTAAACTTAGCCTCAGACATGACCATGTCCCTAAGACTAACCCTAGCTCTAGCCCTAACTCTAGCCCTAACCATAACTATAGACCTAGGCCTAGCCCTAATGATAACCCTTGCCCTTTCCATAGCCCTGGCACTAACGCTAACTCTAACACTAGCACTATCACTAAACTTAGTACTAACACTAAGGCTAATATTTACCATAGCCCTAAACCTAACCCTAACCCTAGTCCTAACCCTAACCCTAAGCCTAGACATAAGCCTAGACCTAACCCTAACCCTAGCCCTAAAACAAACACTAAGCTTAACTATAACTCTAACGTAGCAATAACCTTAGCCATAGATCCAAAACTATGCCTAAACCAAATCCTTATGCTAACCCACACTAACCAGAGTCCTAAACCTATCCATAAATCTAGGCCTATTATTAGCCCTAACCCTAACCCTTGCCCTAACCTGAACTCTAGCTCTAACGCTAACTCTAACACTAAACCTACACCTAACTCTCACCATAACCCTAAACATAACCCAACACAAGACCTAAGTCTAAACTTAGCCCTAGGCATAACTCTAACCCTAACCTTAACTCAAACTCTAACCCCAACCCTAACCCTTTCCCGCTTCCCCACCCCAAGGCCAAACACTAACAGAACACCTACCCCAAATACTAACCCCACCTAGACCTAACCCAACACTAACCCTACCTCTACCCTTAACACTAATCCAAACCTAACTCTAACTCTAACTCGAACCTTAATTCTCACACTAGCTCTAGGCTTAACCTTATCTTTAACTTTAAGCCTAAGGCAACCCTAACCTTAACACTAGCCCTAGCCCTACCCCCTCCCCTAAACCTAAATCTAACCAAACGCCTACCCCTACACCTAACCCTAACTCTAACAGCAAGCATAACCCAACCTTCATCCTAACCCTACCACTAATTTTAACCCGAGTTCTAATCCTAACCCTAACCCTAGTTCTAACACTAACCATAACACTACTCATAACCCTAAACCTAGTTCTGTCCCTAGCCCTAACCTTAAACATTACACGAACCCTAACCCTAACCCAAAACCTAACGCTCACCATAACCCTAGTCCAACCCCACCCCTATCCTTACGCCTACCTCTAACCTTAAAACTTATGCTAAGTGTAACCATACACTTATACGTAACCCTAAACCTAACCCTAACCCTATAGCTGTGACTAAACCTAAACAAATGCCTAGCCCTAAACCTAACCATAGCCATAAACCTATAACTAACAGTAAACATAGCCCTGACTCTCGCCATAGCCATAAACCTAACCCTACCCCTAACCATAGCCCTTACCCTAAACCTAAATCTACTTCTAACCATAACCCTAACTCTAACCTTGACCCAAGCCTTGAACTAAACCTAGCCCTTAACCCAGCCCCAATCCTAACCCTAATCCTTCTCCTCACCTGACCCCTAACACTATCCCTAACCTTAACACTAACCCTAATATTAGCCATACTCCTAACACAAGCCTCAGCCCTAGACCTAATGCTAACTGTAACCCTAACCCTAAAACTGGGCCTAACACTTAGCCCAACCTAGAACACTAACACTAAACGCAGCCCTATGTCTAGTCTTAAATCTGACACTAACACTTACAGTAAAACTGAACCTAACCCTGGTCCAAGCCCTAGACAAAGCCCTAGCCATAAACTTAACCCTAGCCCTAACTCTACGCCTCGCCCTAATGTTAACCCTAATGCAATTCACACAGCTAACCATATCACTACCCCATAGCCTTAACTGTAACCCTATCCCTATCCCTAAAACACTCCTTACCCAGACCCTAAGACTTAAGGTAACATGAACCCTAACCCTAACCCAACCCTAAACCCAACCCTAACTGAAACCCTAAACCTAAACTTAAGCCTAAACATAACCCAATCCTTAGTGATAACACTAACACTAATCTTGAGCATAATCATAAAATTAAACCTACTCCTACACCTCATCCTAACTCTATGTCTAACTGTAACCATAACCCTAAATTTTAGACAACCCCTACCCATAAGTCTAACCCTAACTCTAACACTAATGTTAACCCTAACCCTACGCCTACCATTAATACTACCCTGAAAACTAACATTAATTTTTTAATGCAACCACAAACCTAACCCCAATACTAGTCCTAGACTTAACCCTAACCCAAACCCTTCCCTTAAGCCTAGCACTAACCCTAACACTAACCCTAGCCCTAACCCTAAAAGCAGCCCTAGACCCAGCAGTAAACCTAACCCTAAATCTAAGACAAACCCAAACCCTAACCCTAATTGTACCCCAGACCTACTCCTAACCATAACCTACTCTTAACCCTAACCATGGTTCTAGACCCTAATGTCAACTCTAACACTAGCTGTAAACCTAAATCTAACCCTAACCCTAAAACTAACACTAACCCAATCCCTACAACTACCACTGACCTTAACCCTAACACTAACCCTAAACCTATCCCTACACCTACTCCTCCCCTAACCATAACCCTAACCGAAACCCTACCCCCTCCATAACCTTAGGGCAAACTCGAATGCAACCCTAACCCAACCCTACCACTAACCATAAAACTAACCCTAAACCAAACCCAAAATTAACCCCAACTCCATCTCTAATATTAACAGTATTCCTAGCATTAGCCATAATCATAACCTTAACCCTACACCTAACCCTAACCCTAGCCATAGCCCTAACCTTATCCCTAACACTAACCCTAACACTATCCTTACACGTAATGCTCTGCTAAACCTAACCTTAAGCCAACCCTAACCCCAGTCCTAACACTAACACAAACCCTAACCCTAAGCCAAACTCTACCCCTACACCTTCTCCTCCCCTAATCATAATCCAAACCCTACCCCATCCTTAAGCTTAAACCTAACCCTAACACTACCGTTAACCATAAAACTAACATTAACCCTGTACCAAACCTAACCTTAGCGCTAAACCTTACCCTAACACTAATCCAAGTCCTGCACATAACCTTCCATTAACTCTAAACCTAACCCTAATCCAAACCGACCAATAACCCCACCCATACGCCTATCCCTACTTCTAAACCAAATGTTAACTCTAATCCAGCTCTACCCCTAACCCTACCCCTAACGCTAACCCTAACCCATTTGTACTCCAACCTTAATCCTAGCATTAGCCCTAAACATAAAATCAACAACAGCCTTAGCCTTAACCCTGAACTAGCACTAACCCTAGCCCTAAACCTAAGACTAAACCTAGCACTAACCATAGTCCTACACTAACCATTGCACTAACAGTCCATCGCCACCCTGAGCCCTAACTCTCACCCTAACCCAGACCCAACCCAACCTCAACCCTAACCCTAACCCTAACCCTAACATTAATTCTAGCCCTAGACCTAACATTAAGCCAAGCACTATCGCTCACAGTAACCATAACCCTAGCCGTAACCCTGACCCTAGCACTAACCCCATCTGTAATCTTAACGTTAACCATTGCCCTAGACCTAACACTAACCCAGCCCTACACATAAAATTAATCATAGTCTTAGCCTTAACTGTAAACCCAAGCCTAGACCTAGCCCTAAATCTAGACCTAGCCCCAAACCTAGCCCTGGCCCTAACCTTAACCCTAACATTAACACTATCCATAATCCTAGTACAAACACTAATGCTAACCCTGAACCTAACCATAACACTAAAAAGCCATCCTCATTCCCCACTATAAACCCATCCCCATACCCTTAACACTAACACTACCCTTAAGCCTAAGCCTAGCTCTAACCGTGACCCTACACTACACCTAACCCTAAACCAAAACCTTACCCAGCATAACTCCTAATTGTACCTTAATTCTAACCCTAGCCCTACCCTAACGCTAGTGCTAAACCTAACACTGGCCCAAATTCTATCCCTAGCCCGGGCCCTACTTTTAAGCCTAACACTAGTCTAAACCCTAGGACAAACCCTAACATTACCCTACGTCAAACTCTGCCATTACACTTGACTCTAACCCTAACCATTACCCTAACCCTAACCCTCAACGCTAGCCTTAACCCAACACAAATTCTAGCCCAAGATCTGACACTAAACTTAGCCCTAGCCCTAGCCATAACTCTAAACCTAACACTAACCCTAGCTCTAACCCTAACCCTAACCCTAATCATAAATCCAGAACTAGTCCTAGCACTAATGCTAACCCTAACCCTGTCCATAGCACTGGTTCTAAGCATAACTCTAACACTAGCCCTATCACTAAACCTAACCCAAAAACTACCCCTAAACCTAACCATAAACCATCTCTAAGCCCAACCCTACCCATTCCCCTAAGCCTAACATTAATCCTAACTCTAACTCAGTTCGACGCTAACCCTGACCCTAACACTTATCCCAGTCTGAGCCACAGCCCTAACCTTAGTTTGACCCCTAACACTAACCATAACTCTATCCCTAAAAAAACCGAGCCACAGCAATTGCCCTAGCCCTACCCCTAAACTAAACTTACCTCTAACAATAACTCTACCACTAAAAGTAAACCTAACCCTAGCTCTAGGACTAACCCTAAACATAAAACTTATCCTAACTCTAACTCTAGCTCTAGGCCTAACCCCAACCCTAGCCTAGAGGTAAACCTAACGCTAACTCTAACAGTCACCAAACGCTAACCGTAACCCAACAGTCACCCTAACCCTAATGTTAACACTGCCCTAATCCTAGAACTAACCCCAATGCCAACACTAGCCCATGTCCAAACCCTAACCCTAACCCTAACCCTAGTCCTAATCCTACTCCTAACCATGACACAAGCCCTACACCTGACACTAACCCTAAGCCTATACCAAACCCAAACCCTAACCTTAAACATAACCCTAACCTCCCACTAACCCTAGCTGTAGCCCTAAAATTGCCCCTATCCATAATTCTAACCATAACACTAATCCTAGACCTACTCTTAACCCTACTCCTAATGCTAGGCTCAACCTTAGCCCGGAGCATAATCCTAGCTCTAACCCTAACTGTAGCCCTAAGACTAAATCTCATGCTACCACCAGCCCTAACACTCACCATAACGCTAACCCTAACCCAACCCTCACCCTACCCCTAAGTCTACCACTCCTCTAACCCTAACCCTAACCCACTCTTAGAACTATACTATCCCTAACCATAACCTAACCCTTACCCTACCCCTAACCTTAACTGAAAACCTAAACAATCCCTAACCATAACCATAACACTAATCCTAACCCTAACCTTTATCCTAAGCATAGCCCTAGCCCTAACACTATCCCTAACTTAGCCGTAATCCTAACGATAGCCCTAGCTCTAGCTCATGTCTTAACCCTAGCTCAAAACTAACCGTAACCCTACCATAATCCGAACCCAGCCCTAAACCTAAACCGAAGACCAGCCCTAGCCTTAACTCTAACTGTAGCACTAACTCTAGACCTAGCCCTAACTGTAGCTATAAACCTAACCCAAACGCAAAGCTTAAACCTAACACTAATCCTAGGCCTAAACCTAGCCCTAACCCTAAACCTAGTCCTAACACTAACCTAACGCTAGACCTCCCCGTAAATCTAACACTAAATCTAAACCTAACACAACCATAAACCTAACCATAAACATAGACCTCACTCTAACCATAGCCCTAACCCTAACCCTACCCTAAACCTAGCTGTAACTCTAACCCTACCCCTAAACGTAAACCTAAACCTAGTTCTGGCAAAAACCCTAAACCTAACCCTGACTCTAAACCAAGCCATAGACCTAGGGCTAACCCAAACGTTAGAGGGAGACCTGAGCCTAACCCGAGACATACCATTAATCATAACTGTAACGGTAACCATGAACCTAATCCTAACTCTAGAAATAGGCCTAACTTTACCCTAGCCATAGACCTGACCCTAACCACAACCCTAACCCTAACCCTAACCCTAACCCTAACCCTAACCCTAACCCTAACCCTAACCCAACAGTAGCACTAACCCTAGTGCTAACCATGACCTAAACCTAGCCCTAGCCCTAACCCCAAGACAAGCCCTCGTCCTAACCCTAACCCTAACCACGGACATAAATCTAGTTCTAAACCTAAGCCTAACCCTAAACATAGCCTTAACCCTAGCCCTTAACCTAACCCTAAGCTTAGCCCTAACCCATACTCTAACCCTAACTGTAACCCTAGACCTAGCCCTAGAACTAACATTAACCCTAGCCATATCCTTAGCCCTGGTGCTAACCCTAACCTTACCCCTAACCCTATGCCTAACACTAACGCTAACCCTAACCCTAAGCCTCACTCTAGCCCTAATCATAGCCCTAACCCTAGCCATAGCCCTAACCTTAATGCTAACACTAACAGTAGCCCTATCCCAAACCCTAACCCTGCCCCAACCATAACCGTAACTCAAACCCAACTCTAACCTTACCCCTAACTCTACCGCTACTCCTACCCGTCACCTTAAGGCTTATGCTAATTTATTGTTCCCACAAAGCCATAGTAGATAGATGTATGTCATATATGCACATCCTTCTAGTTGCTATATGTGGGACGCGGCCTCAGCATGGCCGGACAAGTGGTGCATTGGTGTGCACCCAGGATCCAAACCCAGGCCGCCAGCAGCAAAGCCCGTGCACTTAACCCCTAAGACAAGGGGGCGGCCCCACACTTACCCTAAATATAAAGCTAACCTTACACATAACCGTAAAGTTAACCCTGACTCTACCCATAACCCAAACTCTAGCTCACGCAACATTAAACTTAACACTAACCCTAATCCTAGACATAGCCATAAGCCTAAAACCAGCTTCAGCCCTAACACTAACCAGCATCCTAGCACTAACCCTAGCCCTAAGACTAACCATAGCCATAAACCTAACTGAACTATAACCCTAAATCTAACCTTAGCTCTAACCCTAGACCTAAACCTAAGCCTTTCCCAAAACCTAATCCTAACGCTAACCATACACCTGACCCTCACCTAAACACTAAACCTACCCCAAGCATAACCCTAACACTAACCCTAACCCTAGCCCTAAGTCTAGCACTAAGACTAACCAGAACTCTGTTCCTAACCCAACCCCAAGCCCTAACAGTGACCCTAACCACAACCACAACCAAAATCACTACCCATACCCCAAACCTAAGCCTAACCCAACCCTAATCCTAAACATAGCTCTATGCCAAACACTAACATTAAGCATAATGCTAACCTTAACACTTGCTCTAGACCTAATCCTAATCCAGCCCTAGACCAGACCCTTACACTAGCCCTAAGCCTAACCCTAACCCTAACCACAGACCTATCCCTAGCCTTAAGTCTAACCCCAGTCCTAACCCGAGCCCTGGCCCTAACCCTAACTCTAACACTAATCTTATCCCTAACCATAGCCACAACACTAATGCTAATCCTAACCCTAACCATGACCCTAAACCGATCTCTCCCATTCCCAATCAATAGCTCAAACCTTAACACTAGACCTAACAGTACCCTTGCCACTAAGTCTAACACGAACCATGACCATAAACTGAACTATAATCTTAGCCATAGCCCTAACCATAATGCTAGACCTAGACCTAACTCTAACCCTAATCCTAGCCCTAATCTTAACCATGGCAGTAACCCTAATGCTCAATCTAGCCCTAGCCTTAAGGTTAACACTAAAACGAACTGTAGCTCAAAGCCAACACCTACCACTATGTGTAACCCTAACCCTAAACGGGGTATTAATCCCAACGCTAACCCAAATCTTATCCATAAACCTAACCCTAACCCTAGCCCTAGCGCTATCACTAACATAACCTTAAAACTAACACTAATCCTTACCCTAATCTGTAACCTAACCCTAACCATAGCACAGACTTAATCCTAATCCTAACCTTAACCTTCACTTTAACACTAAAACTGACTCTAACCCCTAAGCCTCACCCTAAACCTCACCAAACCAGAACCCAAAAACCAACCCAAACCCTTACCCGAACACAAACCCGAACCTGAACACTAACCTTGACACTAACACTAGGACTAAGCCTAAACATAAACTTTAACCTTAACCATAGCCCTAACCCTAACTCTAACCCTAGCCCTAATGCTAGCCTTAGACCTAAACCTAGACCTAGCCCTAACCATAACTGTAACCCTAAGGCCACTCTAGCCATAACACTAGGCCTAGCCTTAGCTTTAGACCTAACACTAGCCCTAGACTAACCCTAACTCTAAGTCTAGAACTAACAGTAGTCCTAGCCCTAAACCTAGCGCTAAACCTAATCCTAATCCTAGCCCTAGATATAACTCCAGCCATAACACTAACCCTAAGAGTAACACTAAACCTAACCATAACACTAAACGTAGCCATAAGCCTAGCCCTAGCAGTAATCATAACCCTAACCTTAACCCTCATAGTAACCCTAGCCCTAACCCTAATATTAACCCTGGCCCTAAACCTAACCCTAAACCTAACCCTAATCATAGCCCTAACCCACACCCTAGCCCTATCCGTAACCCTGGCAATAACCCTAAACCTAGCCCTCACCCAAGCCTTAGCCCTAAACCTAAACATAGCCCTAGACCTAACACTACCCGCAAGCCTAACCCTAACCCTAACCCTAATACTAACCCTGACCCTAATCCTAACCCTAATCATAGACCTAACCCACACCCTAGCCCTATCCGTAACCCTGGCAATAACCCTAAACCTAGCCCTCACCCTAGCCTTAGCCGTAAACCTAAACATAGCCCTAGACCTAACCCTACCAGCAAGCCTAACCCTAAACCTAGCCCTAGCCATAAACCTAATGCTAAACCTAACCCTAGCCTTAACCCCAGCCCTAGCCCTAACCCTAAACCCTAGCCCTATCCCTAACCGTATCCCTAACCAAAACTCTAAAGCTAATGCTAACACTAACCCTAACCCACACACAATTGGTTTTATTTCAATATATGTGAAACTTGTTGCACACAATATGTGTGATGTCATACATAAAAATGTGAATTGTGTCACAAAAAAGGTGAACGGTGTCACAGATATCAATGGGTGTGTTTTCACACACAAATGTGAGCCTTGTTACACATACACCATTGGTGTGATGTCACACACACATTGAGTGATGTCAGACACACAATGTGTGTGAAGGCACACAGCAAACTGGTGAAGTCACAGATAATGGGGGTGGTGTTTCTCATGAAAATGAGTGTGAATTCACATATAATGAGAGTTACACAATACACACATGTGGGATTTAAGTCAGAGTAAAATGTGAGAGATTTCACAGACACCTGGGTGTTATTTCATACATAGGAGTGGAGGTCACATTACACTGAATAATATGACTGCCCTCACACACAATGGGAGTGATATCACACAATTTATGAGATGTGACTGGCTATCCTCGTGTTATCATAATCAAGGTTTGTGATGTCCAAAAAAGTGTGTGATGTCATACATAACGATTGCAGTGATGTCACACACAAAATGTGAATGATGTCGCAAGCACGACATTGGAGTGATGTCAAACACACTATCAGAATGATGCCACACTCAATTGGTGTGATGTCATACATAATAATGGGAGTGACACCAACATAACAACAGTTGGGATATCATATGCTAATTAAGTTTGCTGTCACACACAATTGATGTGATGTGACACAAGGTGAGGATGTTGTCACACACAAGTGGTGTGATGTCACCCATAACCGTGTGTGTCATGTCACGCATAATGATGGGAGTGATATCACATGCACATAATGGAAGTGATGTCACACTAAAAATGTGATTTGTGTCAAAAGGGACACGATGATGTCACACAAAGGAGTGAGAGTGTTGTGACACAATTCATATGATGTCACACATAATGTGAGTGATGTCACACAGAAACAGGTGAGTAATACAGCAGAGGACTCGTGACTGATGTCAAACATGTGTGTGAGTGATGTCACACTATTGGTGTGATGTCATAAACACAAGAGGCATGTTGTCTCAAATAACAGAGAGATGTCACTCCAAATATCTGAGTGAAGTCACAGAAACACCATGAGAGTGATGTCACAACAGTAGTAGAGTGATGTCCTCAAGAATTCGTGTGATGTCACACAGAATATTGGGAGTAACAACACAGGTAACAATAGCGATTTCATATGCTATTGCATTCATTTCACACACAATTGGTGTGATGTCAACATCTGAGAATGTTGTCACGCTCATAATATGTGTGATGTCATACATGAAAAGGTGTCTTGTCTTACGTCACAAAAAAGTGAATGGTGTCACACATATCACTGGGTATGTTTTCAATCACAAATATGAGCCCTGTCACAAGTACACCATTGGTGTGATGTCAGACACACAATGTGTGTGAAGGCTCACACTAACCTGGTGATGTCACAGACAATGGGATTGGTGTGTCTAAGGAAAATGAGTGAATATTCACACATAGCAATGAGAGTTACACAAAACACACCAGTGTGATATGTCAGAGTAAAATGTGAGAGATTTCACAGAAACCTGGAAATGACTTCATACATAACAGTGGGTGTCACATCACAGATAAGAATATGACTGCCACCACACACAATGAGAGTGATATTACACAGCTTGAGAGATGTGACCGTTTATCCTAGTGTTAGCACACTCATGTTGTGTGATGTCCGAAAATGGGTTTGATGTCCTACATAACGATTGGAGTGATGTCAGACACAAAATGTGAACCACATCACACTCCGTTGGAGTGATGGCAAACACTACCAGAGTTATGCCACACTCAATTGGTGTGATGTCATACATAATACTGGGAATGACACCACACATAATAGTGGTTGGTAAAGCATACGGGAATTAAGGTTGATGTCACACACAAGTGTTGTGGTGTGACACACAATGAGGATGTTGTCACACTCAAACAATTGATGTGATGTCACCAAGAAGCATGTGGTCACGCCACGCAAAACAGTGGGAGTGATATCACATGCACACAATGGGAGTAATGTCACACTTTAAAATGTGAATTACGTCACTATGGACATGTCACTGATGTCACACATAGCGGGAGTAATGTCACATTATTGATGTGATGTCACACCTAATGAGACTGAGGTCACACTTAAACATGTGAGTAATATCACAAAGGATATGTGACTGATGTCACACATATGTGAGAGTGATATCACACTATTGGTCTGATGTCATACAATGCAACAGGCGTCATATCACACATTAAAAAATGATATCACCCAAAATATATGAGTGAAGTCACAAAACACTATGGGAGTGATGTCACAACACTAGTAGAGTGATGTCCTCGAGAATTAATGTGACATCACACAGAATTTGGGAGTGACATGACACTTAACAATAGCCATTTCATATGGTAAATTCGAGTGCTGTCACACACAATCGGTGTGATGTCAACACATGTGAATGTTGTCACACACACAATAGGTGTGATGTCATACATAAAAATGTGAATTATGTCACAAAAAACGTGAATGGTGTCAGACATATCGGTGGGTCTGTTTTCTCACACAAATATGAGCACTATCACACATACACCATTGATGTGATGTCATACAGACATTGAGTGATGTCAGACAAAGTGTGTGAAAGCACACACCAACCTGGTGATGTCATGGACATTTGGAGTGGTGTTTCTAAGGAAAATGAGTGTGAATGCACACATAACAATGAGAGTTACACAAAACACAATAGGGACATAAGTCAGAGTAAAATGTGAGAGACTTCACAGAAACCTGGGAGTGATTTCATACAAAAATGGGGATGTCATATCAAAGTTAACAATATGACTGCCCTCACACAAGGGGAGTGATATCATACAATTTGAGAGATATGACAGGCTAAACTACTTTTATCCTACTCAAAGTGTGTGATGTCCCAAAATGGGTGTGATGTCACAAGTAACGATTGGAGTGAAGTCACACACAAAATGTGAGCGATGTCACACACTGTTGGCCTGATGTCAAACACACTATCAGAGTGACGTCACAATCAATTGATGTGATATCATACATAATACTAGGAGTGACACCACACATAATGGTTTGATATCACATGACAATTAAGGTTGATGTCACTCACAATTGATGAGATGTGACATGCAATGAGGATGTTGTCACACACAATGGGCTGTGATGTCACTCATAAACAAGTGTGTCACATCACGCATAACATAGGGTGTGATATCACATGAACACAATGGGAGTGATGTCACAAGTTACATGTCACTGATCTCACAGAGAGCAGTGGGAGTGATGTCACACTATTGACGTGATGTCACTCATAACAATCGGTGTGATTTCACACATAAATATATGAGTAATCTCACTAAGGACACATGACTGATATCACACACAACCTGTTAATAGCCTACACTCAGGTTTCTATCCAATGTATTGAAAGAGCACTTCTGCTGAACTCAGCTTGCCAGTAGCTCTAGGGAACATACTCTAATGAGAACTTTTATACTTTTCACTAGAACTGGTACAGATTATCTGTAACATCCATTCAATGAAAGTACAGTGTGAAGAAAAACTCCTTTTTTAAATCTGTTTATGATCATCTTGAAAAGTCCCTTTTCAAAAGTTGCAATTCGCGTCTTTCATTCAGGCTTACTCTTACATGGAACGAAAGAATATGCTCATTGATCTCAGTTTGCCAGTAGCTGTTGGGAGCATCTTCCTATGAGAGGGTTTAAACTTTTCACTACACAAGGAAGAGAAAATATCTAATATTCATTTATGAAAAGCACAGTGTGGAGAAAAACTCTTGCTTGTACCTGTTTAGCATCTGCACTGAAAAGTACTTTTTCAAACATTGCAGCTCACGACATTTAGTCAGGCTCTCTCACACAGTATATGAGAGAATGTTTTTACTGAGCAAAGGTTACCATTAGCTGTAAGTAAGATCTTCCCATGAGAGCTTTGATCCTTTTCACTACTGCTGGGAGAAAGTATCTATAACATGCATTGAAATAACATACACGGTGGAATAAAACTCATCTTAGTTGTTGAGGATCATCATGATGAGTGAATTTTTCAATCATTGATCTTCATGGCCTGCACTCAGGCTTTCCCTCAAATATAATGGAACAACACCCGTTCTGAACTCAACAGCCGTGTAGCTGTAAGTCAGCTTTTCCTTGGAGGGCTTTTAAACTTGTCACTACAGCTGGGAGGGAGGATCCTTAACATTCATAAAATGAAAGTCAAGTGTGCAGAGAATCTCTGGCTGGTATGTCTATAGGATCCTCCTGCAAATTGCCTTTTCCATCATTGTAGTTAACGACCGTCACTCTGGCTCTCTCTCCTATGTAATGCAAGAAACTACTTGCTGAACTCAGCTGGTAGGGAGCTTTAAGCAGGATCCTCCTTTGAGAGCTTGTAAACCTGCACTGCAGCTGCAAGAGAATATCTGTAACATCCATTCCATGTAAGTTCTCTGTGGAGGAAAGCACTTCCTTTTAGCTTTTTAGGATCATATCGTAAAGTGCCTTTTCATCTTTGCAGTTGATTGCATGCGCTCAGGCTTCCTTCTTGATATAAAAGAAAACACCCCTGCTAAACCTACTTTGCCAGTGGCTGTTAGGAACACCTTACTAGGAGAGTTTCCACTTTTCAACACAGCTCGGAAATAAGCTGTATCACATCCATTCAATGAAAGTACACCGTGAAGAAAACCTCCCCTGTAAGTGTTTATGATCATGTTCTTAAGTGGTTTTAAATACATTGCAGTTTAATCTGTATTCAGGGTCTCACGAGCATATCATGATGACCATTATTGCTTAACACAGCTTGCCAGTATCTGTTAGTAACAGCTTCATATGAGAGGATTTAAAATTTCATTACCACTGGGAAAGTGTATCTATAACATCCATAAAACGAAAGTCCAGTATGTATAAAATTTCTTGCATCTATCTGTATACGACTATGCTGATAATTGTCTTTATCAACATTGCAGTTATCTACCTTCAATCAGGAATTCTTTCCCATGTAAAGCAAGAAAGTTCTTGCTGACCTCTTCTTCCAAGTACTTTACAGGAGGCTCTGCCTCTGAGAGCTTTTAAACTTTCCACTGCAGTGCAGCGAGTATTTCGCGAACATCCATTCCATGAACCTACTCTGTGGTGAGCAACTCTTAAAGTTAGCATTTTAGGATATGTTAAAGTGTCTTTTCCTCTTTGTCACTCATTGCCTGCACTGAGGCTCCCTTGCCAACCGAAAGACCAATCACCACTGCTCAATCAAGTTTGAAAGTAGCTGCTAGGAACAACGTCCTATGCCAGCTTTCCAACTATCATTACAGGTGGTGCAGATGATCATTACCATCCATTCAATAAAAGTCGACTGTTCAGTGCAACTCCTGCTTGTAGGTGTTTAGGATCATCTTGAGAAGAGTCTTTTAATTACTGCAGTTCAATCTGCATTCGGGGTCTGAGTAGCATATTATGATGAACACTATTGATTAACACAGGTGGCCAATATCATCGGTTACATCTTCATATGAGAGGTTTAACAGTTTCATTGCAGCTAGGGGGTAGTATCTATAACATCCATAAAATGAAAGTCAATTGTGGAGAAAATCCTTCCTTGTGTCTATATAGGATCTTCTTACAAATTGCCTTTTCCCTCTTTGCAGTTAACGACCTTCACTCAGACTCTCTCTGCCAAGACATGCAAGAAAATGTTTGCTGAACTCAGCATGCAAGTATCTCTGAGGAGTATTTTCCTCTGAGATCTATTAAACATTTCACTGCAGCTGGGAGAGTATATCTCCGACATCCATTACGTGAACATACTCTGTGCAGAAAAACTCCTCCTTTTAGGTATTAGGATCATATAGTAGATTGCCTTTTCCTCTTTGCTGTTCATTGCCTGCAATGATGTTTCCTTCACTAATATAGAGACAAAACACCACTGCTCAACCAATTTTGCCAGTAGATGTAAGGAACGTCTTTGTATGAGAACTTTCAAAGTATTACTACAGGTTTTGCTGATTATAATTAACATCCATTCCATTCAAGTTGAATCTTCAGAGAAACTCCTGCTAGTAGCTCTTTAGGATCATCTTGAGAAGAGACATTTAATACACTAGAGTTCAATCCACTTTCAGGCTCTCATGAACATATCATGACAAATATTATAGCTTAACACATGTGGCCTATATCTGTAAGTAACATCTTCATCTGAGACGTTTTAAAATTTCAGTACAGCTGGGAGAGGGTATCTATAATATTCATAAAATGAAAGTGAAATATGGAGAAAATCTGTGGCTTGTCTCTTTATGAGATCAGCCTGCATATTGCCTTTAGATCACTGCAGTTCACGACCTCTCTCAGGCTATCTAGCCCATGTAATGCAAGAAAGTGTTTCTTACCTCGTCTTGTAGGAATCATTAAGGACGATCTTCCTCTGAGAGCTTGTAAACTTTTCACTGCAGCTAGGAGAACCTATTCATTACATCCATTCCATGTAAGTACTCTGTGGAGGAAAACACTTGTTTTTAGCTTCATCTGGATCATATTGTCAATTGCATTCTCACCTTTGAATTTCATTGCCTGCCCTCAGGCTTCCTCCCCGATGTAAAGAAAAAACACCACTGCTAAACCTACTCTGCCAGTAGCGATTAGGAACACCTTCCCATGCGAGTTTACACTTTTGACCACAGCTCAGAATAAAGCTCTATCACATCCATTTAATGAAAGTACACCGTCAAGATAACTTCTGCTTATAACTGTTTAGGGTCATCTTCATAAGTGACTTCAAATACACTGCAGTTCAATCTGCATTCAGGGTCTCACTAGCATGTCATGACGAACACTATTGCTTAACACAGGTGACGGATATCTGTTAGTAACATCCTCATTGGAGAGGTTTTAAAATTTCAGTACGGCTAGGAGACAGTATATGTAACATCCATAAAATGAAATTCCAGTTTGGAGACAATCTCTTGTTTATATCTGTGTAGGATTATCCTGAAAATTGCCTTTTACATCATTGCTGTTAACGACCTACACATAGGAATTCTCTCCTTGTAATGCCAGAAAGTTCTTGCTCAAATTGCTTGCAAGTATCTTTAAGGAGCACCTTCCTCTGAGAGCTTTTAAACTTTCCATGGCAGCGGGGAGAGAATATCTATTACATCCATTCCATGAACATACTGTGTGGTAGAAAAGTCTTCCTTTTTGTTTTTTGGATCACATATTAAAGCGCCTTTTCCTCTTTGTAGTTCATGTCCTGCACTGAGGCTTCCTTCACACAGGCAAGACAAAATACCACTGCTCAACGAAGTTTACCAGTAACTCTTTGAAACACTCCTAGGAGAGCTTTCAAACTATCACTACATGTGGTGCAGATTATAATTACCCTACATTCAAGGAAAGTGGACTCTTCAGAGAAACTCTGCTTGTAGCTGTTTGGGATCATCTTGAGAAGAGACTTTGACTACACTGCAGTTCAATCTGCATTCAGGTTCTCAGTAACTTATCATGATGAAAACTATTGCTTATCACAGTTGGCCAATATCTGTAAGTAACATCTTCATATGAGTGGTTTTCAAATGTCAGTACAGCTGACAAAGGGTATCTGTAACATCCATCAATTGAAATTCAGATGTGGAGAAAATCTTTTGCGTGTATCTGTATAGGACTATTCTGAAAATTGCCTTTTCCAACATTGCAGTAAATAACATTCACCCATGCTCTTTCTCCCAAGTCAGGTAAAAAATATTTGCTGAACTCAGCTTGGAAGCATCTTTAAGGAGGCTCTCCCTCTGAGAGCTTTTCAACTTTTCACTGCAGCAGGGAGCGAGTATCTGTAACATCCATTTCTGGAATGTACCCTGTGGAGAAAAATTCTTCCTTTTAGCTTTTTAGGATCATATTGTAAAGTACCTTTCCTCTTTCTCGTTCATTGCCTACACTGAGCCTCTCTTACCATTGGAAACACAAAACATTCCTGCTCAATGACCTTTGCCAGTAGCCATCAAGAGTATCTTCTTAGGAGAGCTTTTGAACGATCACTACAGGTGGTGCAGATTATTGTTATGATCAACTCAATGAAAGTTGACGCTTGAGAGAAACTCCAGCTTGTTGCTGTTAAGGGTCATCTTGAGAAGAGACTTTTAATAGACTGCAGTTCAAACTCTATTCAGGGTCCCACTAGCATATCATAATGAACTATATTGCTCAAGACAGGTGGCCAATATCTGAAAGGAACATCTTCATCTTAGAGGTTTTAAAATTTCAATACTGCTGGGAGAGAGTATCTATAATATCCATAATATGAAAGACAAGTTTGGTGAAAATCTCGTTCGTGTATCTGTGTAGGTTCATCATGCAAATTGCCTTTTCCCTCATTGCATTCAATGGCTTTCACTCAGCTATCTCTCCAAAGTAAAACAAGAAAGCGTTTGTTGAACTCAGCTTGCAGGGTCCTTTAAGAATGGTCTTCCTCTGAGAGCCTTTAAAATTTTCACTGCAGCTGGGAGAACTTATCTATAATATATATTCCATGTAATTACCATGTGGAGGAGAACACTTGCTTTTAGCTTCTTCAGATCATATTGTCAGTTGCATTTTCATCTTTGCATTTCATTGCCTGCACTCACGTTTCCTCCCTGATTTAAAGAGAAAACACTACTGCTAAACCTACTCTGTCAGTAGCTGTTAGGAACACCTTCTTATGAGAGTTTCAACTTTTCAACACACCTCGGAAATAAGCTCTATCAAATCCATTCAATGAAAGTATACCGTGAAGAAAACCTCTTCTTGTACCTGCTTAGGATTATCTTCATGAATGACTATAAACGCACTGCAGTTCAGCCTGCTTTTAGGGTATCATTAGCATATCATGATGAACACTATTGCTTAACACAGGTTGCCAATATGTGTTATTAACGTCTTCATATGAGAGGTTTTAAATTTTCAGTACAGCTGGAGAGAGTATCTATAACATCCATAAAATGTGAGTTCAGTGGGGAGAAAATCTCTTGGTTGTATCTGTATGGGAGCATTCTGAAATTGCCTTTTCCACCATTGCAGTTAACGATCTTCCCTTAGGAATTCACTCCCAGGTAAGGCAAGAAAGATCTTGATGAACTCAGATGGCAAGTAGCTTTCAGCAAATCTGCTTCTGCAAGCTTTTAAACTTTCCACTGCAGCTGGGACAGAATATCTATACCATACATTCCATGTAAGTACTCTGTGGAAGAACATACATCATTTTAGCTTTTTAAGATCATCTTGCAAAGAGTCTTTTCATCTCTGCAGTTCACTGCCTGCACTCAGGCCTCCTCCCAAACATAAAGACAAAACACCACTGTAAACCTATTTTGTCAGTTGCTGCTGGGAGCACATTCCTATGAGATGTTATAGTTGTCACCACAACCGGGGAAGAAACTCTATCACATCCATTCAAGGAAAGTACCGAGTGAAGAATATCTCGTCGCTGTTTAAAATCATATTCATGAGTGACATTAAAAACATTGTAGTTCGGTCTACCTTCAGGGTCTCACTAGCATATCATTATCAATACTATTGCTTAACACAGGTTGCAAATATCTCTTAGGAATACCTTCATATGAGAGGTTTTAAAATTTCAGTACAGATGGGAGTATGTATAACATCAATAAAATGAAAGTTCATAGTAGAGAATATTTCTTGCTAATATCTGTATAGGACTATCCTGAAAATTTCCTTTGCATCCTTGCAGTTAACAACATTCACTTAGTAATTCTCTCCCTATTTAATGAAAGAAAGACCTTGCTGAATACAGATTGCAAGTAGCTTTCCACAGGATCTGCCTCTGAGACTTTTTAAACTTTCCACTGCAACTGGGACAGAATATCTATAACATCAGGTACATGAACGTACCCTGTGCAGAAAAACTCTTCCTTGTAGGTTTTTGGATGATGTGGTTCATTGACTTTTCCTCTTTGCCTTTCATTGCCTGCACTGAGGCTGTCTTCCCAATGGAATGACAAAACACCGCTAATCAACCAAATTTGCCAGTAGTTTTCAGGATCATCTTACTAGGAGAGCTATCACTACAGGTGGTGCAGATTATCCTTACCATCTATTCAATGACAGTTGACTCTTCAGAGAAAATCCTCCTTGTAGCTGTTTAGGATCATCTTGAGAATCTGAATGCACTGCAGTTCAAACTACATTCAGGGTCTCACTAGCATATCATGACGAACACTTTTGCTTAACACAGATACCCAATAAGTGTAAGTAACATCTTCATAAGAGAGGTTTTAAAATTTCAGTACACCTGGGAGATAGTATCTATAGCATCTGTAAAAGGAAAGGCCAGTCTGGAGCAAAATTCTTGCTTGCATCTGTAGAGATCTATCCTGAAAATTGCCTCTCCCAACATTGCTGTTAACGACATTTACTTAAGAATTTTCTCCCTGGGGCCTGCCCGGTGGCACAAACAGTTTCGTGTGCACGCTCCAGTTTGGTGGCCTGGGGTTTTCAGTTTCCCAACCCTGGGCACGCACCAACACACTGCTTGCCAGGACACGCTGTGGTGGCGCCCCATATAACGTAGAGGAAGATGAGCACAGATGTGAGCTCAGGGCCAATCTTCCTCAGCAAAAAAGAGGAGGATCAGCATCGGATGCTACCTCAGGGTTGATCTTCCTCACACACACAAAAAATAATAATTCTCTCCTATGTAATGCCAGAAAGTTCTTGCTTCACTCTGTTTGCAAGTAGGTTTAAGGAGAATCTACCCCTGAGAGCTTTTAAATTTTCCAGTGCAGCTGCGAGCGAATATCTATAGTATCCATCTAATGAACGTACTCTGTGGAGAAAAACATTTCCATTTAGTTTTTGAGGATCATATTGGAAAGTGCCTTTTCTTCCTTTTGGTTCGTTGCCTGCACTGAGTCTGCCTTCTCAATGGAAAAGCAAAATACCACTGCTCAGGCACTTTTGCCAGTAACAAGTAAGGAAATAACTTCGTGCCCTGTCTCTCTTCCTTCTAGCAAATGAAGTCAACCTTCCTTACCCAGGTTGGGGACATATTGCCATTTCAGGTCTTGAGAAGGAATATCACATTCCTTTGAGAAGGCAATTTCTGATCCCGGGTTCTAAGTAGAGCTCTAGGAACAAGTTAGTAAATGAGTTTCAAAGATTACTGGAACTTAGCTGAACTATGTATAACACCCATTGTTGGAAATAACTTCATGCCCGCTATCTCTTCCTTCCACCTCGTAAGGATCAGAAACCTAAAGCAGGTATATAACAGAATGCAGTTTCAGGCCTTGAGATTGAATCTCATATTCCTTTGAGAGGGCACTTTCTGACCCAGGCTTACAAGTAAATGTCTAGAAACGACTTAATATGTGAGTGGCAATCATTATTACAGCTGAGCTAATCTATGGCTAACACCCATTTCTAGAAATATCTTCATGCTCAATCTCTCTTCCTTCCAGCTCTGAAGGTTTACATTCCTAAAACAGGTTTTGAATATATTGCTGTTTCGAGCCTTAGGAGGGAATATCACATTCCTTTGAGAAGGCACTTTCTCGTCCCAGCTTGTAAGTAGATGTCCAGGAACAAGTTAGTATATGAGTGGCAATCACTACAGCTGAGCTCAACTGTATAAAACCCCCTTCCCTGGAAGTATCTTTGTGCTCACTCACTCTTCCTTTCAGCTCGTGAAAATCTCCTTCCTAAAGCAGGTTTAGGACATTATCCTATTTCGGTCGTTGAGAGCAAATCTCACATTCCTCTGTGAAGACACTTACTGATAACTTCTTGTAAGTAGATGTCTAGGAGAAAGTTGATATTGGAGCATCAATCAGTACTACAGCTGAGAAAAATGATTTATAATGCCCATTCCTCAAAATAACATCATGTAAAACCTCTCTTCCTTCTAGCACTAAGCATCTCTAAACTAAACCAGTTTTGGAACATATTCCCCTGTTGGGCATTGAGAAGGAATCTCACATTCCATTGAGAAGGCACTTTCTGATCCCAGAGTGGAAGTGGATGTCTAGGAACAAGTTTGTATATGAGTGGCAAGCGTTACTACAACTGAGCTAAGCTGTGTATGATACCCATTCCTGAGAATAACTTTGTGCCTCGTCTTTCTTCCTTCCAACTCATAAGGATCACAAAGCTAAACCAGGTTTGGAACATATTGCCATGTCACTCCTTGAGATGGAATCTCATATTCCTTTGAGAAGATACATTCTGATCCTGTCCAGAATGTTGAAGTCTAGGAATAAGTATATATATGAGTGTTAGTCATTACTAGATCTGAGATCAACTGTCTATAACAACCATTCCTGGTAATACTTTTTGCCTCATCTCTCCTCCTTCAATCTCATAAGGATAACAAATATAAACCAAGTTTCATGTATCAAGCCATTTCAGGCCTTGAGAATGAATCTCACACTATTTTGAAGGCACTTTCTGATCCCTGCTTCTAAGTAGATATCCAGGACAAGATTCTATATAAGTGGCAATCGTTACTACAACTGAACTATTCTTTGAATAACACCCAATCCTGAAAATAACTTCATGTCCAATCTATCTTCCTTCCAGCTCGTAATGAAGACCTTCCTCAACCAAGTTTGGAACATATTGCCATTTCAGACCTTGAGAAGAAATCCCACATTCTTTTGAGACAGCAGTTTCTGATCACAGCCTGTACATAGACGTCTAGGATCAAGTTTGTATGTGAGTGGCAATCACTAATAGAGCTATGCTTCTCTCTTCCTTCCATCTCGTAAGGATTACAAACCTAAATCAGCTTTAGAACATAATGCCATTTCAGGCCCTTGAGAACAAATCTCACACTCCTTTGAGAAAGCACTTTCTGATCCCGGCTTGTAAGTAAATGTCTAGTAACGAGTTTCTAAATGAGTGGCAATCATTACCACAGCTGAGCTAAACTGTGTATAAGAACCATTCCTCAAAATAACTTCCTACCCCATCTCTCTTCCTTCCAGCTCTAAAGGATTACATTCCTAAGCAAGGTTTTGAATGTAATACCATGTCAGGCCTTGAGAAGAAATCTCACATTACCTTGAGAAGGAACTTTCTGATCCCAGCTTCTAAGTAGATCCATAGAAACAAGTTTGCATATGAGTGGGAATCATTATTACAACTGAGCTGAACTATGAATAACACCTATTCCTGAAAATAACTTCATGCAGGTCTCTCTTCCTTCCAGATCATAAGGCCCACCTTCCTCAACCTCGTTTGGAACATATTGCCATTTCCGACCTTGAGAAGGAACTTCATATTCCTTTAAGAAGGTACTTTCTGATCACTGCTTCTAAGTATATGTCCAGGAACAAGATTCTCTATAAGTGGCAATCGTTAGTACAACTGAGCTATTCTATGAATAGCATCAATTCCTGGAAAAAAACTTCATGCTCAATCTCTCTTACTTCCAGCTGGTGAGCACCACCTTCGTCGACCAAGTTTGGAACATATTGCTGTTTCAGGCCTTCAGAAGGAATATCACATTCCTTTGAGAAGTCACTTTCTGATCCTGGGGTGATGTAGATGTCTAGGAACAAGTTTGTATATGAGTGGCAATCATTACTACACCTGAGTTAATCTATGTGTAAAACTCCTTCATGAAACTGTCATTGTGCCCAATCTCTCTTCCTTCCATCCAGTAAGGATCACAAACTTAAGCCTGGTTTGGAACACTTTGTGATTTTGGGCCCTGAGAAGGAATGTCACATTGCTTTGCGAAGGCCCTTTGTGTGCCTGACCTGTATGTAGATTACTATGAACAAGTTTGCATATGAGTGGCAATCATGACTACAGGAGCTAAAGTATGTATAACAGCCATTCCTGGAAATCACTTTGTGCCTAATCTCTCTTCCTTTATCTCATCAGAATCAGCTTGCTCAACCATTTTTGGAACATTATGCTACTTGGGGCCTTGAGAAGGAGCCTCATAGGGTCCAGCACCATGGTGTAGTGGTTAAGTGTGCACCCTCTGTTGCTGCTGGCCCAGATTCGGATACCGGGCACACATCGACACACTACTTGTCAGACCATGCTGTGGTGGCATCCCACATAAAGTGGAGGAAGATCGGGATGGATGTTAGGTCTGGGAAAGCCTTGCTCAGCAATTACAGGAGGATTGGCATGGCCGTTCACTCAGGGCTGATCTTACTCACAAAGAAAAAAGAGAAGAAACCACATATTCCTTTCAGAATGAACCTTCTTATCTCGGCTTCTAAGTAGAAGTCTAGGAACAAGTTTGTATATGTTTGGCAATCATTGCTACAGCTGAGCTAAACTGTGACTGACAGCCGGCCCCACCACAGAGAGGCTGGTTCCTGGTCACCTCCGTGCCATCACTTCCGGACCTGACCCCAGTGCAGGGGAAACGGTTCAGGCAAGCCTTTCCATGTCCCTCTGCATGACAATGGCCTTCTTCCCCTCTCCCATGCCCCTAAGCCCACTCAAGACATCAACCTTTGTCATTAGCTCAGGGGAGGATGCAAGAGGAGAATCTCTGCCCTGTGTGGAGAGACTCAGTATCCCAGGTTTCTCCCATGGACCCATGTTCTTCAGCTGGGTCTGATTTTCTCCAGCCAACCTGTCTTGTTAAGGATTTGGCCAGCCAACAGAACCAGAAGGGAAAGGGCAGAGAGCGAGTCTCTCTCTGCCCCTGAAAGCCCTGAGCCGTGTCTGTCTATCAGATCTGGCCAGGGGCAGCCCATCCCCTGGCGCCCTCTCCGGGGTCATCCAAGGGCAGGCTCAGCACCAGCCTCACCCCACTCGCCACTGCCACCACCACCATCCTGCCTCGGGACGCCTGGGCAGGACAGGGACCCGGGTGTGGGAGGCCGCCAGATCTCAGGTCTGGCACACCGCTTGAAAGGCTGCTTCCTCCTCAGACAGGGGCCCAGCACACGCCCCAGGAGACTTGGCAGCTGTCCCCAGGGCTATGTCCTGTGGAACTCGTACCCTTGGAAGGGGCCTGGCACAGGTGCCAGGTTCGGCTGGTTGGCCAGACTCCTTTGGAGAAAGCAGGCAAGCTGAGCCATGCTTGCCCTGGCCCTTGGCCTGACACCTGACACCTCAGGTTGAGGGCCTCATTCATGCCCTCCATGTCGGATTTCTCCCCGGAGCCATGGCCTGGGCACTAGGAAGGCCAGGCCTTCCCGACTCCAGGGAGGAGGCTGGGACCTGTCGCCAGAAGGGCTCGCCCAGTTTCGCCCTGGCTCCTTAGTCATGAAGTGCCATCTGCCTCCATCGGCCCTTCTGACTCCACAGAGCCTTTCCTACCCCTGGCCTGTCTGCAGACACAAAGTGCAGAAGTGGGATGAGGCCATGGCCTTGTCTTTCCAGGAAGAAATGAGCCCCTGGACTATGCAGCTGGGCCAGGCAGAACCTTGAGCTTGAAGCCCAGTACGCCTCTGTCCATCAGGGCCAGAGCAATGCTTCCAAGGAAGGGAAGCGGCCTTCAAGCTGAGTGGGAGTGGGGGAGGGGAGGGAGACAACAGCTGAAGCCAAGTCCAGAATGGCGGCGATTGAAGAGCTGCAGCTGGGTGGCGCCAGCCGGTCAGAGCCTGGCAGGAACTGGGGCATTCACTGAGGACCCCCGAGGACAGCTCTAGGCGCTGGCATTCGCGCATGTGCCCTAGGCCTGTGCGGTGGTGTGGGGGGTTAAACCCAAGCCCACAGGGCTCCCGGAGAGGAGAGAGAAAGAAGGGCACATGGGAGATGTAGGCCAGGTGTGCAGGGTGCACAACCTTACTCTCCTCAGGTCCCCGAGGTAGAGAGAGAGTGAGAGAGAAAGAAGAGAGAGAGAGAGGGAGAGAGAGAGCGAACCCTGACCTCTGAGTCGCTGCCTCGACCGCTGGCTGGTGCCAACTCACATGCCATCCCACTTCCAACAAGCACACCCACGGATGCCCCTGGGCGGCCCCACCACAGACAGACTGGTTCCTGGTCACCTCCGTGCGGTCCCTTCCGGACCTGACCCCAGTGCAGGGGAAACGGTTCAGGCAAGCCTTTCCATGTCCCTCTGCATGACAATGACCTTCTTCCTCTCTCCCATCCCCCAGGCCCACCCAAGACATCCACCTTTGTCATTAGCTCAGGGGAGGATGCAAGAGGAGAATCTCTGCCCTGTGTGGAGAGACTCAGTATCCCGGGTTTCTCCCATGGACCCATGTTCTTCAGCTGGGTCTGATTTTCTCCAGCCAGCCTGTCTTGTTAAGGATTTGGCCAGCCAACAGAACCAGAAGGGAAAGGGCGGAGAGGGAGTCTCCCTCTGCCCCTGACAGCCCCGAGCCGGGTCTGTCCCTCAGACCTGGCCTGGGGCAGCCCATTGCTCGGCGCCCTCTCCCGGGGCATCCAAGGGCAGGCTCGGTGCCAGCCCCACCCCACTCGCCACCGCCACGACCACCGTCCTGCCTCGGGGAGCCAGGGCAGGACAGGTTCCCGGGGGTGGGAGACCTCCAGATCTCAGGTCTGGCACACCGCTTGAAAGGCTGCTTCCTCCTCGGACGGGGGCCCAGCACACGCCCCAGGAGACTTGCCACCTGTCCCCAGGGCTATATCCTCCAGAACTCGTCCCCTTGGAAGGGGCCTGGCCCAGGTGCCAGGTTCGGCTGGTTGGGCAGCCTCCTTTGGAGAAAGCAGGCAAGCCGAGCCAGTCGTGCAGTGTCCCTGGGCCTGACACCTGCGAACTCAGGCTGAGGGCCTCCTGCGTGCCCTCCATGGCAGATTTCTCCCTGGAGCCATGGCCTGGGCACTAGGAAGACCAGGCCTTCCTGATTCCAGGGAGGAGGCTGGGACCTGTCGCCAGAAGGGCTTGGCCAGTTATGCCCTGACCCCAAAGCCCTGTGGTGCCATCTTTCTGTCTCGGCACTTCTGACTCCACAGAGCCTTTCCTAGACCTAGCCTGGTTGCAGTCGCAAAGTGCAGGCGTGGGGTGAGGCCATGGCTTTGTCTTTCCAGGAAGAAATGAGCCCCTGGACCCAGCAGCTGGCCCAGGCAGGGCCTTGTGCTTGAAGCCCAGTATGCCTGTTGCCATCAGGGCCAGAGCAATGCTTCCAAGGCAGAGAAGCGGCCTTCAAGCTGAGTGGGAGTGGGGGAGGTGAGGGAGACAACAGCTGAAGCCAAGTCAAGAAGGGCGGGGATGGAACAGCTGCAGCTGGGTGGCGCCAGCCGGTCAGAGCCTGGTGGGAGGGCGGGGTCTTCAGTGAGGACCCCCGAGGCCAGCCCTAGGCCCCGCTGGTCGCGCATGTGCCCTTGGCTTGTGCGGGGGTGTGGTGGGTTGAACCCAAGCCCGCAGGGATCCCTCAGCGGCCAGAGAAAGAAGGGCCCATGGGAGAGGTAGCCGAGGTGGGCAGGTGGCGCCACCTTACTCTCCTCAGGTCCCCGAGGGAGACAGACAGAGACAGAGTCAGAGAGAGAGAGAGAGAGAAAGGCAGAGAGAGAGAGAGAGAGAGATCCCTGACTTCTGAGTCTCTACCTCCATCGCTGGCTGGTGCCAACTCACACGCCATCCCACTTCCAGCCATCACCCCCACGCCTGCCCAGGGGCCAGCCCCACAACTGAAAGACCATTTCCTGGTCACCTCTGTGCCTTCCCTTCCGGACCTGATACCAGTGCAGTGGAAAAGGTTCAGACAATTCTTTACGTGTCCCTCTGCATGACAATAGACTTCCTCCCCTCTCCCATTCCACAGGCCAACCCACGACATCCACCTTTGTCATTAGCTCGAGAGAGGATGCAAGACGAGAATCTCTGCTATTGTGTGGGGAGACTCAGTTTCCTAGGTTTCCCCCATGGACACATGTTCTTCAGCTGGGTCTGATTTTCTCCAGACAATCTGTCTTGTTAAGGATTTGGCCAGCCATAAGAACCTGAAGGGAAAGGGCAGAGGGCGATTCTCTCTCTGCCCCCAACAGCCCCGTGCTGGGTCTGTCCCTGAGAGCTGGCCAGGGGCAGCCCATCCCTGGCGACCTCTCCCGGGGCATCCAAGGGCAGGCTCGGTGCCAGCCCCACCCCGCTAGCTACTGCCTCGACCATTGTCCTCCCTCGGGAGGCCTGGGCAGGACAGGGACCCGGTTGTGGGAGGCCTCCAGATCTCAGGTCTGGCACACCGCTTGCCAGGCTGCTTCCACCTCTGATGGGGGCCCAGCACACACCCCAGGAGACTCGGCACCCGTCGCCAGGGCTATATCCTCCAGAACTCGCTCCCTTGGAAGGGGCATGGCCCAGGTGGCAGGTTCGGCTGGTTTGGCAGCATCCTTTGGATAAAGCAGGCAAGCCAAGCCAGTCGTGCAGTGGGTCTGGCGAGACACCTGGGACCTCAGGCAGAGGGCCTCCTGCGTGCCCTCCATGGGGGATTTCTCCCCGGAGCCATGGCCTGGGCACTAGGAAAACCAGGCCTTCCTGACTCCAGGAAGGAGGCTTGGACTTGTGGTTGGAAGGGCTTGGTGAGTTAGGCCCTGGTCCCCAAGCCCCACAGTGCCATCTGCCTGTCTCAGCACTTCTGACTCCACAGCTCCTTTCCTAGACCTGGCCTGGCTGCAGTCGCAAAGTGCAGGCATGGGGTGAGGCCATGGCTTTGTCTTTCCTGGAAGAAATGTGCCCCTGGACGTAGAAGCTGGCCTAGGCATAGCCTTGAGCTTGAAGCCCAGTACGCCTGTGGCCATCAGGGCCAGAGCAATGCTTCCAAGGCAGAGAAGCAGCCTTCAAGCTGAGTGGGAGTGGGGGAGGGGAGGGAGACAACAGCTGAAGCCAAGTCAAGAAGGGCAGGGATGGAACAGCTGCAGCTGGGTGGCGCCAGCCGGTCAGAGCCAGGAGGGAGGGCGGTGCCTTCAATGAGGACCCCCGAGGCCACCCCTAGGCCCCAGCGGTCGCGCAAGCACCCTTGGCTTTTGTGGGGATGTGGGGGGTTGAACCCAAGCCCGCAGGGCTCCCTCAGCGGCCAGAGAAAGAAGGGCCCATGGGAGAGGTAGACGAGGTGGGCCGGTGGCGCCACCTTACTCTCCTCAGGTCCCCGAGGGAGAGAGACAGAGACAGAGACAGAAAGAGAGAGAGAGAATGGCAGAGAGAGAGAGAGAGATCCCTGACCTCTGAGTCTCTGCCTCCACCTCTGGTTGGTGCCAACTCACAGGTCATCCCACTTCTAGCCATCACCCCCACGCCTGCCCCGGGGCCAGCCCCACCACATAGAGGCCGGTTCCTGGTAACCTCTGTGCCGTCCCTTCCGGACCTGACCCCATTACAGGGGAAACGGTTGGGACAAACTTTTATCTGTGTCTCTGTATAACAATAATCTTCATCCCCTCTCCCATCCCACAGGCCCACCCAAGACATCCACCTTTGCCGTTAGCTCAGGAGACGATGCAAGTTGAGAATCTCTGCTTTTGTGTGGGGAGACTCAGTTTCCTGGGTTTTCCCCATGGACACATGTTCTTCAGCTGTGTCTGATTTTCTCCAGCCAACCTGTCTTGTTAAGGATTTGGCCAACCCTAAGAACCTGCAGCGAAAGGGCGGAGTGGGATTCTCTCTTCCCCTTTCTCCCCCCACCCCTTGCTCAGATATGTTCTCACAGAGCAGACAGTTTTCTTATCTTCTTCCTTTCTCTCTCCTCACTCTCCAAGGCTCCTCTCTAATCCTTCATTTATTTATTTATTTATTTTTAATTTTTGTTCATTGCAGTAACATTGGTTTACAACATTGTATAAATTTTAGGTGTATATCATTATGCTTCTATTTCTGCATAGATTACATCGTGTTCACTACTCAAATACCAATTACAAACCATCACCACTACTTTGTAATCATTGGTTTGATTTCCTGTTTGACCAAACAGTTATTCATGAGAGTCTTTATTGGCTTATAAATTGTGTGATTTGTTTAAGATATGTTGGCAGTTAATGAACATTTTTGCCTGCAAGTTGGTTAATGAACTGGATTTCAAATCTGCCCGTTCCTCTGATGAGCTACTGAGTCAGAATTTCTGTGGTTGGCCATCTATCTCTCTTCTGGCGGCTTCAGGAATTGATTGCTATGTCGAAATTGCTTGCTGGACAAGGATAGGACATAATTTTATAATAATATGCTTTCTTTGCTTTGGAGTAGGAAGTTTGATATTTATATGCAAGCTCGTGTGTGTGTATACTCCAAACATATTTAGTGATAAATCAAGATTAACAATATATATGATTCCTATATTGACTTTTTTTTGGACAAATACTGAGAAGTTAATTGAATACTCTTACTTTGGTTGTAGTTAGGTTCACTTTACTTCATATTTTTAAAATGCTTTTTTAAATATATGATACTATAATTGAACACATACATTTTGACTGCTAACCACCTTTTAGTCCCTAAATATTTTGCCTTCAGATATGTGTACCATTATACACATTCATATATAAAAGTTTCATATTAGTTGTGGTTTTACTTTTGTGAGCACGTGTATGGAATATCACTGACAATACCCTTTCTTTCAGCATCTATGTTCAGTGTTAGTTTCCTATGTCTTCGTGGAATGTAGAGTAACACACAATATTGAAAAAGTGATTTAAGTAACTTCAGTATAGTATAACTGCTATATGTAGCATTATCTCTGTGGTTCTATTTTTAAATTTTGTACTTTGCTTTTTTTCTTCTTTCCTTGTTTTGCTCCATTTAAAGTAATTTTCCTTATTAAACTTTTGTCCACCATGTTGGATATATATATCTTTTTCACATTCTATTTTAGAATTTTTTTTTCTGCTGAGGAAAATTGAACCTGGGCTAACATCCATGACCATCTTCCTCTACATTATATGGGACACCACCACAGCATGGCTTGATGAGCAGTGCAGAGGTCCGCACGCGGGATCCAAAGCCACGAACCCTAGACCACCAAAGCAGAGCGTGAAAACTTAACCACTATGCCACCAGGCTGGCCCTTATTTTACAATATTTTTAATTTGAGAATTAAGAAGAACCCAGAATCTGAAGTCTTGCCTCACTGCCTCCTCAATGTTAGATGAAAAATTAATTAGTATTTTACTTCTTTTCTTTTTCTCCAAATCCAGTGTCTCTTTTCTCCTAATCCAGTATAGATTAAGCTCTTGGTTCAAGATGGTTTTAAATTTTATGCACATTCTTTAAAGTAGTTTGTGTTTCGCATTCTTTAAAAATCACATTAACACAAAGTACTGAGACAACTGTTCTAATTTTTCAGTGTTCACTTCTTTGGTACGGTGCTTTTTTTTGAAACCCGTCAACCTCAAACTTGATTATGGATCTGAATTATCTGGAAGGCTTGTTAAAACACAGAAGGTTTGCTGTACCCCAACCCAAACATTCTGATTCAGTAGGTCTCGGCTGCAGACTAGCATCTCCACATTGTGATTGAAAGCTCCTCTGCCTAACATTCCTTATTTTTTTCATTTCAGAGGCAGTAAAATCCATATCTGAGTGTGCAGTCTGTCCCTACCCAATCCTTTGATTTTTCACAGGTGTTCTGCCACAATAATCTTCTTGTACTCCTAACTCCACCTCAGCATTTGGAGGCCCCAACTGACACAAAAATGTTCTTCATTTATCTTCTGAAAGGAGTGCTTTATTTTCAAAATGTGACACAATCTGCAATAAGTTTAATGTGGATGCTGTTCTCTGCTCTTTAGACATTGCAATTTACTTATACAACACCTGTGATTTACTTATACAACACCTGCACCATTCTTCCTTGTTCTCAGTATTTAAGGCTCTAACATTGGAAACACATGGGGCTTCTGGACATTCTGGACACTCTCCCTTCTTCAAGTTTAATTGATCATATCACACCTGAACTAAGTTGAACTAAAGTTGGCCATATCATGGCTTGTCACATGACGATCAGGTATATGTGTAGTATGTGTGCACCTCACAGAAACAGAATGTTCCTGAAGTGTGCATCTCAATGATTCTTCTCCTAAAATTTGATTAAATATGTTCTAAATAGAGGTTCTTAGTTTCAGTTAAATGTACCTAATCCATACATACATTATTGTAAAATTTTCTATATCTTAAACTTATTTTGTTGAATAGCGTGTAAATTATTTCTATACCCCCAAGCTCACACGTTTGATTTTAAAATTTATTTTCTTTTCAAGCTAAAGAAAGAATTTTTATTAAAAGAAAGAAATGCAAAGAAGTATCCAAAAGAATGAAATACTAGGAGTATGGAGGACTAGATACCTCAAAGGTGTTTCCCTCCACATAACACTATCTTCCATAATATATAAAGTTATTGCATTCTTGAGTTCACATAATGTAAGCCAAGTCTCAAAGAACAGAAGAAGGAAATTGTAAGCACTAGACAAATTTGGATTCACCCAGTGGTCAAAGGCCAGTATGATCCTCTAATGAAAGGATTTGTCTTTGAGTCACCAGTGACTTGAGGGAATGAATCTGGGACTCACAGATTAGTTGTGAGTCACACAAAAAAGGCATTTAGCTTGTTGTCATCTCACATGACTGTGAGCAGAAACCAGTGACATTCTTCTCTGGAGGAAAGAATCTAAACTAAAGCCTTACATCCTGTACACATTAAAATCAGACAAATATGAGCTCATAATCAAAGTTCTCCAAACAAATAAGGAATACATGCCATTGTCGATAAGAGTCATAAAACATAAGAAAATTAAAAATAAAACAATAGATTTAAACACTAAAACCTTCACTATTAGACTTACCAACTTCAAGATATAAAATAACTGTGTATAAGAAATGGAACAACAAAAAATGGAATAACAAAATCAAACAGGAGACTCTAGAAATGATATGACATATTTGGCAGAGGGCCTTATAGAACTTTAAGAGATTAAAATTACATAACTGTTGAGTTTTAAAACTTCATAGATGTGTTCTACAACAGAAGAGAGAATAGAAAACCAAATTTGAATTCTGAAGGAAAGAGACTGCAGCATAGAAAGACAAGGAAGTAAAAAACATGAAAGATAATTTAGATATGGAGATGGATGAGAGAGAGTAAAGAACAAGGAGAAATAAAGTACTGTACAACAAAAACAAGTGAGTCATGAGGGTAAACTGAAAGTTAAAGGGTCTATAAATTTCTCAGGAGATGAGAAACTATATCCACTTCAGACAATGTGGGCTGGTGGTAAAATAGAAGTAGAGAATAGAACTCTCACCCAAATAGAGGAGATACAATAGAATATGGAATACAAGTATAAATCAATAAATTTTAAAGGGAAATAACATAATAAAACTTGTGGAAAACATAGAAGGAAACACATATAGATAGTGGGAGCAAAAGAAGGATATAAATAATCACAACAAATGTAAATGGAATAAATTCTCGAGTTAAATACAGATTGTTAAATTTGATGCGACAATGATAAATTTAGCTGTATCTTGTTTACAAGACTTGTGAAAACTAAAAAACATGGAAAACTAGAAATTCAAAACAGAATAGAAGATATAAAGATATGCTATGAAAATATCAATCAAAAATCAACCCAGGGAAGCTATAATAATATGAGATAAAACAGATGAGGAAAAAATATCATTAGGAATTTAGTGGTTAATCCCCAATGGTATATAAGTTCAACTTATCATGAAGATATAGTCGTTATACTACACACGATGTCATGTGAAGATAATATAGCCTCAACTAGGAAAGGAAGGAGGAGAAGGAAGAGGAGAAGAAGGAGAAGACAAGAAGAAAAAGTCGGAGGAGGAGGAGGAAGTACAGGAGAAGGAGGCAGAGGAAGAGGAGAGGTAGACATAATATATCATCATAGTGAGGAATTTCAACTTTCCTCTGAGAGAAAGAATAGCATATATATAATAATAGAGTGTTTGAAAAACAAATTAGCAAGTTGGATTTAATGGATACACATCGAACCCTATACCCAACAAGTGAAGAACACCTATTCTTCACAGGGACACGGGGAGCATTAACAAGCAGTAAGCAAGAACTAGGGTACTAATCAAGCCTCAAATAATAGAACACTTGAAATAAGTACAAGTGACTGCTCTATTTTATTCCTGATGCTATTACAAATCCCAGGCAATAGAAATGCAGAGAATTTTCTTTGGCTTAGTTGTTATTTGTGTTTAGAAAATCTGTAGAAAAGATGAAGACAATATGGGCTATCAGGAATAGGTACCGTTAAAGATGTTAATGATAAATTTTAATTTTATATTTTTAAAATAAGAAATGGATGAGAAGCTTTTTAAACTTTACAGTGCTCTCTCCCTTAGATTCCTAAGTGTTGCTACTCCTTTCAGTCCTTCTTGATTGTTTCAATTGTTCCTGCCTGTTGATGATTCCTCCTTCATTGGATCTCTGAACTTCACCTTAGTTTCCTGGTTTTGATGGTGGCAGACGCACAGGTTTGAGGGGACAGAGGTTAGGCAATTTGATTGACAGCCTTCTGTTGCACCATTCTCATCGTGCAAATATCATGCGTCTATGCTTGTCATGTATCTTTCAGTTGCAATTATTCTTTCTCCCCAGGGCTTTCTCCAATATCATGCTAATATTGTTGCTCTTCTAGGAAAGATTTAATGGTGTGCTCATATAAACAAGCATTTTGGTTCCTGAACCAAAGAGCCATTTACAAGTCTATTCTGAATGTGATCTGTTTTTCCATTCATTGTACTTTCTTCTGTGTATTTAACTAGTTTCTCTCATGAGTGTGTAATTCAGTAAGGAAGTTCCACAGCTGGAGTCATGTTATTTTCTTTAGTTATAAATTCTGAGGCTTCAGGAGTGCCATCAGTTGCCACAGACATTCGAGTCAATAGCAAAGTAATTTTAATAAAGTCATTGTATTGCATTTGAAGGAAATCATTTTGAGTATTTTCCCTAAGGATCCTTATCCCTCTATGCAGGTTTCAGTACAAGAACTACCAGTATGTTCTGTCCTTGGATTTTGCCATTGAGGAAATCAACAGGAACCCTCATATGTTGCCCAACTTGTCTCTGGGATTTGATCTCTATAATGCCCTGTCCAGTGAAAGGAGGACATTGGAGAGTTCCCTGATTTGACTCTCAGGGTTGGGCAAGGACATCCCTAATTACGACTGCAGGAGAGAGAATAAGTCTCTAGCGGTTCTTACAAGAACCACCTGGGCAATTTCTGCCCAGATTGGAACACTGCTGGAATTGTACAAATTTCCACAGGTAAGACTGGGTGGGATGGGGAGAAATGAAACCATGCCTCCTTTGGTGCCATTCTCAGGGGCCTAAAAAGGAATAGAGGAGGAGACTGGGTTTGTGCATCTCTCAAAGGATATGATCTCAAAGGGTCCGTGTACAGGACCTCGATGGAGTATGACATTTCCTTTATTTGGTGTAGAGAGAAGGTTGAGGGGGAAGGAGACAAAGCAGTTTCCTGGAACTCTGACTGATCTTATTTTCTAGAAATCTTTCACGGAGTGGAAAATGATTAGAAAATGAAATGAACAATTGTCCCCTTCTACCACTCCAGGTGTTGCTGAACAGCTTTCAGGAGTAAGAGTGTGATTTTTGCCAATCCCCTTCCTCATATTGCTTTCAATTTTCTTTTCATTTTAGCTTACCTACGGTCCTTTTGATCTTAGCCTGAACGAGGATGAGCAGTTTCCATCTCTCTATTAGATGGCCCCCAGGGACACATCTCTAGCTATTGGCATGGACTCTTTGCTGCTTCATTTCAGTTGGAGCTGGGTGGGGCTGATCATCTCAGAAGACAAGAAAGGTGTTGAGTTTCTCTCAGAATTGAGAGGAGAGATGGACCGGAATGGAATCTGTACAGCCTTTGTGGAAATGATTCCTGTGACTGAAAGGTCATATTACTCAAAGACATGGCCATACGATTTGCAAGTATAGGAAACAGAAGGGAATGTGGTTATCATTTATGGTGATGCCAACTCTCTCATAAGCTTGAGCTTTTCTACTTGGGAGTATTTAGTGATATGGAAAGTCTGGGTCACGACATCAGAGTCGGATTTTATCCACAGTGAGAGAGATTTCATCCTTGACTCATTGCATGGGACTCTCATTTTTTCACACCATCGTAGTGAGGTCCCTGACTTTGAAAATTTTATCCAGACAGTTAACCCTTTCAAATATGCAGAAGACATTTACCTCACTATGTTATGGTTTCCCTTTATTCCTTGCACGATTTCTGAGTCTTACTGTAAAACACTGGAGAATTGTCCACCTAATGCCTCCTTAGGATGGCTGCCTTGACAGACTTTTGACACAAGCATGACTAAATGGAGTTACAGTATGTAAAATGCTGTGTATGCTGTGCCTTGGAACCTTCACAAGATACTTCTTCAACATGCAGAAATGCAGCCAATGCGAAGTGGGGAAGGTCTGGTGTTTTGTCCCTGGCAGGTAAAGTCTTTTCGACTTAACAGAATGTACACTCGTAAAAGTGACTTTCTTATGGTTCCACAGGTGCTCAAACCAAGCAGTTAGGATTCTTTCTCCAAGAAAAGCACAAGAGTTTCTATACTTGTTTCACTCTCTAGGAGGTATATCTAGTCCTGGATAGTAAGTCATCTACAAGAAGGTTCTAGTGGCAACGAGGAAGTGAGCTATGAGTCAATATCAATGCTTTGTGTTACAAAGGATCCCAACATCCTGCCTGCCTAACGTTTCAATAGGGAATATCCTATCTTCTCCCATGAAGCTCCTCAATGACAAGAAGAAGAGAACTTGTCCTTTATGTGACTATCTGGTGCTGAACATCATAGTGAATACTTTACATAAATGATTTCATTTAATTCTGCAACAACTTTAGGTATTGCTAACATCATTTTGCAGATTGATGGTCTGGGAAAAGTCAGAGAGTGCATGAGCGTGGCTAGATTGGACTTTGTACTCGAGAATTGTCTGAATCCTATCACCACTGATCATCTTGATATTCTTGTCTTTAGGCATTTTTTCTTGAAACTAACTGATGTTTTAAAAACATTATGATATTTTAGTTCTCCACATGATTTCATTTGCTTTACTTCATTGGATACTTGCAATAAAGTTACATTATGAAGCAAGGATTACAGACAATGAAAGGCTGTTCCCAATTCAGGGTTTTTCTCTTTAACACCCGGGCCCACTTCACCACAGGATGATGTGTCTCTTTTAGCTGCACCCCTTTCTGAGGAACATAGAATTTAACAATCCTGCTGGTGACTCAGTGAATTTGGCTGATGAAGGAAAATCAGATTCAGAGTAAACTATTCTCAACTTTTGGAATTTCCCGAAGGCCTTGGACTTAAGGTGAAAGTAGGAGAATATTCCCAACATGCTCCACGTGGTCAAGAATTGTCTTTATCTGACGAGGTGATTGAGTGGGACACAGGAATTACTGAGGTGGGTTGAATCCAATCACAATTACTTACACCACACATGAATAACCAAACTCTTGTTGGAGTTTTGTGTCCCCTCAGAGCTTCATAAAGGACCACATATGGGAATTTAACAATTCACTTCCAACTGAAGTAATTTTTTCATTTATCAACAATCCAAGATGGAAACAAGACCTTCATAAGCAAAAGATTGCAATTTGCTAAAGGTTCAGAAAGTGGTTAGTAATTTTCAGGAATAATTTTTTTTAAAACATTAAGTTGTGTACATGTTTTCTAGAGATAGTGTTATTGCACACTTAGTACACTACAGTATAGTGTAAACATAACTTCTTTATAAACTAGGAAATCAAAAAATTGGTTTGACTCACTTTATTGTAATATTTGATTTATTGTGGTGCTCTGGAAACAAACCCACAGTATTTCTGAGGTGTACCAGTGTTTTATATCATACAATAAGCATGGCGTCCAACCAATGAATTGGATTTAAGTATTTCAAAATTAAGTTTGTTAAGGCCCAATACTCTAAAACACTCTAGTTACTTGAAAATTAGGTAAAAGTCACAGCTGTTACCAAGTGTTATCTGATTTTCTCCAAACTCCACACTCTGCATGCAGTGAGAGTTGCAGTCCGGGATTCAGGAAGAGCCCTCAAGAGAGAAATGCTGCCTATTGTTTTGCTTGCATTCCCAGCCCAGAGAATGTGATTTCCAATGAGATAGGTGAGTATATGCCTTGCAGCGACATTCTCCACTTCTATTTTTTTTTTTTGAAGGGAAACGTTTGTCCTCAGCTAACTAACATCTGTTGCCATTCCTGCTCTTTTATTATTGTCCTCAAAACTGTAGTACATAGCTGTATATCCTAGTTGTAAATCATTCTAATTCTTCTACGTCAGCCACCACCACAGCATGGCAATTCATAGAGAGACGGTGTAGTTCCATGACCAGGAAACCAACATGGGTCACCGAAGTGGTGAGCATTGAACTTTCACCAATAGGCTATCAGGGCTGGCTCTCCACGTCTCTTTTGTATGCACGGTTCTCCCAAAGAAACAGAAAAGCTCTGATGAGGACTGCAGGGTCAAAATGTTGCCTTCCTCCATTTAGTAATTTAACTTTTATAGCCAATAATATTTCCTCCCAAAATGATACTCTCTCTCTCTACCTTGAACTAGCTTGCTTGTCTCATTTTAGCATCATTGCAGGCATTATGATCTCAAGGAAACCCTTTACGACCACTCCACAGTAACTAACTTCAATCTCTCTCATGGAATCTAACACAAGGTATTGTAGTCCTTACTTTCAGCTTCTTTAAAGCTACATTTAGATCACGTTTAACAAATCTTTATTTTTCCAGTGTCTGGTGCTGTTCTTGGCACAGAGCAGGAGCTCAGAAAGGTTGTGTTTGATTTAAGAAGTAAGTATTTCCATGGTGTACAATAAGCTTATGGTACAGCTTGGTTTCTGATCTCCTAGAGTTCACAGGTGAGTAGGGGAGACAACATGCAGTGATGTGAATTCAAGGTGGTGACATAGGGCTGCAATATAGGTATGCAGAGATCCATGGGATGAAATAAGTGATAGTATATATGTTTGTGGGGAGGGAAGTGTCATGGACTTCTTCATAAAGGTAGTAGCATTAGTAATATATCAGACTAATGAAGGCGGATTAAATTCTTTTTGGAATTCTTAGAAATGGCAGAAACTGGCAAATTAGCCCTGCATTTAATATTCTAGGGAGCTGAGAAAAGGTTCAACATGACTAGAACACAGACAATGTGGGTTTGGGAGTTGGGTCATGAAGTAGAAGAGGGACAGAAAACCAACACTGAAGATTTTTTATACAATAATTAACATCTTGGAATTACTCAGATTTATGATATTAAATGGTGCAATGTTGGAATCCCCTCAATGGTGGCATTATCTAATTTTATTTTTGTGATTGATATGAAGCTTAATTTCACAACATCTTTTGTATAATTTCAATTTTTTTGAAATGTAGTGAGATTGATGATATAGTCTGGCATATCGTCAATTTGGATAAAGCTTTCACGTGCACATTTGGCGTGTGGTAAGTTTGGGTATATGTTCCGTATGCACATCTAAAGAACACTACATCCACTAACTTCAATTCCTACATGCTTGGAGATTAATAAATACTCTTGTAAACAACCGATGATTAATGAGTAAACTATGATGGAAATTAGAATGTATTTCCAATTAAAAATACCATTCATCAAATCTTATGGGGTGGAATTAAATCTATCCTTAAAGAGAAATGTAGAATCCTAGATTATATATATTTATATATTATTGTGTATATTTAAATAAAGAAAGGTTGAATTTCTAAGTTCTAAGCATTCATCACAAACTAGAAAAAGAGCAGAAAAGTAAACACAAGGAAAAGAGAAAACACAAAATGATATATATTAGAGGAAGTGTTAACAAAATAAAAGACAAACATCAAAAGGATAAATAAAACTAAATTTGATTCTAATAAATGACAAATATGCTCAATAAAATCCTAGTACTAGAGTTCAAAAAAAGAGAAAAATTGCAACAAAATAATACCAAGGCTGAAAAGGGAGTAATCTGTGCAGATCTTATGGAAAAATTTTAACATGAAGAAAACATAAATAACATCATGTTGATACGATGAAAATTTAGAGGAAATTCACAAATTTCTAGGCAAATAAAAGTTACCAAACTGCCTCAAGAAAAAATGAAAAATCTGAATATTGCCACACCTATTACAGAAATTGAGACCATCCTTTAAAACATTTCTGCAAAATTTTATTGTAAGCTATTTATTTGGTATAAAGCTGATGAATCTGCCCAAATATTCAAGAAAAAAATAATATACATCTACTCAAACTCTTCCCGAGAATAGGAAAAAGTGAAAACTTTTTTTTTTTTTTTTTTTTTTTTTTTTTTTTTTGTGAGGAGATCAGCCCTGAGCTAACATCCGCCAATCCTCCTCTTTTTTTCGCTGAGGAAGACGGCCCTGGGCTAACGTCGGTGCCTATCTTCCTCCACTTTATATGGGACGCCGCCACAGCATGGCTTACCAAGCAGTGCGTCGGTGCGCGCCCGGGATCCGAACCAGCGAACCCCGGGCCTCCGCAGCGGAGCGCGCGCACTTAACCGCTTGCGCCACCGGGCCGGCCCCGAAAAAAAAAAAGTGAAAACTTTTTGACTCACTTTGAGAGACGAGATTAACATTGGTAACAAAATCTAACAAAATCATTGCAGGAAAGGAAATTACAGGCCACTCTCTTTCTTGGATTAAATTCATTGATACTAAAAAAAAAATCAAATCATATCAAGGTTCCAAATCTAGCCATATTTTATAAGAAGGACATATCATGACCAAATTAGGTTCATGCAGTGTAATTTAGTACACTAATCTCTGAAAAAAGAGAAATAATAATCTCAATAACTGTAAGAAAAACTAGTAAAATTAAACACCTATTCATATTTTAAAACAAACAACAACAACAGAAACAACACTTACCAAATCAGGAACAGAAGGAAACTCTCTTACTCCCATACACAGTAGTCACAGAATGGAACTTTATGTTGCACTGTGGAAAACAAGGATAAGAGAAAAATGTTCAACATCACTGCCTCTATAAGCCGTTAGGCTGGAGGTCTTGCCTGATACAATATTGGCAGGAAAAGAAATAAAGGGAATAATTTACTTCAAAGGAAGAAGTAAAATTGATGTTATCTTCAGATGATATTATGGTATAAATGTAAAAACCATATAAATTCAGGTATTAACTGAGTTTATCGGTGGCTGAATACAAGGTTAATATAGAAAGTTTTGCTTCCATCTACCCGTCATAAGCATTCAAAATTTAAATTTTAAAAAACGACATTTACAACATCTTAAAGTATGAAGTACCTAGAAATAACTTTAATGAGACTTTCAAAAGATTTCTGTCCATAAATTTATAGAACAGCATTTAGAAAAATGGAGGAAGACTGAAAGAAGTGGAGGGATAAATCAAATTCGTGACTGAACAGACTCAAAATTCTACAGATATCAAAACTGTCCAAATTGATCTACAGCTTCCACAAAATTGCAGCTAAAATGATGATCCGTTCTGTGGAAATTACAATTGATACAATTCTTATGGAAATGATAAAGGAAAAACTTAACTAAGAAAATCTTGAAGACAGTGAATAGAGTGGGAGGACTTAGTCTACCTGACATCAAGTAATATAACATCACAATAGAGGAGGTTCATCATGAGGGTAAACAAGAAAATCAACGGAACCAAATGGTAATTTCAGATACAAGCTGCTCATATAGGGACTCACGTATAGACGTCTGATTTACAAGGAAACACTGAGGAGGAGTGGGAAAATGAAAGACTTTTCAATAAATCATGTTGGGTAAATTGGCTGTCTTCATGAAGAAGACAATGACTCGCCAACCCTAACTCAAACCGTCCACAGAAAACGTTATCAGGCAGATTTTAGTTGTAAACGTGAAAAGTGAAAGAATTTAAAGGGACATAAAGAGGAAGGAGCAATGCCCCTGTAGAAGGAAAAAGCATGTATTGATACCTGCAGGGATGAGTGGGCACGGAACAGTTTCAGAACCACATGAAGATTTGGGAATCTTAAAAATCAGAGCAGAGGTAGTAGAGGTAGGCAAGACCAAGGTTATACAGTCTTTTTGGTCTTCCCAAGAGTTTGTCGGATTTTTTAATGGAGGATAAACATGATCCCACTTACATGTAGAAGTATCACTTGTGATGCAGGACAAGGGCAGGGAACCAGAGTAAAAGGATCTTATGATAACATAAAAGAGAAGTGACTAAAATCTTAACAGAAGTGGTGCAAGTGAAATCAAGACGAAATGTTTTGGAGATCATTTTAGATGGTAGAAATGGTATCACTTTGAAACTCCCGAGGAGTGAGGTCTATGACTTGGTCATCTCTGTTTCCCTAGAATGTAGCATATTATCTGGCTCATGGAGGTTTTCCAATAACTGCCTGCTCATTGAATGAGTAAATCTAGGCCATAGCTTACAGAGGTATAGCTCAGAGAGACAGGGAGGACATTTGGTTTTCTGCTGAGAAAAAAGTGCTTTCATGAATATACAAGATAAACACTGAGAAGGATAATAGCTTTGTTTACTTAACCAGAAATAAGATGGGCAGTATTAACTAGGAAGGGTTCTCTGCAGAGCATTCTGTTATTTGGTGCCTGGAGCAGCAAAGGAAGACAATTGGCTAAACTTACCCAATGCCTTCTTTGGGGGCATGAGAATGAGAGAGAATGACTGAACCTGGGCTGAGGACACTTTGCATCTCTCCCCAGACATGGATCAGTGTGTGAAGTGTCCAGATCGTCAGTATGCCAACAGAGGGTGTGATTGTTGCCTCAAAAAAGCTGTGACCTTTCTGGCTTATGAGGACCCCTTAGGGATGGCCGTGGCCGGCACAGCTCTGTGCTTTTCTGTCCTCACTGCTGTGGTGCTGGGGGTCTTTGTGAAGCACCAAGACACTCCCATAATCAAGGCCAATAATCGGACTCTCAGCTACATCCTGCTCATATCCCTCACCCTCTGCTTCCTCTGCTCCTTACTCTTCATTAGTCGTCCCAAGACAGCCACCTGCAGTCTTCATCAAATCACATTTGGAGTTGTATTTACTGTGGCTGTTTCCACTGTCTTGGCCAAAACTATGACTGTGGCTGTGGCCTTCAAGGTCACTGCACCAGGGAGAAGGATGAGGCAGTGGTTGGTGGCAGAGGAACCTAACTTCATCATTCCCAGCTGCTCCTTTATCCAGCTGAGTCTCTGTGGAATCTGGCTGGGAACCTCTCCTCCCTTCATTGACACAGATGCACACTCTGAACACCGCCACATCTTCATCGTGTGCAACAAGGGCTCGGTCATTGCTTTCTACTGTGTCCTGGAATACCTGGGCTCTTTGGCCCTGGGCAGCTTCACTGTGGCTTTCCTGGCCCGGAACCTGCCTGACACCTTTAATGAAGCCAAGATCCTGACGTTCAGCATGCCGGTGTTCTGCAGTGTCTGGGTCACCTTCCTCCTCTTCCACCACAGCACCAAGGGCAAAGTCATGGTGGCCGTGGATGTCTGCTCCATCTTGGCCTCCAGTGTGGGTTTATTAGGCTGCATCTTTGGTCTCAAGTGATACGTTATTTTCCTAAGGCCAGAGAGAAACACATCAAATGTGTTAACGAATAAAACACATTCAGCGAGAAAATAATCGAAATGTAAGTTATTTTCATAGGTTACAAGAACTTGCCTACACTTGAAAAATAAACTACCACATTTTTGCAGATCCACTTTAAGTACCAACTAAACTTACCTTACATCTCCACTTAATTTTTTGCTTTACGTTTCTTTTGGCTTTGTACAATTTTCCTCGGGCACTCAAATGAACAAATACAAAACATTCATACTAATTCTCCTCTAAAATTATGTGTGAAAGATTGCGAAAATGGCCACACATTAGTCTTCTCCCACTGTCTGTTTGGTCTTAGCATCCCACGTTGACTCTGGGTAGACTTGGCCTTGTAACTTGCTTTGGCCAATGGGACATTAACAAATGACATAAGCAAAGGCATGAAAAACACTTACTCATTGTTGGTACTTGTCCTTCTCTGGCTGCCCTTGGGAAGCCTGAGGCCATCAATATGTGAATGAGTCTAGATAGACTGCACATCTCCATTACTCCAGGTGAATTCAAGTCAACAATCAGATATGTGAGTAAGGCCGTCCTAGACCAGCCAATCCCAGCTGAGCCACCAATAGGTCCAGATCAAAATAACTGCCCTGTTAGCCCACAGAATCTTGAGAAAAAATAATCTATTCTTATTTGTAGCCACCAAATTTTAGGTTGGTTTTTTTATACAGCAGAAGCTAACTGATACATTATGCTACCATTTATATATGTCCTCTCATTATTTGTGTAATTATCACAGATTTCTATTTCTTTATCCAATATCGTAGACTGGAATATTTTTCTCTAGATTAAGTCTCTGAAAGAAAATCAGAGACCATATCACGTTCCATTTTACTTTTTCTCCTTCCTCTTTTCAACCAGACATCTTTAAGCACATATATTAAGAATATCTTCACTAATTTTAAGATTATGGATATTCTTCTATATTGTCATCCACCACTGTTATACGCGGGGGATTTTTACTTTTAATTTTAGCCCTTATAATCCATTTGGAATGATTTACTTGTGAATAATGTTAGTTGATGGTCCAGTGTTTTATTTTACAAATGGATATCTTTTAGTCTATAAAACAAACACTACATCATTTTAAAAGTTGATTTGAAGCACATGGAATATGAATAATGTTTGGAAAATTGATATCTTTGAAACACTGTTTTCAATCACAAGTATAGTATATCTCTCCATTTAATCAGAGCTTTTACACGCTTTGTATCTCTTTATAATCTTCTTCATATAACTAATGTGTAGTTCCAATTATTTTAACTACTCATCTTAAATAATTCATTGCTCTTAGGAATGGAATAATTGTTTACATGTTTAAACTAATTCTTGCTCATGTAACAGTATTTTCGATGTTTCATATAGGAATCTAGCTTCCTTATACATTACTGCACATATTTATCAGTTCTAAATTTTATAAGTTATGTCCCACTAAAATAATAGATTTTCTCTTCTTCTCTAATATTATTTACCTCTTATTCTTTTGATTCTCATTTTTTCATGACTGTGCTCTCCATTGCCACACTGAATCACAAGTGTTTGCCAGGAGCATTTTCCTCTTCTTAAGTTTAGCGTAAACATCAGATAAATGCCTTGTCAGGGCAAAGCAGGCATCTAAGGGAGAAAAAGTAAAAACGTGAAGGGGAATCATTTCTGCCTGGAAATCAACAGACTTGCTTCTCTTGGCTGTTTGTAGCTGGAGATCTTATGACAATGTGGCCAGCTGAGAATCAGAGGATCTTTCTCTAGTCCCAGGAATTAGTCTTGGTCAAATCTCTCAACCTCTTTAGACCTCAGTTTCTTCACCTGTAACATGAAGAGTTGGACGAGTCTTTTTGAGTTCTGAAATCCAGTGCCAACAAGATACCCTTCACGCAGATGCACTTGACAAAGACCAGAGAGAATTTTTAGTTGTCTTCTTCTTCATTAACCTTATTATCCATATCACCCCTTAAAGATATATCAAATGTCTACTTTCGCATGACACTGATAAAACAGGTTCCATACCAAATCGCTGTTCATTGGGATAACAAATCTATAGTTAATTGTTTAGAGGTAAGTATAGAGATGGGCTCTGCTGGAAACACCAATCAATGGGCCAAAAAATCTTGCTTTATGTTACAGCAAGGCTGTGGAAACACTCCCTAATACACTAGAATGCTTAAGTACTTAGAAATTATGAAATAAATGGGAGCCTTGTATCCATGGTTACGAGCTAATAAGGATATGATTTTTAAAATTTTGTTAATGATGCCATTTGCCTGGTATGGGGCTGTTCTCTGGTGAGTAAAGAGCAGATGTATTCAAGGCCACTTTCATTCTTTTAATAAATATTTACTCAGTGCCTACCACTTTCTGACGATAGCAGTGATCTACCCTAAGAGCATTTATATTCTAGTAGGGTGACACAGACCGTAAACAAAAAGAGAATCTTGAGGTGATCAATAAAGTTACATATACGTCAAACTTTTTTCATTCTGGACTATTATTCACCCTTTCCCTTCTTTGACTGTTGACCAGAAGTCTAATCATGGACTTGAAAACCCAGAAAACATGGGTCCCAAGTTTCTTCTCGTAACACCCTTGTTTCAAAGACATAGTGTTTATCATCTGAGAGCATGTCTCTTTAAGACTAAGTTCCTATGAATCAGCATTATTTCATCACTTTCTTGAGAGGGCCAATGATATTATGAAGGGGAAAAAAATATCATATGGGATTTATACTTGAAATGATGTTTCCCCTCTAATTGTGTTATTTAATGTGGTGTGATTTGGGGAAAGTCAGTTACTCCTTCAGAGACAGTGGTAATAATACCCTGAAAAGCACTCTATAGAGATTAAATGAAACAAAGTATGAGAAACTGCTTTGTAAATTGTAAAGCAATCTATTTCAGCTCCTTTTTTCTAATAATATTTTCATTTATCCAATCCTTTTTGACTCTAACAAACCTGCCTAGACTTTTATCATTTATTCAACAATAATAATGGGTCAAAATGGTTGAATATTAGAAATTTCATATGGTTCAACTTAATTAATAGGCCATCACAATCTTTAATTTGGTTATAATTACAGTTAAATTTTTCATGATGCCTTATCATGTGCCAGGCACTTTCTAGGCATCTGACATGTATTCACTCATTTAATCCTCACAACAATGCCATGGAGACAATACTATTAACCTCTATTGTATGGATGAGGATCATTAGAGGTTATATAAATGACCAAGGTCACACAGCTGGTACCCAGGCAGTCCACCTACAAAATCTCTTTTAGGGATACATTAGAGGTTGTGGCGCTTACATTGTAAAAGGATCACCCTGGTTCCTGGTTGGAGAATGGACCAGAGGGGACTAAGGAAGAAAGCACATGGTTACTGAAATGATCCAGGCAAGTAATTCTGAATACAGAATTTCCTTTCTTTTTAAGGCTGAATAATATTCCATTGTATAGATGCCCCAGATTTTCTTCATCTTTTCACCCACAGGTGCACAATTAGGTAGTTTCCATCTCTTGGTTATTGTGAATAATATTGCAGTGCATTTTGTCAAAGGATTTCCTGGCACTAAGTGAGTTTGAAAAAATTCTTATACACATTAGTTACTGTAATGAATTACCTTTCTAAATGTCTAAAGTTTAAATATTTGTCATTCTACAGAAATACCTTGCCTAATCATGATTTGTGTCGTTATCAGTTCATGAATGATCTAAGATTTTTTACAAAAAATTGTTATAATGGCTTTTTTTGCATGTATTCAGGAACCTTGCTTAATGTGGGTATTCCCTGATTCTTGATTTTTAGTAGAGTTTTCTAGTCAGCCTTTGGGATAAGAAGCATCTTCGTAGATGTGAGGCAGACAGCAGAAAAATAATAAAGTGATTGTTATATTTAATTATATCAAAAGAAAACAGTAGTTTTGCTAAATTGTTTTTACACAGCCTTTTCTTATTTGTAAGAGTGACTCATATCATTTTATTAATGAAAAGAAAATCCAATAAACAATTTTAACATAAAACAATATCTATTGAGAACTTATATGAAAATTTTAGCAATATGCTGTCACCAATTTCCTCATCTGCAAAATGGAGATAGATAATACCATCTTCCTTATGGTTTGCTGTGAGAATACTCAAGAGTAATGTATGTAAAAGGCTTATCAACATGTAGGTTGGAAAGTGATGCCCCATTCATTTTTCCACCGGGATGATGACAGCTTTTTTAATGCTTGAAGTCTGTAGTTTTCAAAATACGTTCTACTCTTGTAAAGTGAATCCTTTTTACAAATTCTTTGTAGAGTTAGATGATCACTTTGGAATACAAATTCAGGCTTCTGTGTGTGTGCGTGTGTGTGTATGTATACGCACATCTCTCAAATAATACTCTAAGGCTTATAATGAAAAGCTACCTTCCCAACTCTTGACTCTGGTGCCAAAAACAACTTCTTTAATTTTCTGATTTAAAATCTATATTTCTAAATTATCTACTCATACAGCTTTTTCATTTTTCAGCTTTTGACTATTTATAGTTGCTTTCTTCTCTGAAAAAATCAGCACTAAGAGTTCTTACATATGTTAAAAACATAACTCCCCTTACCCAATATAACTATTTAATGAATTAGGATAAATCAAAATTCAATGTCTACTGTTTTATGACATCAGTGTTTACCATTTTATAGCATACGAATCTTATCCAGAGATGTGCTACGTCAGATAGTATGAATACATTTTCTTTCTCACTATTTCCTTTGACCTTTTAAATGGTAAAATTCTCTTGTTTCTTTGTTGTCTTCCTATGGATTCATCACTAGTTCATATCCTTCCACCAGAAAATTAAATCTCTTCTCATTAACTTCTGATGCATGAGACAATTCATGGGTTTCAGGTTTTGCTTGGGGACATCCCTCTTGGGCTTGAACATATACACAGTCCCACATATACACAGTATGTCTGGAAGGATAGAGGAGGAAAGGATGTTTATCTCTGTGCAAAAGTACCGGGAGACAGTGGTAGAGTGAGAATATTTGAAGTTTTCCTATACGTGCACCTACGACGTAGGCCTCCCTGCCCCCAGATTTTTAAAATTAAAATAGCTTTATATCCTTATCTACTGGCTTGGAACAGAAAGTTGTAGAGAAATGTGACTATATGATCCAATTTTTTAACGAAATTAAGAACAGGAAACACACAAAAAATTTAGAATTCTAAATATGGGAACATCATTCTATGAGGCTGTGTAAAGGTGGGGAAAGGAATGAAGAACAGCTGTTAAACATCCAGCTACCTGTACAGTGTAGTGGTCCACGGAAAGCCTCGCCTCCAGCCACGCCCCGGGAGCTCATTTCCTCCCCCTGTGAAGTCTGCCTGACTTATTCCAGCCACACCCCCGCCTCTTCCCGCCCCTGGAACTGGTCTCAGCCCACAACGTTCGGGCCTGCTTCCACCCACAGCCTGGTCCCGGCTCATTGCCCTGCCTGCACCCTTGTTCCCGCCCATAGAACTGCCTCCCCGGCCTGCTGTCACTCACAGCATTGTCCCCGCCCACAGCCACGCCCTTAGATTTTGTCCCTGTCCCTGATGCAGCCCCCAAACGTTCGTCCTCCCCGAACGCCGGCCTGAGACCGGAACCGGAAGCGCGGGCGGCGCCCTGGATGGAGAGGGCGTTCTGCGCGGTGTGTTCAGTCTTCTTGGCGCGGACCGCATTCCTGTGGATGTTCGCCCTCAGACGCGGCGCTCGGTGAGCGACGGGTGGTCCCGGCTCCAGTCGCGGTCCAGGGAGGGGCCTGGGCCGTGGGCAGCCCCGTCAGGGCTCGGCGTCTCTCCGTCCCCCCACAGCCCCGTTTCCCCCGGGCTGTTCGCTCAGGGCCCCAGAGGCTGCTGTTCCTCCTGGCTCTAGGCGCCGCCGTCCCCTCCTCAGAGTCCCCGTCAACGTCCTCCATGTGATTTTGTCCCCAGGGGGCTTTAGCCGCTTCTGGAGGCGATGTTTTGGTCGTTACAAATGGGGCGTTCCTGGCATCTAGGGGGGGAGGCAGGGATGCTGCTCAGTGTCCTCCAGGGCCCAGGACAGCCACTCAGAGAATTATCCGGCCCCAAATGTCAGTTGTGCCAAGGTTGGGAAACCTGCTCCAGGGCCTGAAAATCTCCCGAGCCCTGAATGAAGTGTGGAAATTGTTGACAAGTCAGCGAGTCACTTACAGGGTCCCTAAATGACAAGCTTGTTTAAAGGTCAGAGTCACCAAAAAGTCTCTGTCCAGCCAAGTGAGTTGAGTGACTCAAGTGCACACAGCACGAAGCTGCTTTCTCCCATCTCGGGGAGCAGCAGGTGACTGGATAGGAATCTGGAAAATTCAGCCACAGCCAACAGTTACAGTTAAATCAGTAAGTAAAAAAAAAAGAAAAGTGAATGTAGTTGGCCTTTCCATCCAACACCCTATAAAAGGCCTCAAAAGCTTCTTTGCACTTTTTTTCCCCCCTCAGACACGAAAAGCATCCGTGGAGCTCAAGTTTCAGGTGAAACCAGGCTCAGGGTCCACCTGTCCTTGCTGATCCGTGGATTTCTGTGTGACCAGGTGAGTACCCTGTGGACCTGGTACCAACAGGTTCCAGCAGCCTCTGCTGTGCAGAAGACCTGCTAGTGAGATTTCCTGGGCTCGGGTTGTCACCACCTGGAGTCACTGAGAGTGAAGGTATCTTGAGAAAAATTATTGATGTTTGATGCATGGAAAGATGGTAAGCTGTGTGTGGTTCTGTGTGGTAAATATGTCAGTAAGTACAGTTATATGCAAATAAGAACATATGAAAGAAAGGTAAATAACTGCAAATGTGGATTATAGTAGAAAATATAGATTTACTTGCATTGCATAATACTCAAAAGTCAGATTTATATATAATATAAATACAGAAATGTTTTGCATGTGTATGTAGTATTAGAAGACATCCCATGAAATATTAGCAGGGATACTCAGCAACATTCCTTAGACCCACTCAATTTGACTTCTAAGGTCCTATAAATCCTTCACAAAAATTTGAAATAAAGGAGCATTCAAGGAAAAAGATGATTGGAACTTCTTTGTATTAATAACAAATTTAAAATTGAATTTGCCAGTAGCCAGATACATTTTGAGCATTTTTTTATTTATGACATTTCAAATCATTTGGAAGAGTACTAAGCAACACTGTAGATTGAAGGGAAGGGCGCTAGTCTCCAAAAAGACTGTCCACTCCACCTTGCCTTCTAAAGGGAATTAACTTTGTTTCTTGAAACTTTTCTGAAATAATGGTCTGGTGATTCACGTTGCAGAGAATCTTGTGAAGTAATTTTGTATTTAGTGGTTGGCCTCTACTAATTGTGTGTGTATGTGTGTGTGTCTTTTTCATTTTATATTTCCTGTGATGTTCTTGAGGGGAATTTGTGCTTGTCATACAATAGATAGTCTCTGAGTGTATAATTAATGGTGACCAACCATCCTCGTTTATTCAGGACAGTGGGGTTTTCCAGGACACAGGACATTTAGTGTTCAAACCAGGGCAGTGCTAGACAAACCAGGATGGTTCCTGATCTCATAAGCCAGGCCCTGGGACACATGCATGGGAACCTGGAGAACCAGAGAGACCTTGTCCCACCACCATGGAATTTACATTGTATTTGGGAATTTGGATTTTGAAAAGTTAATGATGAGAGTGATGTGGGAGTTTGGCACAAGGGGAATCAACATGAGGGGGCAGAGAAGCCCTCTAGAGAAGGACTGATATTTATATTGAGAGCTGGAGTTGGGACTGGATTTAGCTGGTAGGAGTGTTAGACTGGAGTGAGGGTGTGGGAGTGTGTTCAAGAGAACGTTTCAGGCAGAGGGACCGCATGAGGACACCCCTGAAGCAGAGAGCCTGGTGTGTCCATGAACTGAGAAAAAGGATGGCTGAGCCGAATCAACAGAGGGAGAGGGGTGTGAGCCACACCGGCGAGGGGGGACAGGCAGGACCAGATGAGGGGTCATTGGGACTCTGTTCTAAGACCAGTGGGAACACTCTGGAGAGATGCGAGTAGAAGGATGATGTGATTAGCGTTTGATCTAAGCATGTGGGTTAAAATGGACTTCATGGTTAAGAATGAAGCCTTAATAGGCAAGATGGGAGGTGCTGGGAATAAGATTAGGAATAAGATGATTGTTCCCTACGTCTGAGTGATGGCTGTGGAGTAGGAAAGAAGTAGAAAGAAAAGACCATGGAGTGTAGAACCGAGAGAACATAACGGTACTTTCTTGCCTGCATGTGTCAGATGGCACAGGGCACTGACTGTTCTCGCTGCTGTCTGTGCAGACCTGCAGGTGCCCCCTCACCCAGGTCTGTGTGTTCACCCCTATTTTCCACTCACAGGCCCCCCCTCCACATCCTAAAAGAAGTCAGGCCTTACTTGTGAGGGTGTTGTCTCACACAGGAGACACCTAGGATAGCCCCTGCAGGCATCAGAGCAGCCCCTTCAGCATCTCCATCACCTTCCTTCCTTCCCCTCTCTCGCTTTCCATACCCGGAATGACCCCTGCTCAGTATTCCACATCTCCATGATCTTCCTCCCCCAGGCTTGAGAAGGGTGGGGTAGCCACTGGGTTGGACATCATCTGCACCTTCCACTCTGACCCCCGCAGGTCCCGGGCTGGACAGAGAGTGACTCTACTGGGAGCTGAGCCATGAGACTCAGTGCATCACCCACCTGGGCTCCTTCACCCTGGACTGGGACAACCTCTACGTCAGTGGTGAGGGGCTGTGCTACAGCCACGCTGTCTCTCCCAGTCTGAGTTCTGTGTTCCCTCTGTTGCTCTAAAGTGAGCTATGATCCATCTCTCTATCCTCCTGGTCTGGGTTCAGTCTTCTCATCACTGTGTGATCACTGGGTCCAGCCACCTTCCATCTCAATTCCTTCCCCTGAACACCCCTCCACTCGTCCCCTCTGCTTTCCCCTCTGTTTTTCCCACAAAGGTCCCTACATCCTTCCTCTCCCTTAATGTTTTATGTTCACCCCAACTCTTGCTCAGCTCCTCTCGCCTTCTCTCCACAGGTTTCACCTATGGAGCCGTGGCCCCGACTACCAACTGTGAGTATTCCTGGACCTGATCTCCTGTGTCCCGTCTGCAATTGGGGTTTGGGAGCACTTGTTCTCCTTCACCTGTTGTCCTTGGTGAGGGAAGGACCTGGAAGGGCCCTAATTCATCCCTTCTCTCCCTCCCGGGTTCTGGTGGAGAGTCCCAGCCCAGTGTGAGAAAGCCTTAGACACAGACATGTTCTCCACCACATTCTCACCCCATGTGGTTTTCACTTTAATTCTCCTAAAGCCCTGCCCTTGGTCCTCCTTTTCCAGGTATCCCATCCATCTGCCCATTTTTCTGCCTATCTGTCTCTCCTCCGAGTTCAGTCACTCTTGTTCACCAATCTCTGTCTCTTGGGCTCCTCTCATCCACAGGCTTGCTCATCCCGCTACTCACACAGTCACCCATCCCATCACTCTCATTTATGCTTCACCTGTGAATGGTGGTCCTGATACAGCCAGTGCTTTAGCCCGTGTGAGCCTGGGGGCTACTCCCACTCTGTTCCTCCTTGATGACAGACTTATCCACAGCTCCCAAGCTGGCCAACATGTCCCTGCATACTTGATCACCACCTGTGCCACCAGAAGCCACCACAGGTATCTGGGGGTCCCTTTTCCTTCCTAAGAGAAGCCCTCTGGCACCACTCCTCATGAGCCAGGTGTGATCCAGGAGCTGGGAAGCCAGGGTGTGAAATTCTGGTTTTAGGGCAATCATGCTGATCACAAAGATTGTACCAAACATTCAGTCTAAGGCCAGCCATCAGAGAGCCCCTAGTCTTGTGAAATTAACACACCATTATAATACAATGTGGGATATTTCGGGGAGAGGCACCTGGCATAATTTGGAGGGGAGGAGCTTGCTAGAGAAAATTTCACCAGAATGAATCTTTAAGAATGAGTAAGGGGGACCATGGCAAATGGAGGATGAAGGGTTTTCCTGGCAGAGAGGATTCCATGAGCAAAGGCTCCGGCCAGAAACAACATGCTATATGGGGAGAATTGAAACGAATTTGGGTTGCATGCAGCATAAGGTTTAACCCACAGTAGATGGATAAAATGAGACTGAAAGGTCAGCAGGAGCCAGATTGAGTAGAGCCTTGAGTGCCAGGTCAAGAAGGTTGAACTAAACACTGAAGGCCAAAGGGAGCCATGGGTGGTACTAGAGCAGTGGTGGCTCTAGTTAGGTATTCATTTCAGAAAGATTCTTCTAGTAGTCCATGTAGAACATCGTTTAGACACAGCATCCAGTGAGCCTGCTGGGGTGTTGGTCCGGGTGAAGGAAGTTAAGACCTGAGCTAGGACAGGGATGGATAGAGGGAGTGTATGTGAGGACCAGTGTGCAAGGTGAATGGGTGTTACTGGGAGGGAGGAGGAGCTGAGCTGATATGCTGGTTCTGACTTGGGTGACTACACGGTTGGGTGGCGGTGCCACTGGGACAGAAGACGACAGATTATAATGAGTGCAGCACTCTGGTCTGGTCTCAGGCCAGCTTTCAGAGAGGGCCATCTCTCTCCCTCTCGTCTTGCAGCTTTGGGGCACAACATGAAGACCCTCACAGTCAACGTCACCATCTCTACCCTCCGGTATTCATCAGACATGAGCAACGGCTAGGCCACGTTCAACTTCACTGAGAGGGTCTTGCAGAGCCTGGTGAGACCCTGGTCCCAGCAGCTCCTGGTGGGTTAAAGCCCACCCAGCCCCTCCCACAACCCCTGTCCCTCCTGCTGGTCCTCCTCCTCCTTCCTCCCCAGCTGGATCATTGTTCAAGAAGAGCATCCTGGGCCCCTTCTACTCAAGTTGCAGACTGGTCGCCCTCAGGTGAGACCCTCCCCTCAGCATTTGCCCCTAATGACCTCTTTTGTGACCACCCCTATCTGTCACCCCACTGTACTCCCATTTCCTCCTTCCTGTTCTGGCCCTCACCCCCAGAGGTTTCAGGAACTCTCTCTAGAGTCCCCACATCCCTCTCTCCCCAGACCTGAGAAGGATGGGCCAGCCACCAGTGTGGACGCTGTCTGCATGCAACACCCTGACCCCGTGGGCCACCATGCCTCTGTGCTGGGAGCTGAGTTTCTCCACCTGTCTGCTCTTCCTCTCGGTGGCTCCAGGCTCTGCAGCCCAGAGTTTATCCATCCAGAGAGAGCACCAGCTACATTTCCGCATCATCAGCTGGAGTCTCAGCAACTCGGAGCCCACATCCTCGGAGTACACCGCCCTGCTGAGAGACACCCAGGACCAGGTGGGGTCTCCCTCTCCCGTCTCTCCTTGCCCTGGGGGCACCGTCATTCCTCCATCTGACTTACATCTGTTATGTGATTGTTTCAACCCTTCACTTTCCCTGCATGTCTGGGTTCTCTCAGTGTCCAGAGGTGATGTCCTAGATGCCTTCCCCATTTCTCACATGGGTAAACTGAAGCTCAGAGAGGGGAGTATTGTGCCTAAGGTCACACAGTGAGTTAGGGGCAGAGCCAAGATTTGAAGTCAGGTCTCCCTTGCCCCAAGGTCTGTGATCTTTCACTGGCTCCAGTGGCCCCCTGCATCCCCAGGAGACCTCCACCTCACCCACTCTCCCTCGTGTTTGTTCTAGGTCACCAAGGTGTACAGAGGCAGCCAGCTTTGAGACATATTCCACTCCTGCCTGGTCACCGACTTGATGTAGGTTGAGGAGATTGGAAGCATTGGCTGAGCTGGTGGCTGATGACTCTGAGCTCCCGTGACACATCATTGATCTGGAAGTCACCTACATCGTGCCCATTTTGCCCCACATCCCTGTCAGCTAATCCTAACATCCCCTTCCATAGGTTTTCCAGGGATGAGAAAAGCGTTAACATTTGGTGCCACCAACCTCCAGCATCCTGCTCCCCCTCCTCTTCTGGAGACTTTCAACAAATATCAGCAGTCTAACTGTGTTCTCCAATAGTGGAGCCGCTAACCACATGGGGCAATTTAAATTTTTTATACACCTATTAGGATACGAATCACATATTGTGTGTGGAGAGGAGTGTATTTTTTAGGTTTTTCTATATACAATATATTCTCATCTGCAAAACTAATAGTTTTACCTCTTCCCTTCCAATCTGGGTTTCTTTTATTCCTTTTTCTTGCCTAATTGCCCTCATTATAACCTCTAGTACCTGTGATTAACATACGAGATATGGGAAGACATCGTTGTCTTGTCCCTGGTCTTGGGGGAAATTTTCAGTCTTTCACCATTGAATATGGTGTTAGCCATGGGTTTTTCATCGATGCTGTTTATAGGTTGAGAAAGTTTTTTTGTATTCCTAATTTGTTGAGTGTTTTCTTTTTTAGACATGAAGGGCGTTGTATTTTGTCAAATTCTTTTCGGTGTATGTGGTCGAGATAGCGTGATATTGGCCCTTATTCTATTAATAAAGTTTTCAGATATTAAGCCAACCCTTCAAGTAGAGGTGAGAGTTTAAGATGTTCTCAAGTCTTTCCTGGGCGTGCCACAGCCCTGAGCACTTGTGGCATTCTAGATGCCCACAAATACACTGGAGCTTTTCAAAGCCCCCTGTGGACATCTCATTCCCCCAATTTTTCTTCTAAGTTTTTGGCTCACCTCTTGCCTGCCTCAGCTAGTATCACTCCCTCAGGCAACTATAATAGAAAACAATTAGCCCTGAATATTTTTAGCAAGTGCCCTGGGGACAGACTTTCCTCCCTGGGCAAGCTCTGAGTCAAGTAACGTCAAGCCCTGAACATGGGGCTTTTTCGGGAAGCTGCCAGGAAGGTCAGCTAGTGACAGTTCGATGGGGATGGGTCTTTTCAGAGCTCCAAACCCATCATGTCTTCTTGGCTGCTGGTTGTCTCAGCTACCATGGTTCTGAGACTGATGGTTTTCAAAGTTATGGAGGATATTGTGAGAGCAGGATGGGAGTAGTGCAAGTTATAATGCCACAAAGTTTGCTCCCTGTATCAAGATTCCACCGTGTGTCTTCACTAAACCCTCCTCAGATTCTTACAAGCTGTTGATTAATTTCTAGACTTCTGAAAAGTTGATTTTGACCATTTTTACCAGTGTTCTCATTGTTTTTATGCATTTGCAGAAGTCCTTTCTCAAATGTTTCAGAAATGTTCTCCCTGTGGTTATTTATTTATAAATTAATTACTTAAAATGAAATTACATGAGAAATTCAGTTCCTCACTCACACACACTAGCCACATTTTAAGTGCTCGATAACAACATGGGGCTAATAATGAGTGTATTTAGTAGTGCAGACAAATGTTTACAGTATTGCAGAAAGTTATCTTGGACAGGACACAGAAGCAGGGATTCTAGAATCAGGGTAGAATTCTAGACAAACTTGTTCATCCCTTGTGCCCTTCCAGGTCTGTCCCCCACAGTAACCACACTGGAGTGGACTCCCTGTGTACCTTGCCGCCTTGGCACAGAGACTGGACAGAGTTGCCAGCTAGGAGGAATTCCTGCGGCTGACCAAGAATGGACCCAGCTGCAGAACTTGACTGTGGACAGGAAGAGTGTCCTTGGGGATGGTAAGGGTCCCTGGTCATTGGGAAAGGAAGTGAGGCCTTTCTGGGGACTCTGGATGCCTGGGGCTGAGAGAACATTGAATTTTCTCAGGCTGGCAGGAGGTGGCATAGTCCCCCAGTCTTTACCCACCATTGAGAGAGAGAAAAGGACACCAGTGTAATATAGGAGGTCGTCACCTTCTCCTAGACAGCTCTGTGACTTCAAGCTAGTCAACTCCCCTCTCTGGACTTTTGTTTCCTTATCTTTGCACTGAAAGCCACTGGGCCAGATGGTCAGTGAGGGCCTCCAGCTGTGTGTGAAGCAGACTTACAGGTTTGGGTGTCATGTGGTTTCTGATCCACAGTCTATAGTTTGCCAAGTCCCGCTCTAGATGAGCACGAATGCACTAAAACTTTTTGCAGTGGTGGAAGTGTTCTATATCTGTGCTCTCCAGTACATAGCCACATGTGGCTGTTGAGTACTCGAAGGACGGTATTGTGACTGGTCTTTATTGTTACTGATTTTTAAAGTTACTGAGGTACTAGATTTTTTATTTTATTGAACTAAAATTAATTTTAATTCAAAAAGAGACTTGTTGCTGCTCCATATCAGACAGCACACCTCTAAGAGTTTGTCTGGATAGAGGTACAAGTAGGGGGAACTGCACCCCTCCCCCCATGCCCACTGTGTGCTGTGTGTCCTCCCCTCCTGGAGTTTATGTTGTAGCTGGCAATAACAAGAATAGAGAATTGAAACTTATCAATTATTTGATGTAAACAAACTCATACTTGGAGGCGGTATTCAGAGAAGACTTCCTGCAGGTTATTACATTGTAGGTTAATCCTAGAAAATGAATATTAAGCAAATAGATAAAGTAGAAGGGGATGATGTGTTTCCAGGCATGGAAGAACACTTTTGAGTGGGATTTTACAAATTTAGAGAGATCCCATAGGCTTGCCATCTATGATGACCCATTCTCCCCCCAACCGTCCTAAGAAAGTCCAGCCCAAATTCAGTCATCTGTGCCCAGAGGTATGAATTTGGTTTAATTTATTACACTTTTGTTCTGTGATAATGGTCTTGGATTTTGTAGCAAAGTGTGCTCACATTTTAGAGATGGAAACTAAAATGGGGTGAAACATCATGATGTCTACTTGACTTTAAAATTTCATTGAAAACATGGGATGAATCAAGGGTGGCAAGTGTTACTAATTTATACATTGATGAATTATTGTTTTACTTGGATGGAATATATATTTTTAAATCTAGATGATGGATGTTTATGAGACTGTTCCCTCCATTTTTCTGTGTCTAAAAAGTTTTATTAAAAAGAGTGAAACACACTCACATGCATTCTCCATTTCATTCACTTCCAGAATATTCTCCCAATAGAGATGACACCTTGACTGAGAAGCCTGCTAAACCTGCAGGAAGCCCCAGCCCATGGTAGGGGACGAGTATGTGGATGCTGTGTCTCATTGAAGAGAACCATGCCCACAGTGTCTTGGATGATGAAGAATTTTGGCCAACCCTTGTCAAGGAGGGTTGAGGCACAGTGGGGTCACCAGGAGCCCTTGGGCGATGACAGGATGTGGCTCACCCCACCACTTGTCTCTCCAGACCTCCCTTTCTGGGCCCTTATCCTCATCTTCTTGGCAAGACTCCTGGTGCTCATCACAGGCCTGATCTACTGTCTCCTGGTAAGCCATGACGTGTTGATTGTCTTCTTATTGCGTTGTAAGAGCTCTTTATATATTATAAATACACATCCTTTTCTAGGGATATGTTTTGCAGATGTTTTCTCCCAGTCTGTGCGTGGCTTGCCTTCTCCTTCAGCACATGAGTCTTTGGGGGAATGTAAGTGACAGTCATCATGAGATTCCACCACACTTGAGAATGGCTAACATTAAAATAACTGACTATAGCAAGTGTTGTTGAAGATATCAAGTCACTGAAACTCTCATCGAGTGCTGGTGAAGAATAGCTTGGATGCGTCTTTAATAATTACATAAGTCTACCCAGCCATTCCTCTCCTAGGAGTCCATCTAAGGGAAATAAACACATATGTCTATACACAGACTTGTACACACATGTTGATAACAAACTATTTATAGTAGACGAAAACGGAAAACAACCCAAATGTCCATCTACTGGTGAACTGATACACAAAGTGCGGTAAATCCCCACAGTGGAATATTATTCAATCATAAAAAGGAATGAATTATTTTTTTTTCTTTTTTAATTATTTTATTGAAATTATAAAGGGTTTTACATTGTGTAATTTTGGGGGTTCATTATTATATGTGAATATCTGTATAGACTGCATCGTTCTTACCACCAGTAGTCTGACTTTTATCCATACCATGCACATGTACCCCTTTAACTCTTTCACTCAACCCCCAGCCCCCTTCCCCTCTGGTAAACACTAATCTGTTCTCTTTATCCCTGTGTATGTTTTTCTTCTACATATGAGTGAAATCATGCATAGTTCTTTGTCTGGCTTATTTCATTTAACATCATACTCTCAAGGTCCATCCAAGTTGTTGCAAACAGGATGATCTTGTCTTTTTTTTCTGGCTGAGTAGTATTCCATTGTATATAATACATACCACATCTTCTTTATCCATTCATCTGTAGCAGGGCACTTGGGGTGCTTCCATGTCTTGGCTATTGTGAATAATGTCGCAGTGAACACAGGGGTGAGTAAATCTCTTTGAATTGTTGATTTCAATTTCTTTGAATAAATACTCAGTAGTGGGATAGCTGGAATGTATGGTATTTCTATTTTTAACTTTTTGAGAAATCTCCATACTGTTTTCCTTGGTGGCTGCACCAGTTTGCATTCCTACCAGCAGTGTGTGAGGGTTCTCTTTTCTCCTTATCTTCTCCAACATTTGTTAATTTTTGTCTTGGGACTTATAGCCATTCTGACAGGTGTAAGGTGATCATTCATTGTAGTTTTGATTTGAATATCCCTAATAATTAGTGATGTTATACATCTTTTCATGTGTCTGTTGGGCTTCTGTATATCTTCTTTGGAAAAATGTCTGTTCATATCCTCTGCCCATTTTTAGATTGGATTATCTTTTTTATTGTTGTTGGGTGTATGAGTTGTTTATATATTTTGGAGATTAATCCCTTGTCAGATATATGATTTGCAAATATTTTCTATTAGTTCGTGGGTAGTCTTTTCGTTTTTTTTTTTTTTTGAGGAACATCAGCCCTGAGCTAACATCTGTGCTAATCCTCCTCTTTTTTTCTGAGGAAGACCAGCTCTGAGTTAACATCTATTGCTAATCCTCCTCTTTTTTTTTTTTCCCCAAAGTCCCAGTTGATAGTTGTATGTCATAGTTGCACATATTTCTAGCTGCTGTATTTGGGACGCAGCCTCATCTTGGCCGGACAAGCGGTGTGTCTGTGTGCGTCTGGGATCCGAACCTGCGCCGCCAGTAGTGGTGCTCATGCACTTAACCACTAAGCCACGGAGCTGGCCCTGTCTTTTCGTTTTGTTCATCGTTTCCTTTGCCTTGCAGAAGCCTTTTAGTCTCACGTAGTCCCATTTGTATATTTTTTCTTTTCTTTCCCTTGCCTGAGTAGACATGGTATTCGAAGGGTGCAGCTAAGACCGAGGTCAAAGACTGTACTGTGTATATTTTCTTCTAGGAGTTTTATGGTTTCAAGTGTTAGATTCAAGTCTTTTATCCATTTCTAGTTAATTTTTGTGTATGGTGGAATATAATGATCTACTTTCATTCATTTGCATGTGGGTGTCCAGTTTTCCCAACAGCATTTATTGAAGAGAATTTCTTTTCTCCATTGTGTGATCTTGGCTCCTTTGTCAGAGATTAACTGACCACAGATGTGTGGTTTTGTTTCTGGGCTTTCAGTTCTGCTCCATTGAGCTATGAGTCTGTTTTTGTGCCAGTACCATGCCATTTTGATTACTATAGCTATGTAATATATTTTCAAGTTAGGATTGTGATGCCTCCAGCTTTGTTCTTTCTTCTCAGGATTGCTTTGGCTATTTGAGGTCTTTTGTTATTCCATATATATTTTAGGATTCTGTGTTCTGTTTCTATGAAGAATGTCATTGGGATTCTGATTGGGATTGCTTTGAATCTGTAGATTACTTTAGGTAATATGGACATTTTAACTGTGTTTATTCTTCCAATCCATGTGCATGGACTATCTTCCCATTACTTCAGGTTATCATTGATTTCTTTCAATAAAGTTTTATAGTTTTCATTGTATAGTTCTTTAACCTCTTTGGTTAAATTTATCCCTAGACACCTTTTTCTTTTTGTTGCAATTGTAAATGGGATTGTATTCTTGAGTTCTCTTTCTGTTAGTTCATTATTAGAGTATAGAAATGCAACTGATTTTTGTAAGTTGATTTTGTACGTTGTAAATTTGCTATAGTTGTTGATTATTACTAATAGTTTTCTGTTGGATTGTTTAGGGTTTTCTATATTTACAATCATGTCATCTGCAAAGAGCAAGAGTTTCATTTCTTCCTTTCCAATTTGGATTCCTTTTATTTCTTTTTCCAGCCTAATTGCTCTGGCCAAAACCTCCAGTACCATGTTGAATGGGAGTGGCGAGAGTGGGCACCTTTGTCTTCTTCCTGTACTCAGAGGAACGGCTTTAAGTTTTTCGCCATTAAGTATGATGTTGGCTGTGGGTTTGTGATATATGGCCTTTATTGTGTTGGGGTACTTTCCTTCTCTACCCATTTTATTGAGAGTTTTTATCATAAATGGATGTTGGATCTTGTCAAAACCTTTCTCTGCATCTGTGGAGAGGATCATGTGATTTTTATTCCTCATTTTATTAACCTGGTGTATCACATTGATTGATTTGCGGATGTTGAACCATCCCTGCATCCCTGGTATAAATTCCACTTGATCATGGTATATGATCCTTTTAATATATTGCTGTGTTCCATTTGGTGATATTTAGTTGAGGATTTTTGCATCTGTGTTCATCAGCGATATTGGCCTGTAATATACCTTCTTTGTGCTGTCCTAGGCTGCTTTTGCTGTCAGGGTGATGTTGGCCTCATAGAATGAATTAGGAAGTGTTCCATCTTCTTCAACTGTTTGGAATAGTTTGAGAAGCATGGGTATTAAATCTTGTTTGAATATTTGGTAGAATTCTCCAGAGAAGACATCTGGTCCTGGACTTTTGTTTTTTGGGAAGGATTTTGATGACCATTTCGATCTCTTTACTTGTGATTAGTCTGTTCATTTTCTCTATTTCTTCTTGAATCAGTTTTGGGAGGTTGTATGAATCTAATAATTTATCTATTTCTTTTAGGTTATCCAATTTGGTGGCATGTAAGTTGTCCAGTGTATTCTCTTATTGTCCTTTGGATTTCTGTGGTATCTGTTGTGGTTTCTCCTCTTTCATTTCTAATTTTTTGTCTTTGAGCCTTCTCTCTTTTTTTCTTAGTGAGTCTGGCTAAGGGTCTGTCAGTTTTGTTTCAATCATCACAAAGAACCAGCTCTTTGTTTCATTGATCCTTTCTACTGTTTTTTTAGTCTCTATTTCATTTATTTCTGCTTTAATTTTTATTATTTCCCTCATTCTGCTGACTTTGGGCTTCATTTGTTCTTCATTTTCTGGTTCCATTAGGTATAGTTTAAGATTACTTATTTGGTATTTTTCTTGTTTGTTGAGATGTGCTTTTATTGCTATGAATTTCCTTCTTAGAACTGCTTTTGCTGCATCCCATAAGAGTTGTTTTGTTGTCTTTTCATTTTCATTTGTCTTCAGGTATTTTTTGATTTCTCCTTTGATTTGTTCTTTGATCCAATGGTTCTTCAGTCTTGTGTTCTTTAGTCTCCACTTATTTGTACCTTCCCCATCTTTTGTCTTGTAGTTGATTTCTAGTGTCATAGCATTGTGCTCAGAAAAGAAGCTTGATATGATTTCAATCTTAAATTTATTCAGGCTTGCCTTGTTTCACAACATATGGTATATCTTTGAGAAGGTTCCATGTGCACTTAAGAAGAATGTGTATTCTGCTTTTTTGGGAGGGTATGCTCTATATATATCGATTAAGTTCATCTGATCATATGTTTCATTTAATTCCACTATTTACTTGTTGGCTTTCTCTGCATGATCTATCCATGGATGTAAGTGGGTTGTTCAGCTCCCCTGCTATTATTGTGTTGCTGTTAATTTCTCCCTTTAGGTCTATTGATAGTTGCTTTATATTCTTTTGTGCTGCTGTGTTAGGTAGATATATCTTTATAAGTGTTATGTCCTCTTGGTGGAAAGTACCCTTTATCATTATATACCACCCCTCTTTGTCTCTCATAGTCTTTTTTATCTTGAAGTTTTCTTTGTCTGATATAAGTATGGAAACACCTACTTTATTTATTTGCCATTTGCTTGCAGTATTGTCTCCCATCCATTCATTCTGAGTCTGTTTGTTTTTAGTGCTGAGATGTGTTTCTTGGAGGCAGCGTATTGTTGGGTCTTGTTTTCTAATCTACCCCACCACTCTGTGTCTGTTGATTGGAGTATTCAATCGATTTACATTTAGAGTGATTATAGATACATGAGGGCTTAATCCCACCTAATCTATATTTCCATTTTTTCTCTTCCTTTGTGTTTCTCACTACCATTTCATTTTGGGGGTTTTCTGTGGAGGTGTTCTCTTTTTTTATGATCTATGGCTCTGCTCTGATTTTTTGTTTGCTGGTTACTGTGAGGTTTGTACGAAGATCTCATAGATGACATAATCCATCTTCTGAGAGCCTCTTATTTCCATTAGCCTAAGCAGGTTTGATCCCTTTCCTCTTCTCCTTCTGAGTTATTGTTGTCACAAGTTATTCAATTTTCTGTTGTGCGTTTGTGACTAAGCTGAAGTGTTTATAATTACTTTTGATGCTTTCCTTCCCTTCCTCTTTTAAGTTATAATTAAGTATTTGCTACCCTGTTGTGAAACAGAGCTGTAGCTTTCTGATTTTGTCTTTCTATTTATCTCTTTGCTCAAAGCTTTGTAGACATTTGCCTTCTTTTTGTTTCGGATATGAGGGTGTTCTTGATCATTGCTTGCGTGGGAGATCTAGTGGCGTGGAAATCCCTCAGCCCTTGTTTATCTGGGAAAACTTTTATTTCTCCATTTTATTGTCGGGGGAAGAGTGAGAATCTCCCTCTGCCCTTTCCCTTAAGGTTCTTCTGGCTGGCCAAATAATCAACCAGACAGGATAGCAGGAGAAAATAATACCAAGTTTAATAACATGTATACATGGGAGAAACTCAGAAATGAGCAACTTGTCCCTCTGTCTAAGCTTCTTGTTTAAGTATTGCAGCTAAAGGCAAAGGTCCGTGTTGGGGGTGGGTAGTGGCCTGGGGCTTCAGAGGGCAGAAGGACAATTCTTTTCAGGGTCAGCTATTGATAATTTCGTCAGGGATAGATAGAGTTTTTTGATAAAAGTGGCTTGGTGCCCCTCCCATTGCAACATCTATTTTACATTATCTTTATAGCCATCATGATAGAAGATCTGTTCCAGGAATGAGCCACCATGCCAGATTCTCTAGGCAGTTAGTGGGGGAGGTCAAATATCCTTATTGTCTTCAGCTCGAAATAATCCGCATACCAGAGTGGTGCTTCCTGGGGCAGCTTGCCCTGAGCACCATCAGTATCATAAGGATCATTTCACTGGATAGAGTGTTCTTGGCTGAAAGTTTTTGTCTTTCAGTATTTTTAATATATCATTCCATTCTTTCCTTGCCTGTAAAGTTTCTGCCAAGAAATATGCTGAAAGCCTGATAGGTGTTCCTTTGTAGGTTATTTTCTTCTGTCTTGCTTCACCTTTATATTTTTTCTTTGTCATTGGCTTTTGCCAATTTTACTATTATATGCTTTGGAGAAGGTCTTTTAGCATTGATGTAATTAGGCGTTCTGTTGGCTTCATGTATCTGTAAGTCCGGTTCTTCCCCAGGTTTAGGAAGTTCTCAGCTATTATTTCTTTGAACAAGCTCTCTGCTCCTTTCTCCCTCTTTTCTCCCTCTGGGATACGTTAATTCTTAGGTTGCTTTTATAATTGAGTCATATATTTCTCCAAGAATTCCTGAATTTTTTAAAAATCTGAGTCCTCTCTCCTCATCCACTGGAAGCATTTCTATATTTCTATCCTCTAAATTACTAATTCTTTCATCCATAATATCAGCTCTGTTTTTTAAGGATTCTAGATTCTTTTTTATCTCATTAGTTATGTTCTTCATATCCAGAATTTCTGCTTGTCTTTTTTTAAATAGTTTCAGTCTCTTTGATGAAGTATTCCTTTTCCTCATTAATTTTATTCCTGAGTTCATTGAACTGTCTGAGAATTCTTTTAATTTGGTGAATTTCTTTAATGACAGTTATTTTGAATTCTCTGTCATTTAGGTTGTAAATTTCTGTGACTTCAAGGTTCGTTTCTGAAGATTTGTCATTTCCTTCTGCTCTGAATTGTTACTGTAGATTCTTACGGTGTTGGATGAACTAATCTTTTGTTTGCATATTTGGGGTAGTATCAGGTCACAGATGCCGCCTGCTACCGCTGTGGGGGAAGCATGAGCTGTGTTTCTGATCCCACTCCATATGCTGGAAGTTGCGTGGGTACAATGGGTGTTCCCATCCGCTGGGAAAGCATTCACACTGGGCTCAGAGCTGCCACCACATGGAGGCACGTACCCAGTTGTGAGACCGCAGTACTACTATGGGTATTTGTGCAATCTGGGAAAGCATTTGCATGTGCGCATATACCTGCTGCTGCCTTTTCTTATGCTCATGCCAGCCTCTATGCTTGGTGGGTGGGACTTCTTCACGGGTTCTGAGCATTGGTCAATCATTGGGACTGCAGTGGCACAGTGGGCTTTCCAATCATCCAGGAAAGCATTCATTTGAGGGTCCAGGTCTCCCGCCAACCCCTCCCAGAGTTGCACCAAGGCGCATTCCTACTTTTGGGGATGCAGCAGTACTATTGGCTCTCACTCCAACCTGGGAAGCACTCGGGTGTGTGCACAGTGCTGCCAGGGAAGCGTTGGGGATAAGAATGAATTCATAGTACATGCGATGACAAGCATAAATCTCAAAATAATTATGCAGAGTGAAAGAAGCCAGTAAAAAATGAGTACATAGTATATGATCCCATTTATAAATATCCTTGGAAAATACAGGAAAATCTATAGGGACATATACCAGATCACTGGTTGCCTGGGAATGAGAATGTGTTTGCAAAAGGCAGGGAAGGAGGAATTAAAACGAACATGAGAAAATTTGGGGAGATGGGCGTTCCTTTTCTTGATTGAAGTGATGGTTCAATAAGTTATAATCCAAAGGTATCAAATTGTTCAGTTTAAATGTATACAGTTTACTGTATGTCGTTAATAGCTCAATTAAGCTAGAACATGTAGTGGAGAGAGAGCCGAAAGAGGGAAAAGGAAAGGAAAAGAAGGACTGAGGGTGAAAATTAAGTGGACAAAAGGCAGAGGGCGACACAGGAGGCATCGGGTCTCTGTGGCTTTGGCACCTCCTTCCCCTGGGGTCTCCCATACTGGGCAACTGACTGGACCATTCTGATGCGCTCTCCTCACCTCACAAGTCACTGTCTGCCAGAGGAAGAAGGAGGGCGACTATGAGCTCTAGAGACGACGCCTGGGCTATTACTTGCCTCATGGTGACCTACGGAAGCTACGATGACTAGATCTGACTAGATCTGAGGTCCCGTTTTCCCAGCTGTGGTCCAGAGGAGCTTGGCTGGAACAGAAAGAAACCACATTGGAGGGACACAGGCTCCGAGCTTTTCTAGACTTGGCCCCTGACTGGCTCACAGGGATCTAAGCTGAAAGGTTTCACATTTCTTAAGTCCTGAAAGTGACTTCAAATTCTGTCCTGTGGTGTCACACCAGTTGATCCCTCGGGGACACCAGAATTGGTGAAACCAGCACAGACATTGCCATCATGTAAAATCGAATCCCCACTTCAGTGCAAGGTTTTCCTTCTTAGGGAAATTTGGACTATCCCTCCCCTTCACTCTGTGCAGCCATCACACCCTTCTCGGTTCCTCTATATTCCTCCCCCACTGAAGGCCTGGCAGTCTCATGTTCCCCTTTTCTGCTTCATTCTCTGAAGCTCAGATTCATCAGGACTTCCAGATCAATCTCCCTCAATGGCTCCTCTCCCCACTCATGGGTCCTCCATGACCGGAAACAGGCCAAGATAGGAGGAGTGGGTGAGACATGACTCTGCAGTCACCTTGGGCCTTGGGAGCTGAAATGACTAGGTGTCTGGGAATCCTCAATCCCAGAGAAACACCAAGGCTCTCGGAAGAGAGTATCTGCTCTGGATGTAAAAGTGAATAATACTCAGCAGGAGAAATCTGAGGGAAAAGAAAGTGTCTTTTTTCATCTTTCTCTGTAAAGAGTCCATCTAGCCTTAAAACAGAGGTTCCCCAACAAGCAGCCCAGAGCATCCCAGGAATGAGGCAGGCTGTGCTGTTCTGCCGTGGGTCTGTGGGAACAGATTACATTATCTGTACACACTATGCAGACGACCACAGCTGATGATACCCAAGGGCAGAGAATTAAACTCACAGTCATGGCACTCTCTCAGACTTTTTGTGTGTGAGTTTCACATTCTCAATCTTAAGCAGTGCTTCTCTGAGAATTCACACTCAGAAGATTAAAATGATTAATAATATAAATATATTATTATACATTGCATACATTATACACTGTACATTATAATTATAAATTAATGTATAATTATTATACATTAATATATTATTGTTACATAATACATTATTATAATATCATTATAATGGTTAGTAATCATTATCATTATTGACTATTTAATTTCTCCTAAGCAACATGACTGGCAAGTTCTGTGTGTATTATCTCAGTTACAGTCACAATATTTATGGTTTTATTCCCATTTTAAGTTAAAGATGTGGAGGCTCAGAAATATTAAATAACTTGACAAAGAAGGAAAACAATTACTACAAACCTAAATTAAACACCTATTCAAACTATGTGTCAAAGAAAAAAAGACGTTTTCTGACTTACAAACAGACTCAAAGTTGACCTCCCACAGGCCGGCAGTGAAAGAACAGGTAAAGAATGTACATCAGGAAGAAGAAATGTGAACCCAAGAAAACATAACAGGAGTCATGAGGAAAGGAAATTTAGTATTAATTTAATACTAATTTAATACTAATTTAATACTAATTTAGTATTAGTTTTAAAACAAGACATTAAAAACACATTCGAACCAAAATTCCAGATGATTACCACATGGAAGAATACAGGAGAGAAGATTTAGGTAAAAAATAACTCATTTTTTAGGGAAGATATAAATACTAAGATACTCTATTATTGTTTAACACATTGCTCTCAGAAACTGATAACTCGAGGGACAAAAGTAAGTAACGATAAAGAGGATTTGAAGAGTGCAACATACTCGATCAGACAAATAGACAAATCCCAACACACTGGCTTATTGTAAGACTTGTGATGCTGAAAACAGTCGTTCTCCTGACAGCAAGATACTGCAATGGCATATCAATTTTCATGAATCAAATTTCCAACGTATATAAATCTAAAAAAATGGAAAATCCAGTATTTCATTGTATGCAACTAGTGATTCAACATGCAACAAATACCAGAAAAATAGAGACCCAGAAGTAGGTACCTTTTTTGAGAAGACAGATATAACAACTCTTTAGTGAAATGTTATGTTGGAATCTATTGCAATATTACACAAAAAGGACAATCCATTTGGACTAGGTATGTTTTCTCTGTGACTGTGAGGGCAAAACTCTAAAGAATTCCCTGACTGTGATAACTCTCTGTTGCTCTTAAAATACAAATACATAACACTCAGGAAAGGAAAGGAAGGAAAGATCTCCTTTCTCTCCTCACCTGAAACTCAATCTCCCACCTCAGAAGGATCACTGTCCGTATCTTCTCTGTCTTGCAAAGGAATCAATGAAAAGAAAAGTATTGCTATATATTAAAGTTTCAAGAGCTCAAAGCAAGAAAACCTAATGACCCCTGCAGAGGCATTGATGTAGTGTGAGCCCCATGTCATCTGCACCCTCTTGTCTTTTATCATCACGTTTGTCGGGACCTCCTTCTTGGCCCTTCACTCTCCCTGCCTCGCTAGCGAGTCTGTCTGCATCAGTGTTACCGCCAGTCTCTCTCTTGCCGTCTTCACTTTCTCTTCCTGTTTCCTGATATCTTCCTGAGTCACCAGAAGTTGTTTGCAAAGGAGCTGTGGGATGTACAGACCAGCTCCTGGGATGGTCTCTGCTGAATCTGAAGACCAGGCAGGGGTGGGCATGGGACTGTAGTTCGGACCACCTGTGAGCACACCTGGCAGGAATGCACCTATGCAACTAGGTGCAAGATTAAGCAGGGCTTTGGCAAGGTCCAAAGGACTTAAGGGTTCTTCTGCACTCTGCAGGCCTGGAGACCTTGCAGTCTCTTCTGCCAGCAGAGTTGCTGGGGCTGCTCCAACGTTTCCTCCCATGGATGGCAACGGACATCTTTGCCAGAATAGGATGTGCTGCTAGTAAATGGCCTCTTGAATATGTAACTGGACATCCTGAAAGGGAAGGAGATGCTCAAACCAGGCTTGGGTTGGATTGGTGTTCACAATCATGTCGCTTCTTCTGTGATGATTTGACCATCATACTTCTTTTCCTCTTACCCTATAAAAATAAATTGGGAATGTGGATCAGAGTGATAAATGAAGCCTGCCTTCCCAGGAAAATTTTGTCAGATGCCTTGTACTTCTACCCTCCCTCTCTCCCTGTGGGGATTAATCTGACCTGTGTCCTGGGACATCATCAAAGAGATTTGGGTCAAGAACAGAAAGCTCGACGTCAAAACTCTGGACTACAGCAGGTCATTTCTTCTCCCCCATGTTGTTAGACACTTATGAGTATGACTTTATTCTCTTTTTGTCCTTGTCACTCTCAACAACAAAATCCCTGGTGCTCCCTGTCAGGACCCACGTTCCCCAGTCTTTTTCTAAATCTCAAATCATAGTATTCTTCTGTACTATATGACTATTCATTTGATAAACCCATTGACCAGTTGGTGTTCATAGCTGCATTAGAGCTTAAATCAGTAGTGAAATTATCATCCACCCCACTCCTAGTGACTCTTATTTGACAACTGTGAACATTAAATCTCAGTACAGAGAATCTATGTCTGAAAAAACTCAACTTGCAAATGGAGAATGTGCTGTAAGTGGGAAGTACACACTGGAATTATGGAACCCAGGAAAAAAATGTAAACTCTCTCATTATTAAGTTTTGTATAGACTGCACCCACATTGATGATATCTTGGTTATAGTGTGTTAAAATATACTATTAAAATTAGTTTCACTTGTTTGCTTTCATTTTTTAAAATGTGGCTACTAAGAAAATAATTAAATTCTATAATATAGAGTGCTTAATGCTACTATTGGACAGTGCCGATGAAGCCAACAGTGAAAATAAATACTAGAGAAAGTGGTTAGGGAAATTTTTTTCCCTAGAAAAGGCGTCTACACTGGCCCACACTGCAAGATGCTGCAAAAACAGTCATACACACACACACACACACACACACACACACACACTGACAGAATTAAACTAACCTCTTCCTAGAGTCACCACTTCTCACATGGCATGAGGTTGCACTCCTACTTAGTCCTAAGTGGACTAATCTCAAGAAAGAAGGCAGAAGTCAAGGTAATTTACCAGTTAGGAAGATCTAAAACCAGAGACTAAAGCTCAAGATATGTGGTGAATTTCCTGTCCTGGCTTCTGTTATTAATTCAATATGTTAGGGAGACTTTTCCAAGGAGGGTTGTTTTAAAACTCACTTTTTCTTTACTATGTAAAAATAGACAGGCTATGTAAAGTATAATTACTCTAGCCAATCAATGAAAAGGAGATGATAGAACACTGCTGGATTAGAGAGTCAGGGAACAGCAGACATTGGGTTAATTTGGCCTTAATTAGGCTGATTCTGATTTCATGACCATCATATTGATTGTATTATGCTAGAACCTACGAAACTTCCCAGCCTCCCTACTATGTAACCAAAAAGGCCCGCCAACCAGACCAGTCCTTGCTGACACATCCCCTGCCTCCATCTCTTCTGACAACACCTGGAGGATTTTCCCCATATCCCACTCTGTCCCTGCGCTCTTCTACCTGCGCCAGGGCCAGGGAATCATTTTCTCCAAGGCTCAGCCTCTGTGTGTGCCCAGCTCTGAGGATGGCACTTCTCCCTCCAGTGAAGACAAGGATCAGAGCGCAGACCCTGTGAGCTGTAGCAATTGGACAAAGACTGGGGTTTGCTGACAGAAAAGAACATTTAGTGGGCACGGTTACCAGGGTCCAAGAAGCCCCAGTGATTCCTCCAGGGAATGTGATGCAGGACAGAGCAGGAATGTCTGCCTGTGGTTCGGCTTGGGAATGCTTGTAGTGTGACATAGGTGACATTGGTAATGAATTCGTCAATGTTGTTCACTTATTTATTCATCGTATGTCATGGAGTGCATTCTACATACATCCAGGCAACAGTCTCACACTCTGGGGCTCACAGGCAGTGTCAGAAGAATTTCTAGTATATAGGCACAGCACTGGCAATACACTAGGTGTTCCAAACATTTTTCAAACATTAACTCCTTTAATACTCTCCATAAACCTACAAAGTAAGTATGCTGATCATTATTGCCAATTGAGTGATGAATAATCTGAGGCACCAATCAGGTAAATAACTCAGTCAATACAAATATCTAGTAAGGGATTGAGCTGGGATTTGGACATGAGGAGTTAGCTCCATACTCTGTGCTCTTAACCACGACATTTACTCTCTAAAGACTTCACATCATGAAAAAATTTGAACAGTTATTCATTTTCTTGGTAAATTGATTAGCCACACTATTTTATCTGTGTCTGAAAAATAGAATACCTGCGTAGAAACTACTGCACATACACACTCAAATTACATCTACCAATGTTCCCAGTCCCTGAAAATTAATACAGAGAACATTTCTGAATGTTTCTTGCCCAGGTTGGGAGGACTCTGAGGAAATCTCAGTGTTACTGTAAGAAGCTGAGGACAGGCTGGGACTGGATCTCAGGGGAAATGTGTCCTCAGGAGTCACCATTGAGTGACAACATTGATGGGAGGGTCTCAGCAGTGACTGAATTCAGGATCTGGTTGTGTTTTAACCTGGTGCTTATCTTCTGGCTGTGGGTTTATGGTGATGCAGCACAGGGAGAGGGGATGGTTCACTGTGTTGTTGGGGAAACCAGACCCATGAAAGAGAGGGAATGACGGTTTCCTTAAACAATGGACTCGTGGTGGGAAAAATTCGGCCTGGAAGAGACAGTCGTATGCCTGCTATAATCAGAAGGAGTTGCCTCTGCATCAGCCAAAGCAGACAGCCCTTCCTCATGCACTCATTTTATCTCAATGGGAGGAAGGAGGAGGAAATCATGTAATGCTCTTCTGGATGTAAGATCTGTGATGGTAGCGACTGTGCTAGGAGGTTCTGAAAGGCCTCTCTGAGGCATTTCAGACCTTTACTGTGACCAGAATGACAAGTGTAAGCACCCCTGCGTATGTCTGGGAAGAGTTAGTGTGTCAAGGAGAAGACTCCCTGATGCAGAGACTCACATGAAGCAGCGAGTTTGACTAGGGAAGGTCAGAAATGTGGCCAGTGTGGCTGGAGGGAGCCTGAGAAGAGAGAGTGAGGGGAGAGAGGAGGGTGATCAGGCTGGATCCTGGGACATGGTAGACTGTTACTTTCTGTTCCTCTGTCACAACATTACTCCAAAACCTACCACCTATACAGTACAAATATATAACATCTCATAATTTCTGTGAGCCAAGCATGTGGCATGGCTTAGGTGGGTGCCTCTGCCTCAAAGTCTCTGTGAAGCAGGGTTGTGGTAACAACAGGGCTCAAATGGGGGAGGATTCCCACGCAAGATCACTCACATGGGGTTTGTCAGGATCCATTTGGACTGAGAGTCTGAGCTCCTGTCTGTCTGTTGGCTGGACACTCTCTCAGTTCTCTCCTATGGAGCTTCTACATAGTGCAACTGAAAACATCAGCACTTGCATTCCCAGTTCTGCTGATTTGATAGAGAGCGAGAGTGAGAGTAAGAGTCAGAGAGAGCAAGAGAGAGAGAGAGAGAGAGAGATGGAAACAGAAGGAGGGAGGTAAGTAGGGAACCCAAGTAAGCCAGTAAGCAGGAAGTGACAGATGTTTTGTAATTAAAACTTGGAAGTGACACCCCATCACCATGGTTGTTCAGAAGCCAGATACTGACCACTTAGTGATGACAAAAGGCTGTACACTTCAGGAGGCAGGGAGCATTGGGACAATTGTGGAGGCTGCCCACCACATAGGCCAACATGAGCCTCTTGGGACTGATTCTGAGTAAAACGGGGACCGTGGAAGGATTAATGCCAGTGGATCACAATATCTGAATTTCCTCTAATTTCAACTCCTTCAGGATGCATACCTGAAAATGAGGCCCAGAGGGGCAGTCACTTTCCCAAGATCACACATCTGGAACCCAGAGAAGTTCTGACTGGTATTCTATGTGATGTCCTACTCCTTCTTGTACTTCCTCCATCTCTAAGTGTGTACATTAGACACTTGTGACACCAGCCCACAGGTGTTGTACGTATTATCACATGTACCCTGACAAGGTCCCTAGGAAGCTGTTTTTAGCCCAATCCTCATTGTGCAGCTTGGGAGACTGGGGAGATCTTGAGAGGCACAGCAGCTTTTCCAGGACACAGAACTGGTAGGAGAAAAGAGGTCTGACTTCAGCTCTGTCTCCTCAAAGCTGGGCCCCTGGATCCACTTCCAAGGAGCTGTGGGGAGGGTGGTGATGGGTATTTGTGTACAGTGATGGAGATGACACGAGCAAGGATGGAGAACAGCCAACAGCCTAGAGGGGCTTTGGGTGGGTCTGATTGAATGAAGGGGCCAAGTATTGGAACCTTGAAGAAATGACCTCACTTCCTTGGTGACAGCCCCCAACAGAACTTAGAACTCTGGTTACCAGGCACCCACATTGTAATCATAGCCTCCTGTCCAGTCATTTGAGTGAAGACACTCTACACAGCAGGATGTTCTCATGTTGTCCCGTGACTTTCCGAGGCTCTGGCCCCCGGAAAGCCCAGAATGAGAACATGTTAAGTCACTTTAAACATTGGCTCAACCCTCACCTCGAATGTGTGTGGCCTTTTGGCAGGAGGAACCATCAGGTATCAGTGTGGGCCAGGGCGGGCCACTCTAGGTCAGGCCAGAACTGTGATCCCAGAAGGACAGCCCCACACCCCTTGACACTCATTGTCTGTGTGTGTGTGGGTGCGGGGAGGTGGAGTTAGGGAAGCTGGGGATGAGGAGGACCCAGCCTAGGCAGGAGCAGGAAGTTAGATGGTGGGAGTCGAGCAGTGTGTCATGTTCATACTCAAGATCTTGGTTGCAGGAGAGGAAGGTGAGTGGTGGGGACCAAACTCCTCTATCTGCATGTGAATCCCGGGACCTCAAAGTGTCCTCGCATTCCTTCCCTGGTGGAGTCTATGCAGATTCCCCTCTGTGCCTGATCTGTGGGGGTGTTTCCCCCTGTGGCAAACTCCTGGCAGGCCCCTGATCCCTCCTGGCCTGACTGCTGGGCACTGTCACTGCAGAGCTGCACCCAAGAAATGGTCAAGGAGCTGGTGGATGGTTTCCAGTTCAGCCTCTCCCTGGAGAGAACACAAGTGCACCAGTCCATCAATGACCAGGGCTGCTCTGAGGTGAGTGTGGGTGCAGAGGGGTCTTCTCAGGCAGGACTCTGAGATGACCAAGGCAGTACTAGAATGCAGACTCAAATCTGAGAACCCCCTGGACTCCCCACCTCCAGAATTTTCTCACTAGAGTACCCCACAGTCCCACTCTCAAAGGAATCTGAACCTCCACTCCTCCCTACCAGCTACACAAGAGGGTAGAAAGTCACCTCTGTCCTCCTGGTGGTTCACTGAGATATCACTGACTGTATGTCCCTCCTCCTCTCTCCCAGTGTAAGGATGAGTTCACTGTGAATTTAAATGAGGCCTGCATCATGCGTGCCCTCCAGGCAGGCATGATGGAGAATCTGACAAAGTCCATGGCACCAGCTTTCCTGAGTAGGAACACGTCCAGCTTCACCAACTTCATGGTCAACTACTCGGCCTTAGACACATCCTACCGGGTCCTGGACCAGCTGTTTACTAGCTGAGTAGCCACTCCCTCCTCAGCACAGTGGTGACTCTGCCCACTGTCAGCTGTTTACCTTGGGAAAATCTCCACATCTCTCTGAGCCTCAGTTTGCTCTTCTGAAAAGTGGGGGGGAGCATAAATTTCATGCTGATCTTGTAGGGACTAATGGGATCAGGAATGGCAGGTGCTTACCTGGTGCCTGGATCTGCGTAGAGGGCTGTGGACGTGCTGTGGTTGTCCATGGTGTTTATTTTTCTTTTCGCCGTGAAAAGTAGTCTGCCTCACTGATCTCTAGGATGTGGCCTTTCTGAGTGTGGAAAAACACATAGAAAGCACCCTGTCAAGGGGTTGAGATTCCATGCAGCTGGTCCTGATCTTTTTCCTTGGGGTAGCCAATTAAGGATCTCTGGGGCACCAGAGAGGCCCTAGGCCCACTCAAGTGTCTGGGATGGTCTGGCTGGACTTCATTCATTCACGTGTGTATATTAAGCACCTACTACATGCAGGACTTTTGGAGACACTTAGTAAAGTCAGTGAATGAAGGAGACACAATCGCTGTGCCTCAATTGTCGTCTGAGAGTCAGACAGTGACATTAGACATCTTTTTCAGGTCCTGTCTTCCATGGTACATCCCAAGTGATGCCCTGATAGCCTCCTTTATAGCTGGAGGCATCTTCCCTTATTCCAGCCAGGAGGGCAGAGCACAGGCCCATCTAAAAAAGTGAGTGGTCTTTGGGTCCAGAAGAAGGCCTTCCTGTCTCTACAGAACAATGTGTGGAGGGAGAGATGGGGGCTGTGGCTGGGGCGGGCCTGTCAGAACATTGCGTCTCACACATCTTTTGATTCCCAAGGGAAGGCTGAGGTCTGGTGGCTTCCACTCCAGGAAGACAGGAGTCAAAGTGCTATGGATGTGTGCCAGGACCCCTGGGAAGCAGAGGGGTGGCTAGGCTGAGTTGTCTCCAAGAGACCCATTCCCATCACAGACCCATCTTAATCTGTCTCCTCTTCTCCATATCCACCTCTTCTGACCACCACCTCCAGGCCCAAGACAGGAGGTCTGTGAGCAACCCGCTCAAAAACCGGCCTCTGCTCAATCCAGTTGCACAAGTACGTGGAGGGTTGGGCTGGGCTGTGTCCCGGCCCTTCAGGAGAAGAGTGTCAGCAGGAAGAGTCACGACAGGCTCTGTGTTCAACGTGCTGGATGAGCAGGGGCTCATCCCCAGGATGGGAAGGGGCAGGCATCGGTGCCTTTCATGAGAAGCGTGGAGGGAAAGGCCAGGCCTCTGACTCTGTTGCCAAATTGCCTCCCCCAGTGCCATCTCTTCTCTGGTGGGAACCTGCCTGGAACCAGGGCAGGATTTCTGAGAACGCCTGCACTTTCCCTGCTTCAGGATGAAGCTGACATCTCTGCATCTCAGCTTTCCTGGCTCGGAGCTGGGGGGCCACGCCTACTTTTCTCCAGGTCCAGCTGGAGTATCCAAGGCCCATTGAGGCAGATCTGGAAGGTGAGCAGACTGCAGTCTGGGAAGATGATTTGCAGGGTCTTCAAAGTCTAGTTTCCCTTAAAGGCAGTGGGGTCTTTCCTGGCTGTGACAGGGACCAGGGAAGTCAGCTACTTGAGTGACACTGTTTCTTTCTCCTTCTGCAGTACCATCTCCAGAGCTCCCTCCAGCTCCAGAGCCAGAGCAAGGACCAGCTCCATGGCTAGATCCAGCTCAAGCTCTAGTTCCACCACCTGTGCCAGAGCTGGAGCCAGTGTCACCTCCATCAGTCCCTCCAGGGCCAGAGCCACCACTAACATCAGCTCCAGCCCCAGTGCCAGCTCCTGAGCTGGAGCCAGCTGGACCATTGGCTCCAGGGAGAATCCTCACTCCACCTGGAGAGATAACAGCAGAGCCAGATCCAGCCCCAGAGCCCACCTGCCCCTGGGATGTGACCAGCAAGAACCTGCTGAGGGAGGAGAAGCCTGACTTCTTGGAGTTCCCTCTACGGCTCGTGGCAGAGCAGTTGACACTGATGGATGTGGTGAGCAGCGGGGCTCTCATGGCAGGTGGGGTAGGCCTTTGCTGTGCCATGAGCTGTCCCACACCTGACATTTTCTGATCCAGAATCCCATGATCTCGGTCCAGCTTCCCTGCTTACCCTCATGTGACCTGAGCAGACTTCTTAACTCCCAAGTTTTTGCTGTCCTCATGTGGACAGTAGAGCTGGACACTGAGAGCAGCTGCCTTGCAGAGTGGCTGTGCAGATGGACGAGGTGAAGCAGAGAGGACGTTGGGCAGAGTCTGCGCTTTGGTGGGGGAGGGGAGCACACTGAAGTGCTGTCTCGTCCTGGGTAGTTCACTCATTTGCCCAGGAGGCCTCAACAGCCTCAGCACTAATTAGGCACCTCATGTGTACATGACTACAAGGCAGACAAACAAAGCCTGTGGTTGTTGCTGCCTCGGGGAAATGTGCACCTGAAAGAGGAGACAGACCTTAGGATGGTCAGAATGGGTGGGAGATACCCCTAGAGCCGGTGAAGCAGGAGCCGAGTTCTGGTGCTTGGAGGAAGTGAGACTGGGCAGCGAGCAAATGCCACTTCCCTGCACCACAGTATCGTGTCCTGGGTCATCCTGTGCTGGGTTCCCTCAGGGGACACAGGCAACACCCAGGGACTCCCACTTGTCTCAGGCCGCATTATCAGCTTCCTGAGCTCCAGCTCTGACCTCTGACCCGGCCTGGGACTGGGGGATGTGGACACTGAGCTGGACTGTGGCAGGGCTGGGTGACACTCCCTGTCCTGCCCAGGATCTCTTCAAGAAAGTGATGCCCCACGACTTCCTGGACTCCATCTGGTCCCAGTGTGACAACAGGGGTAATGAGCACCTGGCACACAACATCCTTGCCAACACGACCAACTTTAATAGAATGGTCAAATGTGTCGTCATCACCTGCATTGGGGATCCGAGCATGACGGTCCAGGACAGGGCCAGGGTGGTGGAGCTCTGAATCCACATGGCCAGGGTAAGATGTGGGAGCCCCTGAGAGCCCCTCTCTGGAGTCAGGGGAACTACCCTTTCTCCTTTCTCAGCTCTCATGTTTGAAGTCTGTGGTCTGAGCCTTTGCACAATCCTTAGGCCCCTCCTGCCAGTGACTCGATGACCTGACTCCTGGTCCCAGTGGTGGGAAGCTCACCCCTTCCTGGGCTCCTTCCTTGCCTTGAGCTAAAATCCTCCTCCTGGAAGTATTCCTCATCATGTTCCAGCTGTGCCTTTCCCGGGTTCCCTGAGCAGCTGTCTCATCCAGGACAGGAGATGTCAATGAGGCGACAGAAGCCAGAGGAAGCAGGGCTCCAGCTCCCCCTCACAGCTCATTCTCTTCCCTTCCCCAGGAATGCCAAGGCCTGAGGAACCTTTCCTCACTCCATGCGATCCTCTGGGCTCTGCAGGGCCCCTCCATTCAGCGTTTAAAAGAGACATGGAGATGGGTGTCCAGGTGGGTAGGCCTCTCTCCATGCTAGCACCACCTGGGTGGACCAGACGCCACACAGGGCTGGCATTGCCCTTCAGTCAGTTGGGCCCTCCTGGAAGACAGCAAACCCTGGTGATAGGGTCTGACCTGGTTGGCAGGCTTGGAGTCTTTCTGAAAACTTAGGCCAGTGGTTCTGCTTCAGGAATCAGTTTCCCTAAGTGACAGATCCTGGCTTGAGCCAAATTGAAGATTTTCAAGTGTTTTCAGCAACAGAACTCTCTGTGCACATGAAATTAAGACTGTTTAAAACACATCTGCTGAGAAGATAAGAGAACGGAGGCCCCAGGTAACAATAGGAGAGACCCCTCCCCAGTCCCAGACACCTCAGGGCTCAGAGGACACAGTGAAAACGCTCATCCAGGCTGTCTGGATCTTCTGGGTTTTCAAACAAAAGGGATTTACCCTCAAACCACTCCATAGTGTTTCTTTCCTTTTTTCCCTCCTCAGGAAGAACTGGACAAAACTAAAAAAGTTGATGAAAACAAGCCAGCGGGAGAGCAGGAAGCTGCTCAAGGAGGTGAGTGGAGGCTGGAGATCTGGAAGGAAGGGAGGTGAGGTGGGGAGGGACCAGGCAGGATGTGCTTTGGGAAGTTTTTCACTTAAAGTTCCATGAGAAATAACAGTCTGTCTTGTCCAGCTTGACAGGAAACGGAGGGTGTGAGCTGCTGGGGCTGGTGAGGACTGTTTCGGGCAGGAGGCTTTGGTCACGGGATACAGTGGTGTCACTTGGACTGTTCCAGGAGGTGAGGAGCTGGCAGAATGAGCAGGTCTCTGGCTTCCATGCGGACCCATCACCTGGCCCTCTTCCTCCAGGCTTGTGGGTGGATGGAGTGGGTGGGGGTTCCTTTCTTCCTAAAGCAGCCCAGCCTGTCTTCAGGAAGCCAGTCCCTTGCTGCTCCTTCTGTCTTCACTGCACCTCGCAGCGGAGGACACTCTGCCTGGCCCAGGGATGGGCACTGTGAGGTCACACAGGCCTTGTGGACACAGGGGCTGCCCAGCCTTGGGCCAAATGGTGGATCTGGGACAGAATTGTGTGCTCTCTGGGAGTGTGCGATCTAACCCTATAGTGGTCACTGCTGACAAACCAGTGAGTCTCGCCCGGTGCCTTGGTGACAAAGATACGCCCCAGATTGCAATGAGAATTATCGGGGAACCTACAGATTCTTAATGGACCTTCCTGACAGGACATTAGAAGTTTCCATGTAAAAAAGGATTCAAATGTCACCATTACACAGCGCCATGGTCAGCCCCTACACTGTCACTCAGATGTGGCACAAGGGGGTCCCCTTCCTGAGTGAATAAAGGAGGAGTTCTGTGCAGGGTTCATCCTGAGGGGATCCTAGGGAGCTGATGCCTTTGGCATGGCCTCAGGTCCAGCCTGGTGTCAGAGAATCCCAGGGGGCTGGAAAACACAGAATCCACTTGGATAGGACCCCGAGACACCCTGTGCCTCCCGATACATGGCTCAGGCTAACTGAGGGCCTCAACACACCCCGAGAGTCCAGAGGACAGGACCTTGGTCAGAGGTGTGTGTGGAGGAGGAGTGAAGACCGGGGGCCAGGCCCTTTGGCTGGGAGGGGGCGCGGTCTCCTCTGTGGGCCCCTGAGCAAGTCACTGCCCCTCTGTGGGCCTCGGTCTCCTCATCTGGGAAATGGAGGGAGATGATCTGTGTTGCAGGCCTCACAGGGGTGATGAGGTACAAGGGGGAGAGGAATGTGCAGGAGCTTTGTGCTCCTCCTCCTCGACGGGGGAAGGGAGAGTACTGGTGACAGTCAGATGACACTGAGTCCTCAGGGAACCCTGGGAGGCATGGGAGTCTTCCTCACACTTTCCTGATGATGAGAGAGTCTTAGGGGCCTGGGCAGGCCTGAGGGCACAGAGGAGGGAGTGTTGGAGATGGGAGTGATCTAGAATCAGAGCACTCTGGAATGGGAACAGCCATAGACACCAGATGTCCGGGGTCTAGGATCAGGCGCCTGGGAGACACGGGGAAGGGAACATGGCCTCGCTGAGCCTGTCCTTGACCCTGCAGGAGGTGACCTCTGTGTGGGCCACGCTAGAGATGGATCCCCAGGGAGCCCAGGAGAGACCGCAGCAGCAGGTGAGGAGGCCTGAGGGAGAGGGTGTCAGAGGAGGGGGTTTCTCTCCTCACGGATTGAGGCCTCCCTAAGAGAGGGCTCCCTCCTCCTCCAGCCAAGATCCTGGAGCACCAGAGCCTCAAATGCCTGCCCTGGAAGTGACCAGGAGGAGGCCTGGGAAGGCTGGGCCCAGGATGAATTAGAGAGGGGAGGGGCAGGGAGCACATACCCTGGGATTTGCCAAAAGCAGCCCATAGGAGGTGACTGCAGAAGTTGTGTGGTCCTGGAGGGGGTAACTGAGGGGAGGTCGTTGAGGGTCCTAGGCTGCTCTCTGTGGGAGTCTGTTGTGGGCAGGAGGCTGGAGTGAAGGGATTTGGGGGAGGGTCCGTGGGGGCACCTGAGAGGTGAGACTCATCTCACCACTCCCACCCTGATTTCACAGGGTGTCGTCCCCTTCCTGGGCACGTTCTTCTATCACCTGAAGCTGCTGGACATTGGGATGGAGGATGATCTGGAAGTGAGTGAGCCTGGAGGTGGAGCCAGGGAGCAGGATCCTGAGGTTTGGGAGGCGAGAGCCCTGCACTGGGCCCTGAGCTCTCAGTACCTGTCAAACCTTCTCTCATGAGAGCCCCATGGCCACCCCTGGGAGCTGGGGAGTCAGGCCCATCTTAGCAATGCATGAATAGACGCTGTGCGTAAGCCCCCCACTAGGTTCCTTGGGCTGGTGAAGCTCAGAGCTGCCTGCATGCAGAGCTGCAGGAGGCTGTGTCTGAGCTGCACTCAGCCTCCTCATCAGGCCCTGCCCCTGGGGGAGTGCCACCAGCCCCTGCAAGTGAGGAAGCACTTCTGTGGTCCAGCTGTCCCTTCCTCCCTGAGGCCTCAGTCTCCCCATCTGTCATCAGATAGGGTGTGCTACATAAGGTCTCTGGCCTCAGCTCCCCTGTCCCTCCTGCTGTGGAGCCCAGAGCCTGGCCCAGTGTCAAGTTCTCTTTGTGGAAGGTCTGCCCTCTGCTGGGCCCTGATGTTCCTGCAGCCTGAGAAGGGGTGGGATGGGGGTTGGTTCTGGGCTTAGGGGGCTGTTTCTGATGGACATTGGCTGTCTCCCTTCCAGGGAAATTGGTCCAACTTCCAGAAATGGTGTGAGGTGAGCAGCTGTGGGGAGGGTTGGGAAGTGCAAATCACAGACATCCCCTAGCAAGACATTCTCTGGCCTCATCCCTTGGGTCAGATCCACAAAGTTGGGTATCCCATCACGTTGGTGGGTGCGGGGGGGCCTGGCATCAAGGACACCTTCCTGGATGAGGAACTAATTCAAGCCAACTGTGAGGACAGGCAAGTCCTGAATGGAGTGGGAAGGAAGGAGGGTTCCCGAGTGAGCACAGACCCCAGACCAGATCCTCACTCTGCACAAGTCACTGGCAGGGTTCCCCACCCAAGCCCTGTCTGCATCCTGTCCTTCCTCCCAGAAATTCAAAGTCATCAGTAGGATCCAGCTGGTCCAGCAGGCTGCAAATGCGTATGACCTGGAGGCCGAAGAGCGATTTGGGGCCTGGTTCCAGGCCATGGAGCCCATCAGTGTCCATGAGAGGTGAGGGGGACAGGAGGTGGGTGAGGGCAGGGCAGACTCTCTCTGATGTCCAGCTCCAGAGCCTGTGGCCTGGCTCACTAATCAGCCTCAGATGTCATAGCGTGGTGACCCATGGGGCACTGGGACTCAGCTGCTGGTAGGCTCTGGGAGGGGCACCTGAGGTGTGGCTCCTGGAAGCTCACAGGTCCACTCTGTCCTGTAGCTACTGGGTCTCCTGCCAGCTGGAGCCCGCACCCCAGAAGGCGAACAAAATGCGGCTCTTCAAGAGAAAGAGGAACCGGACATCCTCCAGTTTAGGGCCGAGTGAGTGTTGGGACCAGCAGCGACTGAATCCAGGGGCTCAGTACAGCTTCAGGCTAAGCATGGGTCTGGATCCCAGCTCCACTGCTGACCAGGCCAGGGACTGGCCGCTCCCCTCTCCTCTCTGGGATTCAGTTGCATCCTCTGAAATGGGTGATGCTAAATGATGCCTCCTGCATCAGGGACAAACGGGGTGCTGTTGATGGACTCAGCACATGGCACAGGGTTTGGATCAGAGTGCGGGGGGGGAGGGAGTTGTGCCATGAATCTCAGGGAGGTACCCCAAAATAGTCTGTTTCTTCTCTTCAGCCGCCATGCATTTGGCAATCAGCCGTCACACTCTGGAGACCACAAGTGCAGCTCCTCCTGACCAGCAGGGACACTGGAGCCCTCGGGGTGTACCTGGCCAGATCTTCCCACTCTGAGTGAACGAGGACATCCTGAGACTTTCCCTGGTTTCCCCTAAAGCCCCAGAGGGAGGGCACCATCCCCTCCAACTCCTTGACATCTGCACCCCAGCGACTGTTAACCGATTGGGGAGGAGTGATATTATTTCTTTACTAGTAAATGGTAGATTTGACTCTTACGTTATATCCTGTTTCTGTCACAGCCTGGGTGTTGTGGTGTGCTTCTTTCACTTCTTATGCTCATGTAAATGAGACACAGAATTTCACTTTCCTCCTTGAATTAAGAACTTGTGTATGGTCACAGCTTATTGTATGTGGCAGAAGGGAGGGGGGCCAGACTCCTCCCTGGCTACTGAATGAAACCCTCTAGTCCCCCTTCCTCAGAGGACAGGTACATTTCTGTGTGGTTCACCTGGGCCAGGAGCAGAGACAGCCCCTCAGATCTCCCTGGAGGTAGAGGTTGGAGGGACTTTCCCAGGCAGAGCAATAACCACTGAAATGTGGTTGTCTTTCAATTAGCACCTACCAGGACCATGTCCTTCCCCAGGACAATGGCTGTCTTTCTACAGCTTTCCAGGAAGAAGGAATTTTTTTTCTTCTCTTGTTGAGGTTTCTTTGATCAGATATTGGAGCTTGCCATTTTCTAACCAGTCTCTGGATTTGCATCAACACTAATTTAGAAAAAAAAATGTAAAAAGATAAAAGTTTGCCTGTGTAATGGACAAAGACAGAGGAAAACCATGTGCAGATGGACTATGGGCCCACAGGACATCCCCATCAGGCCGCCTCTAGGGCTCCCCATTCACCCTTTGCCAAGATTGGAATCCTCCTGGAATCCTGGCCCATGCCCTTGGAAGTCCTTTTCCCGCTTGTTTCATATCCAGAGGGAAAGATTCATGATGCAGCTTTTAAACCTACAACAGGACTTTGTTCCATAAACCTAACTGCTCCCAGTGAACTAGGATTTCCAACATCCCTGCATTTCCTTGTATGATTATTTTTGGGCAGAAATTCCCTAGATGGCTCCCAGCCTCTCTGTCAGAAATATCATGGCCATTCCTCCCCAGCTGGGCCTGATGGATCAGGGGTAAGATCTGGTTTTCCAGTAAAATAGACCTTAATCCTGTCCACTGAATGACCCACACCATCCCTCGCTGCCCTGGGTGACATCTCGGAGCATGTGGTTCTGAGGTCCCTGGTCTCAGACAATCACTAGTTTACACACTCGTGTTGTTACTGACTTGTCCCAAAGGGGCTGCTGGTCCTGAGGGCATAGAGCACGTAGCCACTGGGACGGCTGTGTTCTTTTCCCCAGTCTGTGCTGTGGTTATATGGATTTGTGTTACAGGGATGTGAAACTTTCCTGTTGGGAGTTTTGAAAGATGAGGCAGGAGAGGGGCAGGTATAGAAGTTGGTCCAGCAGGGGAATGCCACCAATCTTAGACACAACAGACACAACCTTACCAATTAAAATTCTGAGATGCTCCCCAGGTGGGTGGTTAACAGACACTGCTCAGAGCTCATGCCGAGAACCAACCCGACGACCTGGAGCTAAAGGGTTAGCACCCGGCATTTTGAACATCATGCCCTGGAAACACCCTGTAAGACAAGGGCTATTGTCTTGAATTCCTTGGTACTTCTTCCCCCTCCTTTCTGAAGGCTGCAAGTGTCACCCAGGGAGGCCTTTTCAGTTCAGCCAGAAGCAGAGTAGAAATTCTGGTTCCCACAGCCCAGGTCCTTCCTTTCAGGGCACTGCCATCCAGGAAAGAAAGAATTCACACATCGGTGTAGACAACACAAACACACACACTCATATCCCGCCCAAATCCCAAGATGCATGAACTACTAAGAGATTAAAAGTGACTTCAGAAACAGATCAAGCAATTGCAAAAGAAGGGTTTCATTAAGATCCTGACTCAAATAAAATGTAAAACCAGGAAATAACCTTGACAAAACTGGGAGACTGGATACTGACTAGATAGTTGATTATACGAATGACATTTTTATTTTAGTGTGTGATAACGTTATTGTGTTTGTGTTCCAAAAATCCCTCATCTGTAAGAGAAACTGAAATATTTACAGCTGAAATGATGTGCTCTCAACCATCTCCTCTGGTTAATTCTTGGGGTCTTCGTGTGAGGATAATCAAAGCCAGATGGTATATGAGTTGACAATCTTTGAAGCAAGTAATAGGTACACAGAGATTGATTTTTCTCTAATCTGAGTTTTAGAGATTTTTGAAAACCTTCAGAACACAATTTTGATAAAAACAGTATACTTGGTGTTCACATTACAATGTTACAAATTAAAACATCACAAATATAAAGGAATACTTCTCCTTGCTGACCTAAGGAAGTTCTCTCTCAGTCTGGCCTCTGTGAATGACCTGATGATGCCACCAAATATTCACTTATCACATGTTTGTTGAGTAATTCCTATGTGCTCTGTGCTGTGTGCAAGGCAAACACATTTCCACGACTCTGGATCTAGTGTGGGAAGGAAGACAATGAGCCTGCTGCCAAGGTCCTGTAAGTGGAAAATAATGCCCCCAGGGGGTATGCTCATCCTGGAGATTCCAAAATCAAAGCTACACAAGTTTTCCAGGTAACAGATAAGAGATACTTAATTCATGATATAGAAATCACATATGTTTGAATTACCATGTGATAATGAAGAGAAAGATTGATGGATTTTATGTTATAATTAGATGCAAAATCATCATGCTTTCCCCTGGCTGAGTGGTTAAGTTTGGCATGTTCTGCTTTGGTGGCCCAGGTTCAGTTACTAGGCATGGACCTACAATACTCATTAGCAGCCATGTCGTGATGGTGACCCACACAAAAAGTAGAGGAAGATTGGCAACAAATGTTAGCTCAGGGTGAATCTTTCTCTTGAAAAAGAAATAATTAGATGCAAAATCATAATAAAAATTTATGGAATCGGATTTAATATACATTCAAAGAGAAATCTCATTCTAGTAGGTATCATCACTTCATTGAGTGTAAGTTCTAGAATAAACAAATGTAAGTTCAAAATACTAATTCTTCAGCTTCAATTACCCTATCAATTTTAATATAAAAAGGAGAAAACTCATGGTAAAGAAAAATTGAGGTTTACCATGAAAGGTCAAGATCATGATGGACGTTACAAAGAGATCTTGTGAGAGTCAAGCCTGTCTCATGGGGAATTTCTCAACGGCACCACTCGCCTTTTCTTCAGTACCGATGTTGCTTTCCTCACCGTGTTTTCAGGATGCCTTTCTTGGCTCCTTGCTCTCTCTGCCTCCCCGGCAATCTCGTCTGTCCTCGAGACCACAGTCAGTCTCTCCCATGCTTTTCTTCACTTTCTGTGTCTGTCTCCTGATATCTCTAGAAGATGCCCGTTGCCTGCAGAGGAGCTGTGAGTGACCCAGACCCATTCCTGGACTCATCTCTGACCAATATTGACAGTGGCCCGGGTGGGCTCAGGGCTGGTGTGCAGATGCCTCAGCCCAGGCATGGTCCACGGATTCACATGGACCAGCCTGTGTGACTGTTTCAAAGGTATTTGTAACTCCAAAGAACTTAAGAATTCTCCTTCACTGTTGCAGGCCTGGAGTCCCTGCAGTCTACTGTATCCACAGACTTGCTGCGGCTTCCCCAAGGTCTCCTCCCACTGACTGCACTTGACCTCACCGCCAGGCTGGGAAGTTATTCCAGCAACTGGCCTCTGGAATATGCAACTGCTTAGGCTTCAGGGTGCATAGATCTTCAGTTTTCTGAATGGGTTTAGTTTCATGGTCATACTGTTTCTACTATGAAGTCGGGGAATATTTTTGGAGCTTTCTCTTTCAAAACAAAATAAAATGTGAAATTTGAACAAAATGGAAGATGAAGACTACCAACCATGGAGAATCTTCTCAGCTCACGTGGGTATTCCACCCTCCTTCTCTCCCTGGAGACGTGTGTCTCAAATCACACTGTGCATCACAATCATTGGAGGGTTTTTAAAACTCAGATTGCTGGAACTCAACCCAAGTAGGTCTGGGGAAGGAATAGAGAATTTTCATTTCTAAGAGGTGATGTTGAGCTGCTGGTACAGGGACCACACATGGAGAACAGGATTCAGTGACATCATCAAGCTGATGTGAGACAAGGACAGAAAGCTCAAGGTCATTATCCAGTGTCAAATCCAGACCAACTTTCCTCCGCCATCTTGCTTCAGAATGTTCCTCTCCTCCTCTCTCTGTCACGGTCAAATACACACATGCTGGTGCCCCGCAGCCCACTGTTATTGGGACACAGAGTTCCAAGGACTCCAGAGCTCCTTTCTGGGCCTCACCTCTAATGAAATTATTCACCACTCCCTCCTTAGTCATTCATTTCCACAACCTGATCCCATCTTCACCCAAAATTCTCCTGCTCACAAATCAGTAATTCACAAACACCATATTCCCACCACAAATTTCCACATTTCCAGTTTTTACACAAAGAAATCCACTCTAAATAACCATTCTTCAATAAACTAGATTACTCCAGTAGGAATATCTTTACAAGCCTCTCTTTCTTTTCTTCTCATAATCCTTTCTAGTAATCTCAGATTCACAGTCCATCATTTCAATCATCCACTGACCATACTCCCAGATTCTTTATTGCCATCATATCCACCCTGCACACTTCAAATGATTTCAAATACCTGCCATGCCATGTTGACACTTGCACTGAACAGAGAATGCGCCAGTAGCTTGTGGATCCCAACAGAGAATCAACAGAAACAAATGGATCTATATGCATTCCTCTAATGCTTCCTGAATGCTCTGCTCATTTCTTTCCATTTCTTGAGTTCCATAAATCTCTATATTCCGACCTCCTCCATATTTCACAGATAAATTGTTAACCACTTGACAAGAACTATTTCACTTTCTAGGCATCAGATCTACAAATATCCCTCATAAGGAATTCATTTATCACACCTTTTCTGTTGTTATATCCAAAGAAATTGATTTTTTGGCTGAAACCACTCTGATTTTTATCTTATCCTTCCATTTCAATGACTTTATGCCCTCAATATTTGTTGTGCTTTCCATAACTTCCCTACTGGAATCATCCCTCAAGTTTCAAATATGCACAAATCTCTACCATCTACAAACCAATCTCTCAGGCAGCATTCCTAATAGTCCTCAGCCTCCATGCCCCTCCACTCCTCCTCCTGCCAGGGATCCATTTTGAAAAGGTCACATATATCCCAATGCCTCTGTTTCCACAGTGCCCACCCAATCCCATCCTCATTCTGTGGATGCTTCTTCTGCTAACCTCACAAGCCATGCCTTTTACTAATCCACTGGGGACTTTTCATGATTTTTCTGACATGCTCTGCAGTAGCATGTGACATTGCGGACTCCAATGTCCTTTTAAAACCCGCTTTGTCCTTGGGATCCACCGCCCTACACTGTCCTGCTCTTGCTTGTCTAAACTTCCCGAGCAACTTCCAGGTTTCTCTTTATGACCACCCCACAATGACTGATGCTTCAGAAGTCAGCCTTGCTCTGACACCTGTTCCCCATCAGCACCCTCCTTCTGGGGCAACCCCATCCATTTCCCTGGCTTCAAATACCACTAATGAGCCAAACATGTCCAAAGAATGAACAGAGACCTAACTCTGAACCCCAGACCCATTTATCTACCTGCCCATTCACCACATCAGTGATGACTCAACTCACAATGACCAGGTCCCAATTTGAACAAGTCACTTACCCAAATAATTGGCTTCTCTCTCAGTATCCCCAAACTCACTTCTTTTTGGTAAAACCTGTCTAACCCTGGGGGTCACTCGGGACACCCTGCCACCCCACACTCACATATCAATGAACCATGCATCCACCCTTCTGAATCTACCTACAGGTTATCCACTTCTGATTTATTTCTACTCACCTTTCAAACCTCATACAAAATATCACTTCCAGACAGTGAACACTCCTGCTCCAGTAACCCAAATTACAAAACTTCATTTTTCCTCTTTGTTGATTTTTTTTCTATTTTAGTTATATGTGCATTATTATTTATTTATTTCAAGATTTAGTTCTTTCTCACTAAATTCATTATTTCATGAAGACAAGACTAATGTGGATTTTCCAAATTTTCCCAGAATAATGTTCACATATGGCTTTGCACACAAAAAGGGCTCACATGTATTATGTGTACAATATATAAATTATATTCATATACATATAAAATTCAAACACTAAAACATTGCTTCATGAAATATTTTAAATCCATCCACTTAACTATTCTTTTTTTTTTTTCCTGAGGAAGATCAGCACTGAGCACACATCCATGCTAATCCTCCTCTTTTTGCTGAGGAAGACCGGCTGTGAGCTAACATCTATTGCCAGACCTCCTCCTTTTTTTCCCCAAAACCCCAGCAGATAGTTGTATGTCATAGTTGCACATCCTTCTAGTTGCTGTATGTGGGATTCGGCCTCAGCATGGCTGGAGAAGCCCACCTGGGGTTCCGAAACACAGTCTCCAGCAGCAGAGCACACACACTTAACCACTAAGCCATGGGGCTAGCCACTCCACTTAACTACACTTGTGCAAAGATACCACCTTTAGGTGGTACACTGCAATAAATTAGCAGGAGTAGCTTAAGATTCCAAATCCTTTATCCTCGTAATCCAATCACGAGAGTCTAGTCACAATGATCTGTTTAGAATGCGAAAGTGATCAATTCATCTTAACTTTTAAATCCTCCATTTCTGTCTTCAGCATATATTTCTCCTGGTGTCTTATCATAATTATTAATATTACCCTTTTCATTCCCTGATATGTTCCAGTTTGGAAGGAAAACTATTTGGTCATTCTATTTTTAGAGCACTTACTACATGCAAAGCTCTGGTGTTAAACCTGGGATCTACAAAATAACTAAACAGACTCACTGCCCCTGTTTGATTTAGTCTTAGTGGGAGGAAAGGGATAATAAATGGCAAAGGACGTATAACGTGCCATGTAGAAATCACTGCTGTAATGAACAATAAGGCAGAGAGTGAGAGTTTGAGCTTGAGCACATTTTCAAATTTCTTGTGTGTGTGTGTGTGTGTGTGTGTGTGTGCACGTGCTCATGCCTGCTGCCAGGATGTGATGAGTTGCTTCCTCTTGGGGATTGGGGGAGGCTCCTATGACTCGGGAAATTTCCTCCATATGCACTTAATATGCACTTTGTTATCCATGTGTATTAGTCAGGATTCTCTAGAGAAATAGAACCATAGAATATATATAAACATATAGAAGTGGATATTTATTGTAAGAATTGGCTCACAAGGTTATGGAGGTTGATAAGTCCCACAATATGCCATCTGCAAGCTGGAGAACCAGAAAAAACAGTGATATAATTCAGTCAAATTCTGAAGGCCTGAGAACCAGGACCTCTGATGTCCAAGTGCAGGAAAAGATGGACATTCCAGGTCAGGAAGAGACGATGGAGTCAGCCATTCTTTGCTTTTTGTTCTATTGAGCCCTCAACAGATTAGATGATGCCCACACACACTAGTGAGGGTGGGTTTGTTTATGTAGACCATGGAATCAAATGATAATGTCTTCCAGAAACATTCTCACAGACACACCCAGCAATAATGCTTCACAGTCTATCTGGGAACCCCTGTGTCAAGTCAAGTTGACAGCTAAAATTAACCATCACATCATGGCTCTATCCAAACAAGACCAACAGAGATATCACAACGTGACCTATGTTATTTAAATTTTCCAGAACACATGTTAAAGTAAGTAAATACAAACAGGTGAAACCGGATTTTATAACGTTTTACTTTAACCCAAGAAATCTAAATATTATCATTTCAAAATGTAGTCCACATCAGTACAAAGAACAAGATACTCAGGTTTTCCGCCCCCTCTGTCTTGCTGGTCAATTTTAATGAATACTGGCTCCTCATATATCTTAATATGATCCAATATATAATTTTCTCCCATCTATTTGAGCTTTATTGCATCAAAAGGAAATCATTTTCTCATTGTCAAACTGCTCTGCTATCTCTTATTTTATAAATTAAAGCGATATATTGTGTTTATGTTAGAACTGAAATTAAGAATTTAAGTAATTAAGAAGGAATTGATTCCAGCAAAAGGCTGGTTTACTAAAATGGAAGACAGTTCACGAGCAAATCTCCCAAGAAAACCATAGGGCAAATGACATTGGAAAATTCAGGGTAGAATTAGAAGACACATGGGGTGTGATTAAAATGAGAGTGGAGAGAATGTGGGGAGGAATTGATATCAGAAGTGAAAATACACAAGCATGTTCCAAGTTGATGAGAGACATCAATCCACAGATTCAATTAATTCAACATTCCCTAAGCAGAGTGACTACACAGGAAATATTGGTGAACTAAACTATGGTCTAAAAACCAAAGTTAAGGTAAAGGATTTTAGGGACGAGAGAGGCCAAAAAAGCAAGAAAAAGGCCAATTGTTGGTTCTAACTATAAAGAAAATAAGATAGACATCAACAGAACAGCATTTTTGAAATGTTAAAAGAAATCTCATGTCAAACCAGAATTCTACACCCAGCAGCAATAGTGCCCCAAATAAAGATGTCCTAGAAAAACTTAAAGTGAAACTTTTCACTGTTAGCTGCCTTGAATTAGACAAAATACTGCAGTGAGTTGTCACATCCAAAGGAAAATTAACCCATCTTGAAAACCAGGAATGCAAGAAGGACTGAAGAGGAAAGAAAAGGATAATTTATAAATAAATATATAGGAATTTTATTTTGTGAAGTAATTCTAGAAATCTCTCATGGAGGTTAAAATATATGTAGAATACAATGTATGAAAACAGTAATACAAATGTCAGGAATGTTAAAAATAGAATTGAAAGTGTTGAAGGTATTAGCATTTGGGGGAGATGGTAAAAGTAATTATTCATATTAGACTGTATTAAGGATTCAGGATTTAACCATTAGTGCAATTAAAGATTTCTATATGATTCCAAGTAATAAGTTTATAGAGGAAATAATGGAATAATAAGAGTTAAATCAACATCAGTGAAGTAAAGAGAGTAAAGGAACATTAATTATTCAAGTCAAAGGGAAGGGAAAGAGTAAGACGGTTGAAATAATTAAAAGTTTACTGATAATTACACGAGATGTAAATGCACTAAATACTAATTTCTTGTTAATGGCTGTGTGATGTATTGTAGAGACTTGTTAATAAATATTTTGGACATTCTTTTATTGATAAACGTTTACACAATCTCTATTTTTTCCTATTAAAACATAAGTGGTATGAACATTTTTGTACATATGAAATTCCATTCCCATTTTTATAAAGGTATCATTAATGGAAGAAAAAGGAAACATTAAAATGTTGATAGAAACTGCAAATACCACCTCCCCACACAATTGTATTAAATGTTTTCATACCAACAGTAGCTGACTGTGTCAATAACCCAACATTTTTTTTTACGTATAAAGTTTTAGGAATCTCTCAAATCCCATTGATAATAGACAAGATGTCTCCCCTGGATTATCCACTGATTGGATTATCCACTCCCTTCCTCAATAAAAGGGGAATCAGAGGCAGAAGTCCTTGCATTTTCCAGCATTCCACAGGCTGTCTGCACATAAGGAGTGGTGTGAGCAGGACAACTCTGAAGCCATGGAGGAACCTGCATCGGCCTGTTTTCCAAGCCAGCCTATTCTGGTAAGTGTGGAATCCATGTGGACGGCAAGAGTGTCCTTTTGTACACTTTGTCCTTCTGTGAAACCTCTATTAGTGAGCACACAGTAGCTCTTAAAACAAGAAGATACCTTATTGAAAGTTGTTTCCTAGGTGTTAAGGTTTGTTAAGTGATGTTCACGGTATTGTACTTTTCTGTATAGGGAGCTTTCTTGGGATAATAGGCCAAACATTTGTTTTGTTTTGTTTTTAACTAACAACATCACTGGGAAGTGGACATAGTATTCAGCCCTGCACTGTTTACGCTGTTCCCATCTCTGGAAAACATTTTACCCACAATGTGATTGGTCTTTTTTAAAAAATATTCAGTTCTGTGCTCAAATATCACCTCATCAGTTAGTCCTTCCCTGATCTCTGCATCATCTAATTGTAGGTGGGCCGGCCCCTGTGATGTAGCAGTAAAGTGCTCACGCTTTGCTCCTGGCGGCCTGGTTTCGGATCCCGGGTGCGCACCAAGGCACCACCTGTCAGGCCATGCTGGAGCAGCGTCCCATATAAAGTTGAGGAAGATGGGCACAGATGATAGTACAGGGCCAGCCTTTCTCAGCAAAAAAAAAAAAAGGAGGACTGGCATGGATGTTAACTCAGGGCTAATCTTCCTCACAAGGTAAATAAATAAATGAAATAATTGTAGGTAATTTCTTTCCCCTTTATCCCTCCTTACTCTTCTTCCTCCATCCCTCCCTCGGTCTCTCTCTCTCTGTGTAGCCCTTACTGTTTATTACAGGATCTAATTATACCTAACACTACATTAGACATTCATCCGTCTCTTTATTAACTGATTCCTCTCACCAAGATTAAAATAAACAGGGGAAGTGACTTTTTAAGTTAAATTCTGGATCATGGGTTTTAGTACATAACTTGGCATATAATGGGTGTTCTATAAATGGGACGCACAGATAGTTTTCCCTCCAAACTGGGACATGTTGGAGAACGAAAGGGATGGTATTTTTTTTTTTATGAGGAGATAAGCCCTGGGCTAACATCTGCCAAGGCTCCTCTTTTTTTTTTTTTTTTGATGAGGAAGACTGGCCCTGGGCTAACATCCGTGCCCATCTTCCTCCACTTTATATGGGACGCTGCCACAGCATGGCTTATCAAGCAG